>NC_141535.1:97547500-97877500 GCF_021556685.1 Rattus norvegicus
CTGTCAGGGATTAGCGTCGTGGTGCTAGTGGTAACACACATCTTTTCCTTTAATTTACAAAATTTTCTCACGAGTCTGCAAGAGTTCACCCCATCAGGGGCTTTCCGAGGCCATTGAAATGTCTTAAGTTTTAATTAAGTTGGAGTTGTCAGAAGAAAGCTTTTTTGGCACAGAGTGAGGGTCATTAATTACTGCTATCTTTGTTTCTTTCTGTAGAGAGAACTCCTCAGACTTGCTGGGTTCCTCACCCTGCCTACATTTTCTATCCTCCACTTCCCATTCAGTTCCAAGTGGGACTTGATTAAGCAGTTGACCAATTACCTCCATCAGCTCTAGGTACAAAGCCCTTACACAACCTTCAGTCTTTAAAAATCTTTCTCATTAGTGCTTTGAGCACAGCACTGATAATAAATTTGCTTAGGAAGTGATCAAGCTTCGGGGGTTTTTGCATGGATTTCTGCTTTTTAGCATAACTGTCCTCACACTTTTTACAATCCTTAGTCATCCTGCGACCTAGTCATGTTCTCAGAGCCTGTGACCTTGGCATCTCCGAAAAGCGAATCAAGTTACAAATTATTTACTTTATGCAAAGACATAGAATACTAGCAGGAAACTTTGGAATTTGACTGATATCTCTGAAATTGGCCTAATATTCTTATTTCCAATTATTTCCCCATGAGCACTGACAATGTTTTATAGATAAGTAAACAAAATTTTTAAATAACTTGCTAATATAATGCATGCACCTTTGAATAAAGCTATTGCTTTGGGGCAGAGCACATGAACCACTAAGAAATTTTTAAATGAGTGATAATTTTTCTTTAGTTTTCTCCAAGCTATTGCTCTAGGGAATTCCTGGAGTGGTGATATCCACTGATGCTCAAGTGCCTTATATACAGTAGTGTAAGATGTGCACATAACTTAATACATAATCCGAAGATCGTTCAAGAGACCTAACCAATATAAGTTTATGTTATACCATATGATTTGGGGAATGACAACAAGAAAAAGTCTGTAAATGTTTAGCACACGCTCTATTATTTTTTTCCAAGTGTCTCTGACCTGATATTTGGTAAACCTATGGATATGGAAGCCTGCGTGTGTCTTGTAGGTAAAATCTCAAATTTCTAAACTATGACAAAACCCTGAATAAGTATTATGCTTCGTTTATTTGTTTAAAAAATCATTGCTAAAAATAGATTACTTAAATGAAGATTATGAAGTATACTCATGGTTTGAGCCAATTTGCTCCAAAGTCAGTACTTTGGGGATACATTCTCTATACGTCTCACGTTTATTTTTGATGTGGTGTGAATGTGTGCGTGTGTGTTGCGGGGAGTAGGTATGTGGGTGCTCACGTCTGTGTAGGAGCATCACTGCGATACATCGTGTACAGGCCAGAGGACATCCTCAGTTATCATCCTTAGGAATGTGATCTCTTTTGATATCAGGTCTCTCCTTGGCCCGAAGCTCACCAGTTAGGCTAGACTGGCTGCCAGGCATTTCCAGGAATCTTTCTGTCTCTGCCTCCTCAGTGCTGGGTTGCAGGAATGTACCAGAGTACTTAGCGTTTTTACAGTGGTTCCTCAGATCAAATTCAGGGACCCATGCTTAGAAGAAAATCATTTACCAAGTATGCTATATCCCTAGACCCTAGCTCTTTGCTTTTTCTTACAACATTTATTATTTTCAATTCACAGAAAAATAGAAAAGGCCAAAATAATTTTGTTAAGACTGGGAAACAAAAATGAAACAATACTTATCTCAAAATTCGGGAAAATAAAGTAGACTAACCTGAGTCAAGACATGCATTTCCATCGACCAGTATGGCTAGAATTCATATTTCACCATAACTACAAATATTTTGGAATTGTAATATAATGGCAGGTGAAATTGACAATTTTGGGGAAATCCAATTAACAAGTTCATAAATTCCTTCCTGCTGAACATATGATACGATGTGAAATATTTTTTACCAATATTCTCAGTTACTAGTGAAGTTTCCACATCACAGACATGTTACCAACATGATACATTAATGATGTATTAAAGGGCCCTGAAGGCCATAATAGGCAGTCATTGTTGTCATGGCAATGTCTATCATTATCTGATGAGTCTCAGATGATCAATTTCCACATCTAGAATCTGAATGAGGCTTTAATGAAGGGAAAGCTAAAACAGGGAGTGTTTTCATTCAGTCTGGTCCAGGCTTTCCCAAACAGCTTCCCTGTCTTGAAGACAACTTTTCTAAGTAAAACAATGAACCCAACAAAAAGAATATGTTTTTCCTCCCATCTTCAATACAAGGTTCTAGGTGCCATTTTTAAAGCAAGTATAAGATGTAAATCTGTAAGTGCAGATAAATACATTAGTAAATCAAATGTAATGATTCAGTTCACTTTAGACAGTCTATAATTTCTGAAGAGTAATAAAGGAAGTCATTACCAGTGTCCATTGTTAAAGTGATACTCATTTCCTCTTTCTAGTTCATCAGGGAATTTAAATTTTCCCGTTTTTATCTTCGGGTGAACAACCTTGTTTATGTCTGTTCCGTATCACTGCGAAGCACATTACAAGTGCAAGGACTGTGTTTTTTAACCACTAAAAACCTCTCAGTCTATTTGAAGACAGTAAGGATTCAAGGACTTGAAGATACACATGATAGGTTAATCTTCTAGTCAGAGTTAAAGAAAGTTGGTAAAATATGATTATACAAAGGGAAGCTTATTTACAGAGTCCTTTAGTGATTCTGTGACATTTTAAGTCACTTCAAAACTCTGGGGCTAAGTTCTGCCCACCTCTACATATCTGAATTTGGTATAAATATTTCTAATTATAATTGTAATATGCTGTGTTCTGAGCTTTGGTTCCCCTGTGTAAGGTTATTTTTCACTGTCTGAGTCATTGTGAGCTGCCTATGTGAAGCTGGGAGAAGTTAGAGGCATTAATCTTTACCTCATCCTCCAGTCCCACAGCATATGTACACACACTATCTCATCTCAATACTTATAGCCTGTGCTAACAAGTCAGAAAACAAATTTAACCCTGTGTAGGAAGTTACAGTGTAAGAAATACAGTTCCACAGGAAAATGTCTCTTGGTATACCTTCCTCAGAGAGATAGAGAAGCACAAACCATGGCAGGCCCACAACGAATGAGCCTTGTGAACAGAGTGTAGGAATGCCAAGGCAAAGAAGTACTGTGTTCTGCATCTCTAGGAGAGGAACTATGGGATATTTGACACATGTAAAGCAAGGGCTAGAGAAGATATAAATGTGGCTGAGACGAGACTTGGAACTAAATACTTCAGGGTGTCACTGATCATTGCTAACTAGTGGCCAAGAATGGCTGCCTGAACTGGAAAACAGTCTTTCCTATTTCCCTTCAAGTAAAAAAAAGTATCAAGACAATTGACTACTGTCCCTCTGTAGCCCCTAACATTAGCCATAATTTTCTTGACCCTTGTTTTTTTCTCTTCCTTATCCATTACCAATTTTTATTGAGTCCTCTTGATTTAATATGGAAAATAGCACACACTACAATTGGTATCTTAGCTTTGAATTCAGCAACTATAAAAATGGACTGATTCTATTCTTCCTGGCCCTCCACTTCTCTCACAATAGCCCACATGTATGGAATAGTTTTTACTGTATGAAGCATTCTCCTAAGTGCTCAAAACATTCCTTTATTAAATCCCACAAGACATCCTTTGATGCAGACACCAATATTGACTACTGTTTTAGGGGTGAAAGAATGGAAACATGCTGAAATCAAGCACCTCCTCTAAGGTCGTGGTCAATGAAAGATGGACCCAGGCTAAATGTCTTTGTCTTTTGTTACTGTATATCCCACCTTCAGTCTTTCAGTTAGTGTCAACTTAAATTCACCCAGTGGCTCATGCCAGGTTTCTGAAATTAATCTTTAACATGTGATTTTCTTTACAACTTAAATATAAGTGTCACTAAGCCCTAAACATGATTTCTAACCATTTCTTCATTTATAAACTTCTCTTTATCACTTTCTCTGAAAAGTCCATTCCTTTTATCAACTCGTGTAATAATAATCTGTTGAAACATATAACTGTAGTACACAGCCCTCGTAATGAAATTTCTTGATGAACCAGATAGACAATTTCAGAAAATCAAAATCATTCACTTCTGAAACTAGGGCTTATAGGCTATTGTCGAAGAAAGGAGCAGAAGGATTATAAGAGGCAGAATATACAGCAATCGATACCCCAAAATGGACAGGAAAAGGCCACAGTGCCTCAACTCTACACAAGCAACTAAAGAGAGCTGAGAGGGGAGACTTTGTGTTCTTCTGGAAGACCACACTAATTGGTTACCCAATACCAAATGATCCAATCCCACGTAAGATTATACAGGCTGAGCATGTTATATTTAGAAATATAAATGGATATACACATGCATATATGCATGCAAGAACAATTAATGAAAAAAAGCCATGAATTTGAGAGAGTAGAATGGGGTGAATGAGGGAGGCCTAGGAGGATGAATCTAAAAAGGACTAATGATGTAATAATAGTAAATTTTCAAAAGTAAAAAATACAAAAAAAGTTATTGAAAAGGAAACTTTTCAATACTTCAACAATTTCTAGGACATATTTCAATGTTAAGTTCTTTTCAGAAAGCTGGAATTATACTTGTAATTTAAACACGCCATATTTCAAAAACACACATCAATTCACAAAAAGGAATAAAACCCTCACAATAATAGATATATAACTTACTGTGGTAACAAGACCTGAGGAGTTTGCTTTGCTGTTGCCAGCAGAGATCTACTGCTCTTCAAATGACACAGGTTCTATGTCTAGTATCCATGCCGGGTGGCTGAGAGCTACTTGGAACTCTAGTTGCAGGAGTTCCAGATTCCTCCTGACTCTACTACTACTATTACTACTACTACTACTTCTCCTCCTCCTCCTTTCTCATTTTTTTAATTTTTCATTATATATTTCTTTACTTACATTTCAAAGGTTATTCCCCTTCCTGGTGTCCTGTCCATAAGCCCCCATTCCCTCCCCTCCCCCATATGGGTATTTCCCCCTAAACATCCCCTTATTGCCCTCCCCCATATTCCCCTGCACTGAGGATCCAACCTTGGTAAGACCAAGGGCTTCCCCTTCCACTGGTGTACCAACAAGGCTATTCTCTCCTACATATGCACTTGGAGCCCTAGGTCAGTCCGTGTATAGTCTTTCGGTAGTGGTTTAGTCCCTGGAAGCTCTGGTTGTTTGTCATTGTGGTTTTTATGGGGTTGCAAGCGCCTTCAACTCTTTCAATACTTCCTCTAATCCCCACCCCCCAAGGGGGTCCTGTTCTCAGTTCAGTGGATTGTTGCTAGCATTGACCTCTGTACTGGACATGCTCTGGATAGATCTCTCAGGAGAGATCTATATCCAGTTCCTTTCAGCATGCATTTTTTTTAGCTTCATCAATCTTATCTAGTTTTGGTGGCTACATATATATGGGCCACATGTGGGGCAGGCTCTGAATGGCCATTCCTTGAGTTGCTGCTCTAAACTTTGCTTCCATATCCCCTCCTATGGATATTTTTTCCCCTTTTAAGAAGGAGTGGGAGCATCTGCATTTTGGTCATCCTTCTTCTTGAGCTTCCTGTGGTCTATAGATTGCATCTTGGGCAGTTCCAACTTTTGGGCTAATATCCACTTATCAATGAGTGCATACCAAATGTGTTTTTCTGTGATTGGGTTACCCCACTGAGGATGACATTTTCTAGTTCATTCCATTTGCCTATGAATTTCATGAAGTCATTGTTTTTGATAGCTGAGTAGTATTCCATTGTGTAGATGTATCACATTTTTTGAATCCATTCCGCTGTTGAAGGGCATCTGGGTTCTTTCTACCTTCTGGATATTATAAATAAGGCTGCTATAAACATAGTGGAGCATGTGTCTTTGTTATATGTTGGAGCATCTTTTGGGTATATGCGCAAGAGAGGTGTAGCTGGGTCCTCAAGTAGTGTAATGTCCAATTTTCTGAGGAACCTCCAGATTGATTTCCAGAGTGGTTGTACCAGTTTGCAATCCCACCAACAATGGAAGAGTCTTCTTCTTTTTCCACATCTTTGCCAGCATCTGCTGTCACCTGAGTTCTTGATCTTAGCCATTCTGACTGGTATGAGGTGGAATCTCAGGGTTGTTTTGATTTGCATTTCCCTGATGACTAAGGATGTTGAACATTTCTTTAGGTGCTTTTTGGCCATTTGATAATCCTCAACTGAGAATGTTTTGTTTAGCTCTGTACCCAATTTTTTTAATAGAGGTATTTGGCTCTCTGGAGACTAACTTCTTGAGTTCTTTGTATATTTTGGATATTAGCCCTCTATCAGATGTAGGATAGGTAAAGATCTTTTCCCAATCTGTTGGTTGCCATTTTGTTCTAATATCAGTGTCCTTTGCTTTGCAGTTTTATGAGGTGCCATTTGTTGATTCTTGATCTTAGAACATAAGACATTGGTGTTTTATTCAGGAAATTTTCCCCAGTGACTTCTTAGACCCGTGTACCCACCTGTACATATGTCCTCCTGTACACACACACACACACACACACACACACACACACACACACACACAAAACTTAAAATTTATTTTTACAGAAGTAGTAAGAAAAAGAAGTGAGGGAAGGTAGGTATGGTGATGAAAGATGTTATTTAATAAACTGATCATTTCAATCCCTGCTAAATACTCAGCTACTGCTTTCCTTTCCTCTTAGCATAAAATGTACAGTGTTTATTATAACTACCCTCAGCTAGAGTGACACTTTAACACCCATTCCCCTCCACATTGAGGTCATCTTTTTTTGGTCATCCTTTCTGAGGTCCTTCAAGATGATGACTTCTACCTAACTCTATCATTGACTTCTTCCTTTTTTTTTTCTCTCCATTTCATACCAAATCTCATAACATTAGCTCGTCTATGGATAAAATTCATTCACAGTTAAAAAAACCTTTCAGAATTCCATTAGATTGAATGCTTTCCTTTTCGTTTTTGCCTTTTAATCCTATTTGTGTCCCAAACACAAATATTTTAACTTAAGAGTTTTTTCTTAAGAAATCTGATTAGTTTCTTTCCTTACTGTATATAGTCTTTTTGAATATGTAGCTCATCAATAATAATATAATAGAATATTTGATTGATAAGTGTTTATTTTCTTCACCAATCTGTAAGTTTCATGAAGGCACAGACTAATCCATCCTTATTTCACCTCTAGTTCTTTAATGTCCAGCATACTAAGTTTAGTAAACATGGTGAGGAGGAAAATAGTATGGCTATTAGCAAGCAACAGAACAGAAGTAGCAACAGCCTGAAAATCTAATCTACATATGCTACATGATATAGCTTGATTGCTTGGCTGAGCCGAGTTGTTTGCCACAGGAAAAAAAATGATTAAAAATACTCTCTGTTCATGGCTTGAGCAAATGAATTCAGGATGCTGCCTTGACCAAGATAGAGAAGCAACAGCATGTCCAAATTAGGGGAAAGTGTGTGCTCTTCTTTAGACATCCTAAATTTACGATGACTGAAGGATGTCAAGATTGAGTTAATTATTACTTTTAAAAATGTGGTTTGTAGCAATGATATTTTAACAGAACCTGTGTCAACTCGGGTCTTGGAAAGACTATATGAAGCTAAGAGTCCCCATTTTCTAGTAGGATAGTGGAAAAATGAAACAAAACAAAACAACCCTAAACTAAATCTTTTACTTTGTTTTTCCAGCCTCAGTCTTGGATAATCATGATTTTGACATGATTGTCATCAAGCACAAGGCAGATAAATGGATCCCTTCTAAAGCTGAAACTCTGACTTCAATTCTGCAAATACATATCATGCTAAGAACTACTGTGAATGACAGTAACAAAGCCATAGCATACATAACACAATGCTAAGAAAGAAGTATTAAATGTTTTGGTATTTAACCAGTCTTTTAAAGATTTTTGCTTCATACACTTATATAATCAATAAACACTTATATAGATCAATGCTTCTCAATCTGTGAATAGCATCCCCTTTGGGAATTGGATGGCCCTTTCATAAGGGCTCCCTAAGACCATGGAAAATATCAGGTATTTACAATACAATGCATGAGAGAGGCTGAAATACAGTTATAAAGTAGTAATTCAAATAAATTTATAGTTGGAATAAATTTATAAGGAATTGTTTAGAGGATGGCAGCATTAGGAAGGTTGAAAGTTACTGATATAGATAATAATTTGTAGATAGAATGAAATCTTTGACCTCATAAGTAGAGCCAGGTGGAATTCTATCAATATATAACATTAGATTCTAAAGTGATGGAGAAAATTATATAAGGCGTACTGAGAATAGGCCCAAACAAGAATGAAACCAATATCCCCTCTTCATGTGCAAAAGTAAGAATGGTTAGAGACATGGCTTACATCATGTGTTTCTCTATACTACTTGATATTGATGATGTCCATTTTT
This sequence comes from Rattus norvegicus, assembly GCF_021556685.1. Lineage (NCBI taxonomy): Eukaryota > Metazoa > Chordata > Mammalia > Rodentia > Muridae > Rattus > Rattus norvegicus. The sequence continues at coordinate 97,555,985 of NC_141535.1, forward strand.
TTAAATTCTCTCCTTTTCTATCTTTCAGCACAGACAAAACACCTCTTTTTTCTAGTAATTGCTCTTTCTTTTTTTGTCTTTTTGCCTTGAAGTACTTGAAGTACTTTTTGCCCATCATTTTTTTTATGTTTGTGTGTTGTAAAATCATGTATTTATATTTTCTGCATCAATATGTGTGAACATCAGTGTGTGTGTGTGTGTGTGTGTGTGTGTGTGTGTGTGTGTCCCAAAGACTGAGGCATCAGAAGTCATTCTCAATTGCTTTCCATCCTATTCCCTGAGGTAGGGTCTCCCAGTCAAACCCAGAGCTTGCAGATATGAAACATCTTGTCTTCCTAGCCAGGTTTTCTGGAGACTGTCTCATCTTCCTAAGACTGGAATTGCAGACCAGTCACCACACCCACACAGCAATTACATGGACCACAACTCTGGTCCTCATGTTTTCTTGGCAACTGATTTAAAAGCTAAGCTACTTCATTATCACATTGTTTTCTTTCTTATAGCAAAAACATAAGATTGGGATTAGGTGTATAGCTTTATTTTTCTCTCTTCCTTTAATGTCACCACTGAATGCAGATCACTCACAAATTACATTTCTCATCTACACCCTTTCTCAAAAAACCTGAAATATATGTCTAAACCAGCAATCCCAGCTAACCTCTTCCTAGGATTGTCTTTTATTCTAAATTCTGGGAACCTATTTGTGATATCTACGTGTGTTTTCTTGCTTGTTTTACTTTATTTTGTTTTGCTTGTGAAACAGTGCCTCCTGTACATAGGTTACTATTGAACTCACATTCCTCTAAAGACTCAAGAGTTGCGATTGCATGTGTGAACAAGCAAGCCTGGTCCTCACCCTTCATTTTAATCTTACCTTCCTTCTCCTCTGTCTACAATTCTGGTTGGTTTGCCTACAGAAATGTGGATGTTTTCCCCTTTCTTTCTAGTCCAACCAGCTCTCTATCAACATGATATTTACCTCTGAAACTGCTGAATCACCAACCAACCCATCCAGGGTCCCAGTAAAGCTCTTGCCATCATATTCATGGTGCTGCTATTTTCTATCGTTTAACATTCCCTCACAACATACCATGGCATTCCTGTATTCAAAATCCTACCAAGGGCATACATTTCCTGACTGATGGTTTCATTGTGTGCTCTCTTTGTCCTTTATCATGTTTACTTCTTCAAAGTCTTGTTCTTATGACCCTTCCCACATTACCTACATGGACATGCTCACATTCTACCCATTTCTTAAGCCCCATCAACAAGTTTCCTCTGCACAAAAGACTTTAAATACTATAACTGGAAATACTCTTATTTTGCTATAAAACAAAATGCTCTTTCCTGAATCTCTTGTGACAATTAGCATATTCTGTATGTTGTTCTGTCTTAGTGTTCTATTGCTCTGTAGAGACACCATGACCATGACAGTTCTTATATAAGGAAATGTTTAATTGGGATTTGTTTACAGTTTCACAGGTTCAGTCTATCATCCGAATGGCAAGGATCATAGTGGCAGGCATGGTAGCAGAGAGTTCTATAACAGGATCCAAAAGAAGAGAGACCCAAAGGGACATGGTGGAACTTTTGACACCTCAAAGCCCACCGCCAGTGACCCATTCCCTTTAACAAGGCCACATCTATTCCAATAAGGCAATATTTCCCAATTGTTTCAAATAGTGTAATTTGCTGGAGACTAAGCATTCAAATATATGATCCTATGGGGGCCGTTCTTATTCAAAACCACCACAAGTGCCACTGTTATTCGAATACAGGATGATGTCAAATCCAAGTCCACAGAATTTCTGAAACAGGATAAAAACTACACATGTGGCTATATTTAGAAAAGAAGCATACCTCTAATGATAGTTAATGTAATACTTTTCCATCCCCAGGGGAACATGTTTTCTAGTCTCAAAGAGTTTACTCTTGACTTACCACTAAGCAGTTCTTTCTCTTTCAGAAGTCTGCCAAGTTTTGGAGATTCACTTTCTTTGTAAGATGATATGATGCTACCTCTTGCAGATTTTTGATAAAACTGTGTCAGGCAGTAAGACATAAGCTTGTGTACATACATTCAATAGTCTGTGGTCATATTCTTCTCCTCAGTACACTTATAGTATATCTCTAAAATTTAACCTAAATATGTTTTTAATCCAGCATCACTGTAAGTGTGACAGCAAAGCAAGAAAACATGGATGGAAGAGAATTCTACCTAGCGAAAGGACCTACATTCTGCTTTCTTCCCATTTACCAAGGCAAAATTGAAGAAAACAAACTATGTAAGTCATCTGGTGCTGCTAGGAAATATTAACAAAATATTACACAAGAGGTGAAGAGAGTGCCCAGAGAGCTTAAGCACAGTGACAAGTATGCCATGGTTTTGAGGGACCTTACTCATGGACTCATGGACTTTACCCCTTATTGGGAGAAAAAACCTGTACACTAAAGTTAGGATGCTGCCATCACCCACCTTGTAACATAGCTGGGATGCAAGCTAGCACATTCTGACATTAATCCTCCTGCCACCATTGGCATGTGGGACACACACACACACACACACACACACACACACACTCCTTCATGAAAGATACTGAATCAAATTGGCTATTGTAGTAGAATGTCTTCTGCTAAATTTTACTTGGCTGATTCAAGGCTGTGACGATACTGCAGAGTATCCCGAGGAAGAACAAATTTGATTATTTTGAAATAATGAATACTTATTTTAATAATATTTGAAAAATTAAAGCCATACTGTATTTCAACAGGAACTTTTAAATATTCATTACAGATTGTTCCACTAAATTATTATAAATAAATTATTTTTACAATATTTTTCTCAGGATTTTTGCTAGGTCCCATTCTAAGTATCAATATATTTGTTACTATTCTAAATCTATAGATACTTTTAATGTCTGCACATCTTAAGAGCTCCTAATGATTGAAAGTCAATATCATAGACATTCAATACTATAGCATATGCCTGTGATTATGCTTTTAATTTTAAAGCACTAATTGAAAGTGCGTATGTGCTCAGAGAAAGGTTATACATGTATTTGAGCTTTTTGTGACATAATAATTAAAGCAGTGTCCACGTGTAATGAAAGAGCGATCATTTTAAAGTTGTGTTAACTTTTAAATAATAATGAATTATTATGATGGGCTCATAGAGACGTTGATCTAATGAGGATTTCAGAAACAATGACTGGGAAATCATTGAAAATTGGGGAAAAGAGAATAGAGTGTTTGCTCCAGCCTGGCACTAAGACATTAAATGCCATTTTCCTAGAAAAATCCCAGCTACCTATGGGAAACTGTTGACATCTATTGACTTAAATGATCAGTGTCCAACCACTTCTTTTTTAACGTTGTCCAACATGATTCCTAAAAATATTGTGGTATTATTGTTATATCTTTAACCATTTTCTTCTTTCCTTTCTATTTATGTACAATATTTTTGACATGGTTACTACTTTCAATTCTCTCATCTGTAGTAACTCACAAGGTTGCTTTGGTGTACATATTAAGTACCATACCGCACGTACAGTACCTAACAGTAAAATGCCTTGGAATGCAACAGACAAGGAACAATACATCTGTCCTTGGTTTGTAACAGCCTAAATTCTGACAGTTTTAATTTAATGACAATGCATTGCAAACATTGGAACACTGACATCAGTATATGACATTTCCAACTGCCCCTCAGATGCCCAACATGCCATGAATCATGGATGATTTCTGCCAGAATTATATCCTACAGCTAGTTATTACAGAACATAAGTATAGCTTATCCAAAATATATGTGTGGTAGTTTGAATGAAAATGGCCCCATAGGCTCTTAGGGAGTGAGATTATAAGAGGTGCGGTCTTGCTGGAGTAGGTGTGGTGTTGTTGGAGAGGGTATATGGCTGGGGGTGGGCTTTGAGCTCTCAGAAGTTCAAACCAGTTCTTTCTCTGCTGCCTGAGGATCAAGATGTAGAACTCTCGGCTCCATCTCTACTCCCATGCCTGCCTGCACGCCAACATGTTTCCTGCCACAGCAACAATGGAGTAAACCTCTCAACTGTAAACCAGCCCCACTTAAGTGATTTCTTTTATAAGAGTTCCCGAGGTCATGGTGTGTCTTCACAGCAATGGAAATGACAACTAAGAAAATATGTTAACCTATGTAATATGTAATGTAGTGATATTTTAATTTAAGAGAATTAAAATAGTTGCTACACAAATCACCAAAAAATAAACTATAGATACAGCACATAATTCATTTAGGACTCTTAATTGATCTAAAATTGTATATAATCAAATGTCTATGTGGGGCTTGGGTAAGATTAATAATGATTTTTTAATTGACTTTTTGGAAGAACTGTGCAAAGAATTTATTATTTATTTAAGCAGAATCTGAAGGTATAATTTTTATGGTCTATTAAGCATAACACTAAAGGACCTTAAACAGAAATAATGAGGTGGAATTACAATTAACTTGTCTTTTAGGTTACTAAGTGCCCAGGCTATTCTAACCAGCTATATCCGGAATAGTATTTTATGACAGCTCGTGACTTTGTATGCTAAAATTCTTCGGCTTAAAATTTTTACGAGATTGAAAAGTGGCCTCTACAATGGTTGAGTGATTATCCTTCACCTTTTAGGAAAGAATGTCTCAGCAGGCTGTATTTGAAACCTTGTGCTCTAGAAGATGTTAACAGAGCTTTCATTAACCTTAGTCTGGAACATATTGGGAAGACTCTTGGGGAATTGGAACAATGGAAAAGCATACTTAAAATATTTGACATAGTATTACATGAGGACCCAGCTATACCACTCCTGGGCATGTAACCCAAAAGATGCTCCAACATGTAACAAGGAGACATGCTCCACTATGTTCATAGCAGTCTTATTTATAATAGCGAGAAACTAGAAAGAACCCAGATGTCCCTTAACAGAGAAATGGATGCAGAAAATGGGGTGCATTTACACAATGGAGTATTACTCAGCTATTAAAGACAATGACTTTATGAAATTCATAGGCAAATTGATGGAACTAGAAAATATCATCCTGAGTGAGGAAACCCAGTCATCAAAAAAACATACATGGTATGCACTCACTGATAAGTGGATATAATCCAAAAGCTCGGATACAATCCACAGACCACATGAAGCTCAAGAAGGACTGCCAAAGTGAGGATGCTTCAGTCCTTCTTAGAAGGTGGAACAAAAATATTCACAGGAGGAAATATGGTGACAAAGTTTGGAGCAGAGATTGAAGGAAAGGCCATCCAGAGACTGCCCCACCTGGGGATCCAGCGCATACACATACAGCCACCAAACCCAGACAATATTGCTGATGCAAAGAAGTTCATGCTGACAGGAGCCTGATATAGCTCTCTCCTGAGAGGCTTTTCCAGAGCATGATAAATACAGAGGCGGATACTCGCGGCCAACCATTGAACTGAAAACTGGGTCCCCATTGGAGGAGTTAGAGAAAGGATTGAAGGAGCTGAAGGGGCTTGCAACCCCATAAGAACAACAATAGCAACCAACCAGAGCTCCCAGGGACTAAACCACCGTCCAAAGGGTACACATGGACAGACCCAAGGCTCCAGCTGCATATGTAGCAGAGGACGGCCCTGTTCCGCACCAATGGGAGGAAAACCCTTGGTCCTGCTAAGATTCAACACACCGCCGCCCCCCCACCAGTGTAAGGGAATGTCAGGGCTGGAAGGCGGGAAGGGGTTGGGGGATGGGTGGGAACACCCTCATAGAAGAAGGGGGAAGGTGTATGGGATAGGGGTTTATGGATGGGAAACTGGGAAAGAGGATAACATTTGAAATGTAAATTTAAAAAATATACAATGAAAAAATGATAGTCTGGAAGAAAAGGCTGCCACATAATGATATAACACAAGCTAGCCACCGAGACTATTAGGTTCAAAGACATGCCAATACAAAACCAATCGGTAATTGGGGAAAAGGGGTAATTTTGCATAAAACCAACGGCTGTGAAAATGAATATAAGGTCAGTCCTGGTGGAACAATTGCTTTTTCACACTTGAGTATAAATGAGCAATAAAATAAACTTCAGAGCACATACCACTCACATCCAAGCCTCGAGTTAGATTACTGCTTTGCTTAATTTTCCAAGATTTTTTTTAAATCCACAGAAAGGAGATTTTACAGCTTTCTTTCATAAGCATCAACCAACACCTGAACTGATGAGAAATAGCTCACTCTAACTTACCATGACTAGTTGGTCTGAGGTACTACAGAACTGACTAGTATAAGTAAACACAAACGAGAAAACCATCTATCGAGTTCATGAAAACATGTTGGTGAGTCTCCTTGTCATTGCTTCAAGCAAATCTCAATCACATCAAGGGTTTCTCCTGTGAAACTGTCTAAAGTTTAAACCCACTTTATCCTTTCTACATTAAGAAATGCCAAGATACATAACCTTTCCAAAATATGTGATTGTTACTATATATACATAAGATCTTACCAATTCTAAAATAAATCCCTTGTGACCTTCTACAGGTTTCACCGTTTTCTCAATTTTGTTGATGTTTGAAACAAGTCAAGAAATGAGAAAAAATGACAAAAATTATGGACCCATGAATATTGTAATGTTTAGCTGCTATACTTAAAGAATGTGAAGTTAATGGGATCCATTTGCAAGGATGTATTGTTAAACTGTGTGTTTCTTTATGGCCATTTTTACACCAGATAATACAACATCCACAATAATTAAAAGAATCAACTGTAATGGAGCATACATTTTAGGTAGTCATATAAATACTTATAGTTAGTATTTCTTAGTTACTGTTTTCTAAAAATTTGATTTATTTTCTTTTTATCTGATTGCACTGGTAACACACATTCCCAGTGCTTTCCTTCAGTAGTATGCTAAATACATGGATAACATGCATTGTCAACTTGAGAGGATTTAAATCATCCGAAAGACTCCCTCTCTGAGCCTATCTGTGAAAGAGAAAGGAAAAACCTCATGAATGTGAGTAGCACCATCCTACAGGGAGAAGTCCAGGACTGAAGACAAAGAGAACAAAAAGCCAACTAAGCACCAGAAGGCTCACTGTGACCAGTTACCTCATCTTCAAACAGCGAGAGCTAAAGGCCTTCTCATGGCTAGTTCTCTGCCATTGTGGATCACAACTTCTAACTATGAGCCCAAGTAATTCCTTCTTTCTATAGTTGCTTTAGTCAAAAAGCTATTTTCTTGGTCTTTTTCTTCACCTCTTAGATTCTAAATACACCTGCATTGTTTTAATCCATCATTCTTATTGATAATGAGTAGGTGGGAATCAACCAAGCAGCAGTTGCAGTTGAAACTCCACACCGAAGGCTAGAAATTGCCCACATAACGGCAGGGTAGGAACAGCCAGAAGTAGCAATTAGGCAGATACATTAAGGAGAAAAGCTAAGAAACTGGATAAAGCATACACTAGCAACGTAACAGCACACCTGAGAGCTCTGAAACAAAAGGAAGCAAACACACTCAAAAGGAATGGATGGCAGGAAATAATCGAACTCAGGGCTGAAATCAACCCAGTAAGAAACAAAAAGAACTATACAAAGAATCAACAAAACCTTGAACTGCTTCTTTGAGAAAATCAAGATGCATAAACCCTTAGCCAGACTAAACAGGGAACACAGATATAGTATCCAAATTAACAAAATCAGGGTGGGGAGGCGGGAAGGGGGTTAGTTGAGGAGGGGAACACTTTTAGAAGAAGGAGGAAGGGGATGGGATAGGGGGCTTATGGATGGGAAACCAGGAAAGGTAACAACATTTGAAATGTAAACAAAAATATCCAATAAAAGAAGAAATGAAAAGAGAGACATAGCAACAGAAACTGAAGAAATTCAAATAATCATCAGATCCTACTACAAAAGTCTATGCTCAACAAAACCTGGAAATCTGGAAGAAATGGATGATTTTTCTAGACAGATAAATAGCAGGTACCAAAGTTAAACCAGTATCAGATAAACCATATAAACATTCCCATAACTCCTAAAGAAATAGAGGCAAGTCATTAAAAATCACCCAGTCGGGGTTGGGGATTTAGCTCAGTGGTAGAGTGCTTGCTTGCCTAGCAAGCGCAAGGCCCTGGGTTCGGTCCCCAGCTCAGAAAGAAAAGAAAAAAGAAAAAAAAAAAAAAAAAAGAAAAATCACCCAGCCAAAAAAGCCCAGGACTAGATGGTTTTAGCCCAGAATTCTATCAGACTTTCAAAGAAGACCTAATGCCAATATGTTTCAAACTATTCTACAAAATAGAAACAGAAGGAACACTACCTATTTCATTCTATGAAGCCACAGTTATGATGATACCTAAGCCACACAAAGTACCAACAAAGAAAGAGAACTTCAGACCAACTTCCCTTATGAATATTGATCCAAAAATACTCAATAAAATTCTCCCAAACTGAATCCAAGAACACATCAAAATGATCATTCAAAATGATCAAGTAGGCTTCCTCCCAAGGATCCAGCAATAGTTCAACATACAGAATCTATTAATGGAATTCACTATATAAACAAACTCAAAGGGAAAAAAAACACAGGATCATCTCTTTAGATGCTGAAAAAGCCTTTGAGAATAATGAGGTTTAATGAAGACAAGAAGGAGATTGAAAGACTTTTAAAGTCAAGGAAGACTGAGAACGCACCAGGATGTGAATGTCAATCTCAGGGTGATGATGCTTCAAGGAAAGATTATAAATCAATGTTCTTGCTCTTGGGAAAGATGATATAAGACAAACCTGGATCTTATAAATCAAAACTGAAATTGCATATATATATATATATATTATTTCAAACTACAAAATATGTTTGGTTTTGCTCATATTTGTATAAAAGAGGTATAAATTTGGTAATTTAAACAATTTTTGGTTGTAACAGAATTGAGGGAAACATACACATCAGGGTTTTTTAATACTTTTAAATTCCTTCAATCTACAGGATACATTCCTATTAATATATTCTAATTCAAATATATATATTTGAAAGACTTGTTGCTTACAACTTACAAAACATTATTTTGAATTTCAAAAGCTTCTGTGAAAGTTCTGGAAGAAGATATTAATTTCTTTTTAAAGTCTCAATTTCTGGACTTTTATGTATATTCCCAATGATCTCTACTGTATTTTTTAGTATTTGTTTCGTTACCGAAAGTCCTTTTGTCTAGTGGAGCAATAATTAGTGTATTATAAGTAAAGATTTTTCTTTTCTGACTTCATACTTCCTATAATCTCCAGGAGGCTATTTATAAATTCTAAGATCATAATTGGGTATACTGGACAAGAAATTAGTCATACTTTCTTTGCAGCACCAGTGGGGACGGCATCTTACTCATTCATGATGGTATCTGTTAAACAAAATACTCTCTCTAAAAATCACAATGTGTTTTTATTGATCTGCTGGCTGTCTTCCAGAAGAACGGATGTATTCCAAGAAAGTATTTGGAGACTCTTGGTTTATTTGTAAGTAATTTTTCTCTAAATGACTTTTCAATTTTTAGAGTATTCAGTCCAAGGATACTCCTGCTAAACAGCTATAACAGGACAGCGTCACTCAAATACTCTCAAATGGCCCTGGAACCTGACTCCTTTCCTATCTTGCCTTGATCATTTGAACAGAACATACAATAGTCAAAGCAAAGGCCTTTGCATCTGAGCTTCCTTTCATTTGAAAATCAAGAGGCCTAATCTTGAAACATCATCCCAAGATCAGAAAATCAAAACGATTTCAGCTTGAAGTGTACTGTTTTTTTTTGGTCATATTTAAAACACAAATCCTATTTCAAAAGTAGGTTTTATTAGAACCACAGCTATTATATGTCTCTTCAACAATACCAAATCATTCAAACATTAGCTATCTACACACAAAATTTAAACAAATTCATATAATGGTCCAACACTAATATAAGGGAGAAATGAAAGAAAAAGAATGTGTGATGAATTAATGTTTTCATTTCACTTTGAAAAGCTAAAGTTATGACCATGTATAGCAAATTTAATATACATTCCTAAGGATGTTGCAGAAGTAACTCTCATTTCCTGAGGAATTTTCCTTTTGGTGTATAATATTTAAATAGTAATTATCTAGTAGCGAACTATAAGCCAAATGAAAGTATTAACTTTCCTAGATATCCTTGATAATTGAATTCCTGGGAATTTCAATATACGAAAATATTATAGTTAAAAGACCTTTGATTTATAAACAAACTTTCTTCATAAGCTAAACAGGTTCTACTGCTTAACATAAATGCTGTATACAGTAATTGTAATTCACACAGAAGTCTGTTTTCTCCATGTAGGAACTGTCACACTCAAGTTGTTTGGTAGATCTGAGCCCCCCAATAATAAATATCATTAGCAATTACCTGTCACTGTGACCATTATCAGCAATTTCTCCATAGATTTCCAAAATACCCTGAGGTGAATACTTCTCTATTGAAACCTACAAAATCAAGCAAGCCAGTGGAAAGCTAATGGACTTTTACTCCCCTTATTATTTTATGTTTCAAAGATCCCCTTCAGTTGCTCACAGAGGGAACCCAGCTCCAGGACACCTAACTTTCCTATCCCTGGCTCTGTCACAGCATACATTAGGATCTAATCTCATGTGTTTACACTTATGCTCAAAATATAAATTCCATGAAATTGAAGAGGAATTTGTGTTTGACCTTGGTCCTTATGGCTAAACCTGTTCTCAGCACAAAGTAAAAATTCGAAAATAAAGGAATAGATAAATGAATTCCTTACATTGATATTCTTAGATATTGATCTCCATGTTTTTATTTAGGTTTACTGTGATTATGTGTGCATCCTCAAAATATCTAAGGAAAAGAATAAAACTAGTAAGTAGTCATGACTTAGTGGTTAAAGCGCTTCTCATTTAGCATAAGAACTGGAGTTCAGATCCTAGCACCCACAGTACCATGAGGCAGGAATGGCAAACTATCTATCTTATCAGCACTTGGAAGTTGGAGATAGTATCCTGAGGGAAACCTTGCTGGTTAAACTAGCTGAATTTGCAAGATCTAAGTTCAAGTGAGAGATTCTGCCTCAACATACAAGGGAGAGAGCAATTAAGAGAGACATCCAAAGGTAACTTCTGATCTCTGAATGTATGTGCATGTGACACACACAGGTACATGAACACACTCATGCACATGCACACACATGAACATGTACACAGACATACTCAGACACAAAGAAAAACTTGGGAAAAACAGTAAGGAAATGTCATACTATGATGTTACTAAAAATAGCTTATCAAACGACCTTAGAGTAGCTTATCTAAAAGAATGATCATTGACATAATTTTGAAATAATGTGATACTTTTAATTATGATGGAAATATTTGATTGCTTTCTTTTATTCCATTTTATTCTACCCTCAAACTAAGGTATATAAAATAAACTAAGCATTTATTCTTTTAGAAAAAAACATGGAATAAGATCACTTGTATTTTCATCTTGGGTATAATAAAAATAAATTGATAAAAATTTGAAATTACTAACAGAGTAAAATGTCAAAATGTTATAATACAATCAAACTATTCAAATGTGCCACCAAAACAGAACGTAGCCAGATGAACAGTCACCCCTTTTGATTTTCCAGATGGCTACAGTCTCATCTCTTGGAATAATGGAGTGTTCACATGTTTGATGGTTAATTGTACTTGACTACTGTTTGGCAATCAACCAAATCCCTAGCCTGGAGGCAGATCATTTTGTTTAATGGCTCATCACCAAGACATCACGAGCATGATGGCATCGATCACAAAGATACTGTGAAAGTGAAAAGCTGACATTCAGCTCATCCCAGCAGCAAGAAGTTCGACATACTAAACAGACTATGTAGGAAAAGAAAAGCAAATGAATGATAAAGATCAGCAGTAGATTAAATCAAACATCAACTAGGAGAACATTTTTATCCTTTTCACTTTTTTTTCCTTTTCACTTTTATTAAGAAACCATGCCTTCCCTAATTTAACTCTTCTCTCCAATACTGCAATTTAGCTTAAAACTATAGGAATGATAGTTTTATCATCAGCAGATAAAGCATAAATAAACTCAGTTTACAGTTTAAATTTTGGATATAGGGGTTTACTAAATAGGCAACTAATTTTCTCAATGTAAATATCTAGATTTAAAAAATAAGCTGTTCTTGAAGGGGCTCGAGACCCCATATGTACAATACCAAGCAACCAGAGCTTCCAGGGACTAAGTCACTACCTAAAGACTATACATGGACTGACCCTGGACTCTGACCCCATAGGTAGCAATCAATATCCTAGTAAGAGCACCAGTGGAAGGGGAAGCCCTGGGTCCTGCTAAGACTGAACCCCCCAGTGAACGTGATTGTTGTGGGGAGGGCGGTAATGGGAGGAGGATGGGGAGGGGAACACCCATATAGAAGGGGAGGGGGAGGGGGAGGGGTTAGGGGGATGTTGGCCTGGAAACCGGGAAAGGGAATAACACTCGAAATGTATATAAGAAACACTCAAGTTAATAAAAAAAATAAGCTGTTCTTAAAATACTAATTTTAACTTATGGAAAGTATTGGGTCACACATCATGTTTATACAATTGAAAAATTGACTTTTAGTGTATATTAAAGATCCATGTCTAACCATATTTCTTACTAAAGCATGGGGGAAGATTAGGGAAAGTCAGTACTAAACCCCAGAAACCAGAAAAGTTGCCACAGATCTCACCTCAGACACTGCCAGAAGTTGTTAAAGAAACTAGAACTAAAATGACATTTACCTGCAAAGCCAGTAAGAGGCCAGGGGAACAGACTTTCCTCAACTTGAAACTGAGACTTTAAAAAAGATTTAGAAATCATTTCTACATTTTGTTATTTAGACATAACCCCTTTCCTGACAACTGTTCACACAATTTGCAAGACTGATTTTGAGTGTGGCATCACAGAAGTCCCTTGAAAGTTCAGCCAACTTCCCTGCCCTTCATGTCCTACTCCCAGACCTTTTAGCTTCTGTTTCTCCAATCACAGTGTACACACTCTAATTTGTAATTTTCCTGCCTGTTCTAAGAGCCCCACAAATGGAAGTGCTTTGTTTCTGTCACTGTATGTTTGGCATTTATAACAGTTTCTGACTCATAGTAAGAATACAGTATATTTATTTTAAGTTAATGAAAGCTACTCCAAGAAAAAGGATGGATGCATATTGACTATGATAAGAACAAAAGAAAACTCAAGACCATGAGGTTAGAAAATAATATGGCACAACCTCTCTGACTACAAGTAGGAAAGTTTTTGGCATACAAATACTCATTGGCTCCGGGCTATTTTACATGGAGAAAAACTCTTGCTACGTTAATAATCACCTCATTTGGGGAATGTATATTTAATGTTCTATCTCTGGCTCTTTCTTTTAATGTCATCCTGTCCCAGAAGCCTGATGGCCTGTTTGTTTTGAGCAAGAATTGGAGTTAGGGTATCTTCCCTCTGAATCAAAAGGTTGGGAAACCCTGATCAGTTAGTTGTGTGACTAGTAGCAAAGTATTTACCTCTGTGAAGTACCTTCCCTACCCACCAATCACAGGGTATGGGATAGGAAGACTTACTCTGGTACAAATTTGAACAGCCAATGAGTTCTCCATTCCCCCATGTGTGTCAAAGCTTTCTTTGCTGCCAATAATGGTCAGAAAAATCTCCCTCTAAACAAGTGAAATCTGTCGTAGGGAAGTCATCTTTGGAGACTTACCACTCAGGGTACAACCAGTCTCAGTGGCTGAACCAGTCGAACTCCAAGAATTTCCATTGTTTCCGCTGCACTTTCCCTGATTTTCTTCTCTGACACTGGCATCATCTCCCATAGTTATCTTATTTCCCGAACACTTAGCATACTCTCAACTGGTTCTCGCTTGCTTTCTACTACAGGTCATGAAAATGCTGAGAACAGAGTTTTGTGTGTGCTGCAAAGTGGGTGCCCAGCCTGACGCCTTGTGCCTAGTGTCATGTTACAAGGTTTTCAGGATGAGCAAGTCTCTGCTTGGAAATCCCTGCCTGACAGCCATTCAGTTCCTTAATTAAGAGTTGACAGTTATGTGTATTGACTAAACATGGATATCTCATGGTAAATTCTTTCACCGTTATTGGAAGAATAAGCCATGCTGTGTTCTATTAAGTAAGTGTAAAGAAAAAAATGTGATATTAATTTGGGGGTATATGGCAGACATAATAACATTTTGAAATTTTTAGCAATTTTTGTAAGGCTTTTCTTCACAATGGATACAAGAAAATGCATTTGTGAGGTCAAAAAGAAAGCCAAGTTCATAAATATGCATGCACTAAAGACCTATATAGTTAGTTACATAGCTGAGTAGCAAATTGGGCTCTGAGCTCATTATATCTTGTAAATAATAGAGAAAAAAACCACTGAAATCGTGATATGTTTGTTAGGAACATAATAGTAATAATATCAAGGAAATAGCTTAAATTCAGCAATTTAACTATTTGAAAAATTTGAAAATAGATTGTATATGTACCCAAATTAGAAAAAAAACATGTTTTTTTGGAACATATAGATAAGGAGAGACATATTGCTAATGAAATATATGAGATATATTGTTCCCACCCCACCCCATCCAGGCTTCCTATTTTTCGCTCCTGAAATCAAACATGCAACCTACTAAAGAAAATATGGGCTGCACACAGGTGACAACGTGTAATGCTTTACATTTCAGCAGGTAAAATTATTGACTAGTAGGGGGTCATACTAAATACATAATACAGTGTGGAATGAGTAAGTAGTGATTGAAACGAAACAAAAAAAAAGGAATTGGGCTAGGAATGTAACTCAATGGTGCATGTGCTTAGTATGCAAGAAGTCTTAGTTTAGTCCCCAGCATTGCATAAAATGGAGCATGGTAGCAGACCTTTTATCATGCAGGAGATGGAGGCAGGATGATCAAAAGTCAGAAGTTCAAGTATAGCTTCTCTTAACAGAAATACAAGGCCAGCTCGGACTGTCTCAAGAATAGTAGGAGGGGGTTTGGGAGAGATCACTCAGGAGTTAAGAATGCTCACTATTCTACCAAAGGACCCAAATTCAGTTTCTTGTTCCTAATTGAAGGGTCACAACTGACATGCCGCTCAAGCTCTAGGGGATTTGACACTTCCTTCTGTCTTCTGTGGGCAGTACCAAAACTTTGCATACACACATATACAAACAGATAATATTTTTTAAATCTTAAAGAACAGAAATGATAACTATCCTGTGTAGTAAGTCAAGATGAAACTCATTCCACAGTGACCTTACATGATGCCCTTCAGGAGATAATGACTTCAATGAACAATAAAATTAATTGCCCTTCAATAAATTCTCATCAAAAAGGTAGAAGAAGAGTGGTTTCTCTGCATGGTTCAAAGGGATAGCGTATGTTTAGCATTAATGAGGTCATGGGTATATTCTAAGTGTTCCCCTAAGTCCCCATTGAAGATTTCATTGAAATGAATTGATTTCAGTACACCTCCTCACAGTCTCTCTTAAGATAAAAACAGCATGAAACTCCAAAGAAAAGTTGTGAATGATATCATTATTTAAGAAGTATGCAATCAGGAGAATAGCCTTGTCCACAAGACTAGCTTACCATAGGACATCACTATAACAGTGCTGGTCTGACTTTGGACTGTCTAGGAAACAGCCAGTCTGGTAGAAAACAGCTGACACTGTTAATAATTTCCAACGTTCAATAAAAAGGCTCAAAAGATAAATGCAAGTTATAATACAAAAGGATTGGTGATTTCAAATAAGGTCATCATTTGACAAATTCTCATCAAGTAATTATAGTAATCTCATATTACTTAAGAATATTCTATTTCAGGTAACTATAAAACATAAGTCACTAAATACTAGGTTCAATTTTTAATACATGAGGTTACTCGTTTTGTATCATATATTAGGTATATCAATGTTTACCCAAGACTTACACTATCTATGGCATTTTGAAGGCATAGAAATAGTATAAAAATATTTCTTGCCAATTTATAATTTAAAAGATAGAAATGGAAATGGGTTGTTGATTTGTGTAGGTAATTTGTGTAGTAATCAAAAGATTACTACATCAAAAATAGCACAAAAATTACATCACATACAACATTATGTATTAAAAGATCTAATCAATTTCTATAAATGAACCAATGAATATACAATTTACTAATGAATACAAAAACTTTGATCTCACTATTAATAAAGAACTACAAACTAAAAATAAATATTTGCAGCCATTTATATGTAGAATACATAAATGGCAGGATAGGGCTATTCTTTAATCTTGATAGTACAAAGTAAACACACCCTCTAGACAGAAATTTGCAGCATGTGTTAAAGAATATGAATAACCAAATCTTTTACAAGAAAATTTTCAGAAGAAAACAATCTGGAGCCAACTACTGCACAGTAGGGTGTCTAAGGATTATGACAGTGCATTATGTATCTCAAAGAGCTAGAAAAAAATGCATGGTTCCTATGCATGGTTCTGGAGGATAATGTGTGTTTAGCATTTAACACTGTATTCCAAGTGTTTCAAGTGCCCCCAAAACAACAAAGACAGAATGTTAAATATTCTCAACATTGAATATAGAAAGCTCTGATAAAGGTCTGAGATTGATAAATTACCCTGAATAGACTATTACAAAATATGTACATGTGTGTAAACATCAGAGATAAATGACGAATATATGTGCTTACTACTTGTTTCATAAAGCAAAATAAATAAAGGAAAACAAGCAAGAAACTATAACATAGGATGTAGCAAACAAGTATGTGCCTAAGAACAATTGTTCACACTTCTTATCAGAGGATTACATATAATACTTAATCTTCTATAATTTTTATTCAGTCTCCCTCACATACATACATATATGCACACACACACAACAATTTGTAAAAAGTAGTCTTGGGAAGATTAGAATAATTTTTCACAGTATAAGGGACAGAACTAAGACTCTAATCCATGTTCCTATAATTTCAAAGCCTCAATGAACATTTTATGAAATAATTAATTTCATACATAGGTGCATTCGAACAAATATATATAGCAATGGTGATAGAGAACTGAGAAGACCTCAAGAGGAACAGGTAATGTGTTGCCCAATTGGAATTGTAGTCACCCCCAAAGATTACATGTTCTCAAATAAGGAAAATTTATATACATATATAAAACTTTCATTTACATTATTGCAAAATTAAAATTTTACATAATTCAGAACTAAATGCACATAATGAATGATTTATGAGTCAATCAACAATCTTCTTTCTCTTATCTTCATAAAAGTAATTGCTTATTATAAATATCATTGTCCATGTTCCAGACATCATTAAGTTCTCAAACCGGATTCCAAAATCCTTCACGGGACTTCAGGGAGGCCACCACTAAGGCTCAGAGCCCTCTTCTGGAGAGATAGGAGTTTATAGCCTCTCTGTCTCTGTCTCTGTCTCTGTCTCTGTCTCTGTCTCTGTCTCTCTCACTGGGTCTGTTTGTCTGTGTGTCTGTGTCTGTATGTCTTTGCTCGCGCTCTCTCTCTCTCTCTCTCTCTCTCTCTCTCTCTCTCTCTCTCTCTCTCTCCTAAATATAGGGAAGACCCCTGAACGTTGCTCAGAGCTGGAGTCACCTGAGCGTTCCAGTGTTATAACTGGTTTAAGCAGTCTTCACAAATCAGTTAAGGTGGTCACCATAGTAGCAGAAAGAGTATCTTAGAATCACAAAGCGAAGTGAGTGACTTCCATCTAAGTCACAGCTCCAGTAAGAATCAAGTGTGCAGAGAGTGATTGTGTATTGAAACAGAACAAAAGCATTGACTTCTGGCAAATTACTTTTTTGTGTCATCTTTATTGTTATGTCTCCCTCTTACTGTCACAATTAGTCAAAAAATATATTAAAGGTTGGACTAAGAAAGGAAATAACTTTGTTAAGGTTTTCCCTGACTTCCACAGAGACTGACAGAGGCATAATAAAATTTTAATTTGCCCACACCTTCTGCTTCTGATGATCTGCCAAGAACACCATGCTCAAAGGGACTCTGAATGGCTGTACTAATTATATTAATTATGGATGTCTATGTGCAAGCTGAAAAGAAAGTAGGGGTTACTTACAATTTGACTGTATTCTTTGCTGGCATATAAATCTAATATATTTCTGCTCTGGCTTAAATACATCCTCTAGTATCATTTTCTTTTCAAAAGAGCATAAACCAAAAGATATGTCTGGTGATAGTGTCTTTTGGCTAATATTAACGTAGACAGTAATTGTGCTGAAAAAAAAAAGACCCAGAACTAAGAAGTAGACAAAGTAATTTACCTGAGTGGTGAGCAGAGATTAACAAACCCAGAGCCCTCAAACCATGTGAGTCACAGAAAGCAGAATTCTATATTTCCCAGAAGCCTCTGAGAGGTCTTTTGCAAAGTAAGACATTCCTAATAAAAGAAGAGACAACAGGCAGGGCTTTTGAAAGATGAACCATTACTTTGTCATGTTCATTGTTATCTTCAAGGGGTGCTTTTAAATGTTTAAATGAGTCCCCTAGCTCAAAGGGAAAAGGATGTTGTATAGATTCAACCTGAGTTTGAGCTCCAGCTCCATTACAGGTGCATTTCATGTGTTCATCTCCATATTTGGCAAAGATTTACTTGATAATTATAAGTAATATGAAAGGACAAAAAAGACACTATCCACAACCTATGGTACATATGATACATTCTGAATATTAGGCTAACAAATAACAAAAAAGAAAATGTCAAAGGGTGTAATTGAGAGGCCGGAGGGGGCACCTCTCCCAGCTGCACTTACAAAGGTACACACCCTTACATGGTTATTCTGGGGGATATGATGTGGAGGCTTTTACTCGAATTTGAAAGGCTACATCATACCCTTTTCTCTATTGAAGCTGAAGATAACTGAATCCAGCATCGCAGTATACTCAGACCATGCTCCTTTGATGGGAAATGTTTTACTCTAACGGTATCAACTGGCATTCACAAAGCCAGGGTAAATTCTTTATGAGGTCAGTCTGGTTTTAGAGCATTCATTCTAGACATGAATGCAGAAACTCTCCTTGGATGGAAGATATCCCCAGTGATGCTTTCAGATAACCACAAGCCTCCCAGACCATGAGTTTGGCTAATCAGTAACAGGTTAGCCTCTTGGAACACAGCACAGACTAACAGTGAAGAAATGTGGTCTCTGCTCTTACAGGTTTTTAAATATAGTACTGTACAAAAATTTATTTTTTTCTTATCTAAATTAATGGGACAGTATCAGTTTGGTGAAAAATCTGAACTTGAATTAATATGCTTCCAGATATATGACATAGCTCAGAAATGTATTTGCCACTGACTGCAGAGAGACAGTATAGTCTTATAATGCAATAAACCTCATGCAATATAATTAACCATCTATCAAATCATCTGAACACACTGGCAAAATCCTACATTATTTTATTTCTACTGAATTAGCAATTAACTCGGCTCAGTAAATCTGATTCTATCCCCAAACACCTATAAGATAACCCACATGTATTTGGGTAAAATGGAAAATAATTTTATAGTACAATATATTCTATTCATTTTATTTATCTATATAATAGGCATAGTAAAAATTCAAAGTCGGCTTCTCTCTTCTTTTACTTCTAGTATGTGAGGCCACAAAATAACTGGCTCAGACTGTCTGTCCAGTGAAATGGAACCCTGACTTCCCACTCTGTTTCTTATAACCCAACAGGTAATTCAGAATGTTCTGGAAACTGAATGCTACCTAACATTCTGTGGCTTTTTCTAAGATCATAAGTTAATGAGGACTGGTAGATTTCACACTTCTATGAAAACAAGAAATTTTGGACAAATACTTGGTCTCACTTGGAAAAAAATATTTTCATCCACAGTTTGAAATATAATTGACCTACATTTGTATGATTCTACTTGATTATCACACAGTGAGTCCAACAGACTGTAAATGAGTACTTAATGAAATTTTTACTCACCTAAACATCAAGAACTGCATACATAACAGTAAAGGGGATATTGAGCAGAGGTGGTAGGCAAGTCTGTAATAGGCATGCAATACAATAGTCTGCGACTGATAACTTTTCTTTCCAAAAATCTTGGGTTTCTCAAGTGGAGTTTCTACAAAGTTTCCTTTTAACACTAATTTTAGTTCATTTTACTAAGATTTTTTTAAAAATCTGGATGCTAACATGAAGTTACAGACGTTTGACAACTTAAATTTATCAAAAAATAATAGCAGTTTCAAATCACATGTATTAACTTCCATGTAGGTTAACCAGAAGAACCACTGCCATGTTTATGCAAAGGAATTTGAGTAAATAAGATGGTGGATTAAGCTTTTTTTAAAATGATATCAATATATATAGTAGGGAGGCATAAAAAGGACCTGGAAATCCTGGAAAAGTCTTTATAGTGCTCTAAGTTTGAAGAAGTGAAAATGACAAAAAAAAGTTAAAGTCATATAATTAAGAAAAGATGCTAAATGCAGAATTTCAAAGTCTGGCCACTAGGTAGAAACAACAAAAAGATGAGCAGTTTTAGAAGGAAAGTTTTAGAAGGAAATAGTTTGACAGGAAAAAGTTTGACAGGAAATAGGGCAAAATGGAGATTTGACTCTCATGTCAATTTTGACTTAGAGACCATAGAAGTGTATAGGAAAAATAGTTAAATAAACCACTTATAGCATCTTGACTAAATGTGATGTTTTATTATGAAGAGGCACTGTAGATGGGGGGCATTTTACTCTTCATTCTGTCATCCCCAGTTCTGCATTAAACACTGCATCAAATACTAAAAACGAAGAGCAAGACACAGATTCATGGTGGGTATTTGGAAACCAAGAGTGTATTTTCATTATGTGAAACATGGTCTTAACCCAAACACTTAGGTTTAATAAAACAGGCCTTGTTTTTCTCTGTGGTGTTTACAGTTATGTATTCTTCATGCACATATCCCTTAAGGACAAAATGGTAGAAAGGAATTTTCCAGATGCTGAAAAATTTGTTAGTCTCTGTGTTCAAAGTCATCACCAGTTTGATAATCAGTTTTCTTTGGAAGGAAAAAAAATGAATTGCAAGAAAAAATACAAACTCTACATATAAACAGCACATGGAAGAGGTTTTCTTGTTTGTTCTCTTTAAAGACTTTGTAAAAAGGAAAATGCGACAGGTTTTGTGCTTGCATGGGTCATAATTAGGTAAACCTGCCATGGTTTACAGATAGCTCAATTTGGGTTAACTATCTGAGTCCTGTAGTCAGGTACTGGCCACTTGTTAAGATGATTCTCATGGTGACAGCCCAGCACAGGGGAAGGACTGTGACAAAGGAAATTCCCTAGAGTCTACTTGAATTTTTAACTGTATTTTCTTAAAATTACTTTTTCTTTTAAATTGTATTTTTATGTGTAAAGAATTTTCACTTTCTCATATCTGACTAGAAAATGTATTTTTAAAATTGCTAAGAAAGTACATTTCAAACCAGTACATATTTTACATATTTGGGACAAAAATTCTTCTTTCCAAAACAGAATAACTACCCATGGTATATCAAGATATGCTTCTCTATACTTAGTTTAAGTGGAAATAATAAAAGTGTGTACTTCAAGAGAATGAAGTTTGGAAAGCAGTGGTTAGCGGAGGATACTGAATTAACTTTCTGCTTCGGATTTTTTACCTTAAAATAGAAAGAGTTTTTTGTTTGTCTGTTTTGCTTTGTTTAGATTTACTTTTTAAAGGAATTTATATACTTAACAGCAGCATGCCTTGGAGTATAGCCAGATTGAAACATTTCCTGAGAACTGAATCCTACAATGATACATTACCACCAACCACTGTCAAGACAGAACATGCCAGCACAGTGCTATACCCGGTGTTTTGTCAGCAGTGCCTACCCACAGTGAGTGCACGGCTTTCCCTCTCACACTAGGTCGGTTCATTATGTCAACAGTTTTTAGTAGTACATACATATGGTAAGAGTAAACAACCATTTTATCATCATAATACAAACCTTTGAAATTATTTCAAGATTTTGAAGTTATTCCATTCCACAAATTTTTCTATAGTTCTTACACTATTCTTTTAACAAAGTTGCAACTTTTCTATGTGTATTAAAGACATTTAGCAAAAACTTTAATTATCTCTTAGTAGGCATAAAGAAATACACCTCTTCATGTTTAAAAGCTAAGATAAAAGAATATACCCACATATATTTTACAAAAATGATGAAACGGGTGATCAACTTTCTAAATAGAACTTTTACTTGAGGGCTGTAAAAAGGGAAACCAAACAAGTACACAGTACAGCCCTGTCCTGTGACAGCCATTATTCAGTGAAGTCTATTGTTTTAAGTCAATCACCTCAGAAAGGAAAAAAGAGAACAAGTTCCAAGCAAATGAAAATTTTGTGTTTTCTTGCATATTTGGAATTTTTGACATATTAATGTGTTATGAACAAAATAAATCTTCTCATCAAACATCCATTTCCTCCTGTCATTGAAAATGGAGATTCTGGTCACCAATATGCTGACCGATACCCAGTGCTTAAGGAAATAACACTTTGAAACACCAGAAGAGCTCATTTTATGTCTGAGTTTCATTGATGAACAGTTACTTCCCAAAAGACAGAAGAACATTTCCGACTGGAAGAAGACTGAACGTTCACATCTAGATAGCAGCATCATTAGCACACGAGACAGCTGTCCTAGACTAGATTGGGGATCAGAAGGAAACCTCTTTTCCAAACTATATTATTTAGCTTATGTTCAGAAATAAATGAGTGAAATGAGAGGATTTATATCTCACAAAACATTTAATAATGTACAAGAGAGTGATTCCTGTTTACTCCAATGTACGCCCTATGTGATATACACATCTTTAGTGATGATGACTCTACCCAAAGAGTTTATGTTTCACTCACAGCAAGGAAAATCCTAACGGAAAACCAAACCTAAATCACATGAACTGTCAAAACAGTGCATTTATAATGGCCAAGTTATGGTCAGAAAAGTCAACGGAAGAGCATAGACGCCCAAATTTATGATCCTTAAGCAATAAAAGAGATCATCATACACAATTTACATCTTTTTAAGTGCATGATGTTTTCCTCAAGAAAATTGCAGTAGAGTTGCAGAAAATAAGAAACCAACACCAGCACATCATAGTACTCACTTTTGGAAAACAATGAAATTAAAATCTCTAGAATTGTCTATCTTAATACTTATGGTCATTCCTAAAAGTAACTCTATAACAGCTATGATGACAATGTGACTATTACTACCTACTGATACCTGACTAATGCAGATAAAAACAAACCCAACAAAACTAACCCTCTTTGCCCTACTTTGCATAACAAGTCTTAGCCAAACAGGTACAATATATTTAGGCTTGAGTTCTTTTCTCAGATTTCACATGGCCTGCACGTATTCCTTCTCCAGGACCATAATTGGGAATTTTATATTTTTTTCTTATGAGACTCCAGATTAATTCATTTGCCCACTACTGAGTTTCATGTGTCCTAAAATATGCTTAAATTAAAATTGTAATCTCAGATGCCAGCCAAATGCCTGCAAAAGAACAACTGTAGTGACAACCAGTGTCAAAACAGAGTTATGCTTCATCTCACAACTCTTCAGCATATTTCTATCGTATTGTGCAGCATGGACGCAAGATAGTTATACAGGTTCACCAGTCCTCTGCCAGAAGTGTAGAACTTCACTGGTGAATCAAAATATGAATATCTACAGGATTCAAGACAGACGAAAATCTGTGACTGTGTTAATATCAAACTTTACCTTATTGCATACTTTCAACTTTCTCTCCATTCTAAGCAGCCATTTTTATCTTCCCACACTGCAAATGCCAACAGTAAGTGCGAAAGGTACAAACAGCTTAAATTACAATAGGCAAATATTTAAAATGACATTTTTAACTCATGAACTTAAGGAAGCAACCATTTGAGTAAAAAAACGTGCGTGCGTGTGTGTGTTTGTGTGTGTGTGTGTGTGTGTGTGTGTTGCCAAAGAGCTTGAGATGACATAACAACGATTTTAAGACAAACAGAAATTAAATCCAAAGTCGCTTTGGAGACATCAAGTAGAAATGTACCTCAGGAGGTCAAGCTGGGTTGTTTGATGAGGGCCTTTTGGTCACTGCCAGTTCCGATTTAAGAGTACGCTATTGATGGCCACACCAAAGAGGCCTGAAGGAAGTGAAGACTATTAAATCACTTGTTTGCCTCAAGTGAGCACCAGTGGTACTCAGTCAATGATTTTATTGATCTGAATACTGTTCAATTAAGTGTGTTTATTTTGATTCTGTGATTAACATGCATTTGCAGAAGGCATTCTCACAGCAAAACACAGTCTAAAATGATCTCTTCTGTTCCCGCGCCTCTTTCAAAGGTGTTTATGTCTTTTCAACGTAATGGGTTATGCATTCAATGAACAAATATTACAACACTTGAGAGCAGGATTTAGTGCAATGTCTACATTCTTGGGCCTTCGGCGAATTTATTTTATCAGAACAGTATGTGAATAGAAACACAAAGTAAAAGGGAGTAATTAAATGCAAGGGACAGGATTCTGTTCTGGATGATGGACACATCCCACAAGGTACAGTTGTATGGCTGCTGATACAGTAAGTAAAACCCAATTCCCTGCGAAAGTTGCCAGATTTAGACTATTAATTTAAAAAGCAAATGAAGAGAAAAACAGGTGTTGGTTGGGGATTTAGTTCAGTGGTAGAGCGTTTGCCTAGCAAGCGCAAGGCCCTGGGTTCGGTCCCCAGCTCTGAAAAAAAAAAAAGAAAAGAAAAAGGAAAAACAGGTGTTTAAATGAGAAAAGGACAGAGTTCAAGTTAAGAATTACGTGCTACTAATAACCCTATTAACAATGGGGTTCAGAGCTAGACAAGGAATTCACAGCTGAGGAATATCGAACAACTGAGAAGCACCTAAAATAAATGTTTAACATCTTTAGTCATACAGGAAATGCAAATCAAAACAACCCTGAGATTCCACCTCACACCAGTCAGAATGGCTAAGATCAAAAACTCCAGAGACAGCAAATGCTGGCGAGGATGTGGAGAAAAAGGAAAACTCCTCCATTGTTGGTGGGATTGCAGACTGGTACAACCATTCTGGAAATCAATCTGGAGGTTCCTCAGAAAATTGGACATTGCACTACCTGGGGACCCAGCTATACCTTTCTTGGGCATATACCTAAAAGATGCTCCAGCCTACAACAAAGACACATGCTCCACTGTGTTTATAGAAGCCTTATTTATAATAGCCAGAAGTTGGAAAGAACCCAGATGCCCTTCAACAGAGGAATGGATACAGAAAATGTGGTACATCTACACAATGGAATACTACTCAGCTATCAAAAACAATGACTTTATGAAATTCATAGGCAAATGGATGGAAATGGAAAGTATCATCCTGAGTGAGGTAACCCAATCACAGAAAAACACACATGGTATGCACTCATTGATAAGTAGGTATTAGCCCAAATACTCGAATTACCCTAGATGCACAGAACACATGAAACTGAAGAATGATGAAAATGCGGATGCTTCACTCCTTCTTTAAAAGGGGAACAGAATACCCTCAGGGGGGGATAGGGAGGCAAAGTTTAGAACAGAGACTGAAGGAACACCCATTCAGAGCCTGCCCCACATGTGGCCCACACATATACAGTCACCAAACTAGATAAGATGGATGAAGCAAAGAAGTGCAGGCTGACAGGAGCCAGATGTAGATCTCTCCTGAGAGACACAGCCAGAATACAGCAAATACAGAGGCGAATGCCAGCAGCAAACCACTGAACTGAGAACGGGACCCCCGTTGAAGGAATTAGAGAAAGGACTGGAAGAGCTTGAAGGGGCTCGAGACCCCATATGAACAACAATGCCAAGCAACCAGAGCTTCCAGGGACTAAGCCACTACCTAAAGACTATACATGGACTGACCCTGGACTCTGACCTCATAGGTAGCAATGAATATCCTAGTAAGAGCACCAGTGGAAGGGGAAGCCCTGGGTCCTGCCAAGGCTGAACCCCCCAGTGAATGGGATTCATGGGGGGAGGATGGGGAGGGGAACACCCCCATAGAAGGGGAGGGGGAGAAGTTAGGGGGATGTTGGCCTGAAAACCGGGAAATGGAATAACATTTGAAATGTAAATAAGAAATGCTCAAGTTAATAAAGATGGAAAAGGAAAAGAATTATGTGTTACTATGTGATGTCACCCAATGATGTGTCCAATGCCATCAAATCTCATCCGCTTGCTGGCTGGTTTTCCACATTCAATACCTCCAGTTTCTGCTTATTCCTTTTTCTACATTCTTATTTGTACCCCAGGAATGAATTTGTTGAACTATTTATGTGGAAATATTTCTCTTCCCAAACTAATAAGCCATCATTTCCATATAATAATGCAACGGAGAAGAGTGCTATTTCTGAAATTCTATCAATAACTTCAACATTCCACTGAATAAGACTGAAAAATATAACCCGGAAAATGTTGTCTGGACAGAATTCTTCAGAGTCAGTTATGCTTCTGTATTAAGTACCGACTGGCCATCTGAAGATAAAGAAACAAAAGAAATCTTGGACTACTTTTTCCCCCCAAAATGGGCACATTGTGCAACGTTTTTGAATGGGTGTTTTACAAGATGACAAACATCCTGATGAATTGTGTTTGAAAGTGGCTCTATTTCTGCTTATACCACAGACCTATTCAGATTATTAAACCTTTCACAAGCCGTACTGTCTGGTTCCTCTCATGCTTCTTGCCAAATATCAATTGTTCATGGTTCTGTCCAGAAGGCACAAATGTCTCTTCTAGAACTTGTCTCACATAAAAACAATTTAATAATTCATTCTGGGTAGCTACATTAGTTGATATGATTGTACCTTTTTGTTTATATTTATAATGTAGAGTAAGAAGAAAGATCCCCTAGTACCAGACCGGACCAGGACTCCAGCCTGATTTGGTTCTGAAAAGTAGAGTTTTGTTTCAGATTGTTTTATCTTATTCCCTAATATATAAAACTCACTCTCAGTCCAATCACCTCTCTCTTTTCACTTCCATGACTGGGCTTCCCCCAGGGACTCCAGACATCCCTTTTTCATTTTAGTTTTATCTGTTCTCAAGTCTCCATATATTTACTAGAGTTTTTTTCCTCACAGTAGGTTTTCCCTGGTTTTCTTCCCAAATACTTTGTTCTTGAGTTCTTTTCAGTGTTTTAGGACATGCTCATCCTTGCCTTCGCTTGTTCCATCTCCTCACATAGAAACCCCTCGAAACACACTTGATTTCTCAGTATTCTCCTGAAAACCTCATCCACTCTCTATCCATCTTCACTTCAATGGATGGTTTTAAATTTTATAACAGCCACCCTGACTGTTCCTGTTCTTCTTTTCATAGATACCCTCCAAGAGCCTCAAACACATGTTCTGCAAGAACTGTGCTCAGTGCACTTTCCTTATCTCATTTGGACACAGCTGTCCTCTTGGTCACTGAATATTTGAAAACATACCTAAAGGTTAAGGATTGAGTGTTAGGAGAGTTCATGACTAGCATGAAGATGCCGTGTTTGGTCTCCGGCTCTGCATACACTGGGAGTCATGGTGCATGCCTATAATTCTAGCACCCAGAAAGATAGTGAGGAAAACCGGGAGCTCAAGATCATCCTGGGCTGCATAGTTAGTGCTCGCTCTTGGATAGAAGAAACTAACAGGCAGTGAAAATAAATTAATATATAGATCCTGACCTAAGCAAACAAAGGAGGAGTCAAATTATTCACTTGTAACTTTTCTAATCGCTACAAACATTCAATTTTCCTTGTGGTTTGCCTGTCTAACAGCCCTGACTACCCTGGAATTCACTTTGTAGATCAGGCTAGCCCTGAACTCATAGAGATCTGCCTGCCTCTGCCTCCCAAGTGCTGGCATTAAATGTATGTGCCCCTTCTTCCCCTTG
Organism: Rattus norvegicus; assembly: GCF_021556685.1. Lineage (NCBI taxonomy): Eukaryota > Metazoa > Chordata > Mammalia > Rodentia > Muridae > Rattus > Rattus norvegicus. The sequence continues at coordinate 97,584,012 of NC_141535.1, forward strand.
CTCTCCTTGGTCTACATACCCAATGTTGGATTTTTCCCTTCATGCTAACCCCACTAATCAATCCATCCCACATCCTTTTCTCTCTTGTTCCTGGGTTCTCCTCTTTTTACATTTTACTCTCTCTGCCTCCCTTTTTCTGCCTTTTTTAAAAATCTTTGATGTAATTGATAAGCATCTTCCATGTACTGGTCAATACAAACGCACACAAAGAAATTTGCAGAATTCTTCTCATTACATGCTGACACAAATTTTACTGACCCAAACTAAAAAAGATTTTCCAAACAAATACATAAGGAAGTTGACACTTGTCACCTAGATTTCAGAAATCTCCTCCCATAATGCTTACATGTTACAATGTTTAAAGATAGCTTATTTTTGAGTTAACTTACATTGTTCTCTCTAAGTCAAACAGTACAGTTACTCAAATGATCTCCCCTCATTGTTTTTCTTACTAGAAAAACTATAATGCTGACCAGTAATTTCAGATTGAGAGTTGCAAATGTATCCATTAAGGAGCAAGAACAATGCATTATATAATTGTTTTGTAGCTAAATAACTTTTCAGAATTCAGGAACTAGAAGGATAAGAACTATTATATATTTACATCCTTTCTTAGTAAGAAAAAAAAATTCTGACACTAAAGTTTTAACTTGAGCATTTCTTCTATTTTGACCAATTCATTTAACAATGGGCAGCAACAGATATAAGAAAACAGAGTTACTCATGCTCCAATCATAACTCACAGTCTTCCCTTCTACCCATCCTCATCTTTGCATATGTTGGCTGGTCCAATAAATATTATAAAGTCCAAATCAAAGTCCATAGCCAGGAAGCTTCTTCTTATGGCTATACAGGAAGGAATAAGTTATGCTCTACCCTTTATAAGATTTCAACTCTTCAAAATGTCACTTTCACGACACCAGAACCATGAATTAGTAGACACACTAAAAAATAGGTATGAAAGGCTTTGAGAATCTTTTCTTTTCTTTGCCTCAGTCTTAAAGATAACAATTTCTTAAGCTTCAACACGGAAGACTGGAAGTGGGGGGGGGTTGCATTGCAATCATCAAGTGTCACAGACAATTCTGATCTTGAGAAACTGACAAACATCCTCAGCCTGTGATGCTGTCTGTGACAGTGATGTGCCTCAAATGCCATCAACCTTAGTCACTGCCGATCTAGTGCTTCAAACTAAGAAAGAACAATATCTAAATTATGTATTCTGTTTAAACTCCCACCTAGACAGCTAAATGAACAGTAGTATGTCAGAATCGCTTTCAAAACTCCACTTGTATCTTGAATTATACAAAGCAACAACAACAGAAAAGGAGATTTTTGTCCCCAACGTGTCCGGGTCAGGTCAACATAACTATGAGAAAAATCATCAGAAAACTCAGTCCTATCCTGGAGGATGATGATATGTACCCAGGGATCCAGACAAACTACATGTGCTGAGATTATAGCTCGGAGATGGCTTTTTATGAATCTACCCAGGACAGGACAAACAGAAGTTTCAGTAAACACAACAATGAAAATAGCAACTGGTATCTTTTCAAAGATTCCTTGCTCTTGCAAACACTACGCTCATTTCTTCCCAACATGATCTTCACTTGTAACTAAATGACCTGTTCAACTCTAGAAACATTAAAATATCTTGTGTCTTCATTTAAGAAGTCATGCCACACTGTCCTCTTCCAAAAACACTTGTGTCTGACTTTCAAATGTAGATTTTTAGATGCTGTCTGACTCAATTTAATGCATATAAGTATAAATTTAGCCTGACAGATAATGGATAAATTCAATAAAAGAAACACGGTATCACTTCCACTTGGGTAAGGCCACTGTCTTCATGGATTCTTAAGAGACAATGGTAAATATGAAAACTTTTCAGAAACTGCCTTTTAAAAATGTAATTACAATCCGCTCATTTTAATATAGTAGCATAAAAGGAAGATCCATTTATACATCAATCCAAGAAAATAAAATTATTAAAAAATGTTATACATCGAATCACCGGCTATGTTCTAGTCACAACAGAGATACCATTCATTATCTCATTTAATCTTGACAAAAACCTTATTATAGAAGTACTATAATAATTTTATATGACAATTGTCAAAGCTGAAGGAGAGATTTAGAAACTTGCTCCAATAAAGTATTAAATCTGAAACTGGGAGGTGAAGTGAAAAATCTGACATTTGTCAAGATACTGAGCTGACTATTGAAAATGGTCAGATGATAAAATCCTTGAGATATCCCTAAGGTTATCTGATATCTCTAAGTTCTCCCTGAGGTTGGTCTGTGAAAACAATTGCATTCTGAAACACAACTCATTACAATGAAATACGTCATGGCCACCTTACGATATGATGGGAACAGAAATCCAAACCTTATTAAACACACTTATATTCTTTGCATTACAATTATATAAATAATCAAATTCAAAGTGGGGGAAAATTTAGCTTAAATGTTTAATCCCTTTATCTGTGACTTGAGGTTGGGTCCAAATGCCTGAGAAGAAGTTCATGGTATCCTTTGAGAATTAGTTAAATTTTTTAACTTCTACTTTTGAAAAACTTGAAGGACAGTTTGTAATGTAAAATTAACTAAATTATTAATAAGAAGCTATTAATTCATTGGGAATGGTGGCGCATGCCTTTTGACTCAGCACTTGAGAGGCAGAGGCAAGCAGATCTCTGAGTTTGAGGCTAGCCTGGTCCACAAAGTGAGTTCTAGGACAGCCAGGCCTATACACAAAGAAACCCTGTTTTGAAAAACCAAAACAAAAAAGAAAAGCAGAAAGCAAAAAGCAAAAGCAAACAAACCTCCAAAGAAACCATTAATTCACCCTAAACAGCCCAAATAAAAACTGATTCTACTTGGGAGAAATTTCAATTATATATCCTGAGATCATGCAAACCTTTTTCTACCGAGGTGGAAAATGAACAAAGAAACCAGAGGCAGTCCAAGTCAACTGTCAGAGCCCTACCTTCTTTCTATAAAAGCCAGAGGCACACAGAGGTCCTTTGTTTCTGTTTTTCACACTATATTTCTCTTTTGATCTGCTTGCTTAACATAGCTCCCCTGTTTATTTGTTTAAGGGAATATGGCCCAGATTTTTCTATCAGTTTAATATTTCAGCCTAATAAATGTTTTCTTTAGAAGACATTTCTGTCCACATGCTGAAATTCAAACCAGAAGAGAAAAGTACACTGGGAGCTAAGTTAATTCCATCAGAAATACATTCATTTTATTGATGAAATTGTAATTTACTGATTTCTACAATTAAATGCAAAGCAACTTTTATTTCAAGTATATTTTCTTCGAGGCTCTGCTTAACAACTACTGACGCTTGTTACACAGGTCAGTCAACTTCCTTTGACAGAAAGACATTCTTATGTTAAAATCAGGTTCCTTTAAAAAAATGTATTCTAAGCCCTAAAGGATAAACATTTATCCGCTAAGACAGAAGGATAAAGATCTTAATGGCATCTTGCTTTAGGACTCAAAATAAATAAGGCAGAGATGGCTTTCCATCTTCTTACAACTAAATTATAGAGATTAAAATACATAAACACAAAATGAATGTGTTCCATTTGCATATTATATTTTGCTCTTAAAGTTGATATTGAAGATTAAGGGTCACCATTTAATCCTCACTATCCTAATCCCTAAAATTACAAAGACAAGCGTGAGTGCATGTCTGCAGCACTAAATTACCTTGAAAGAAAGCAAATTCCGGATAAAAAGGGAAGCATATTTATATTATGATGATTTAAAATCTGTCACCTAAACACATCTTCTCCCCTCAATCCATTGACCTAAATTGCACACTAAAAGCTTGTTTGTCTGCAAATGGGCAGCTAACACTTTGAGACAACCCAGAGAGTCTTCGCTTATGCAGAATCATGCCAACTATTTTTTTTCTGACTACAATAAACACTGTCTTGTTCATACTCCACAGAAACAGGAATTGTGTTATAAAACAGGAGACATTCTTTACAGTCTGAAAAAAACATTTCCTGGATAGTTAGTTATGAAAATCAGAACTCTGGCCATAAAAAAATAGTGGCTGCAAGAGGATCTATGAAATATTTAATTAAAATCCTACAGAATCTAACAAAATACTGCTAATGCTATAAAATTCAAAGACTGTTGGAGGAAAACAGGAAGCATGGGAGATTTTTTTTTTGTTGTTGTTGTTTTGCTTTGTTTTGTTTTTTTAATGGTTGACATAAACCTTATTGACAAGGTTTTATTTCCTATGTAGTTTCCAACATTTTCTGAAATCTAAACTCTCATGTAATGGATTTTCAAAGCAGAATAAAGCCAACTTCATGTGATGCCTCAGAATCCTCTTGGATTCTTAACTTCTGTTAGAAAACACACCAATATCTGTATTCTGTGTACAACAAAAGCCACAGTAGAAAATTCAAATAGTATATTCTGGCAAACAGTCACCTTGTCCTTTAGGTACTCCTGTGTATGCTGTTCCTTTAGGAGGTATTTTCTGAAATCACATTCTGTACATCAACCAGATCATCCCTCGTCAGCAGGCTTGGTTTCTTTTCAAATCTGTGCCCTCTGCAGCCAATGCTGTCAGTATATGATCATGCACACTGTTTCAAAATGGACCACAAACAATTCTTGCTCCTCTGAACAGTAATTTCCTCCTTGTTAGAAATCCGTGTGCATATGTAACAATTTGTAAAACTTCAGGCAACATTAGGTATTATAGAAAGCAGAGGACTAAAATGGATCTGTGTACTTAAATATGTTTCAAAGACCACTCAGTGTGTTGCTAAATTAGTATGATGCTGTCGTTGCCAGTGTAAATACATACCGAAGTGTATTTCAAAGCACAAAAAATTTTCTTTTTATCACAAATCCTCATTTTATGTAGGCCTGGAGAATACAAAGAAAGAGTCCAATCATCTTAAAAGGGAGAATCCACAGCAAATGATCCAGTGATGCAAGGCAGTTTAGGCCCAGTTCCCTGCTGTTTAGTCACAGTAGTTACAAAAGCAGACTAACGAAGGCTGCAAAAATTATAATTAATTTTCATTCTAAGGAAGTCACCCTGCTCCAATCAGCTGCCCATCAAATGTCAGTGTAAATTATGCGAAAGGACAAAAAATTATTAGGCCAGATTTATAGAGTAAAGAATGTCCTTACACTTTATTAAAATTAAGAATGCCTATATGGGAATTACTTTTAATGAACAACACATTACAGTTACTAAACTTGGTGAAGCCCCTGCCTCTTTTTGTTTGTTTGTTTTCACAGTTTGGCTGGTGCAGAAGGCAGTCAGCTTAACACCATCCAAAATGGCAGCCTGCCTCTTTACTTGGTTCTCGCATCTATAACATTTTAACAGAAATCTGCACCAGATGTTTTCAGTTTTAAGGAGAGGACAAGTATGTTTTATAAATATGTTCTAAACATTAAAGGTTGGTTTATAATAATAAGGTACATGCCTTTTTGAGACTGGAGTACTGGGATGACTAAGTACTCTTAAGCCCTAAATTAACACATAATGTATTCATAGACTAGTACCAATAAAAACAAGTCCTGATGTACTTTATTAAACATTTCGTTCAAGTAAATGTGTTTCGTCTCTATCCTCTAATAGGTGATCATTTATTTCAAAGGGGCATGCATGAGGACATTCAATAATGACATCTATTATCAAACCTTTACTGGAAGGTTTAAAGTGGTTAGCTGGATAGATCATCTGGCATCGCATAGGACATTAAAAATGGAAAATCAGTGTCTTATTAGCATGTGTCTCATATTAGCCAGGCCTTCCCTGCTGAGGATTGGGAACCATGATGCTGTAAAACACTTGGAAGATTGACTTTTATCAGAGTCATTTATGGAAGAGAAATTCCGATCTGGAAATGATGATAAAAAAAATCCCCCAACAAGAAATAGCATATGAATTATTTAATAGCATGCAAAAAGATTTTCTAAAGTAAAATGTGCGTTTTCTTTACACTGTTATTCATGGCACCGTGCCTCAAACTGTGATGACGACATGTTTTAAAAATTGGTCTTTAGTGTCTGTTACTTCAGTTTTCTTTTTTATAAATGAGAGGAATAATTTTGACCTTCTTCAGATTCTAGGCATCCACTGATCTACTGTGTGTCTCCCCAGCCCAGGACGGTTCAGCCAGGAAAGACAAAACAATGGCTCAACTTCCATAATCCGGAGACCTCAGTTTCTCTACTGAGGTGACCAAGGATACAAAAGAAGAGTCGACTAGCAACACTATGGTCTTGCATTCTCAAGGAGCAAAGCAGATCATCCCTTCCTCCTTTTCTAGTTTTTATAATCTTTTGTGCACTTTCGTTTTAATGCTAGAAGGCTGTGCAAGACAATCCCTGGAAGTTCAGATTGCATTATGCAATTAAAAAATGAGCAAATAAAAGACAATTGTATTGGTGATTTCAGGAGGTAGACATGGAGAAAGATATGATTATGGTCTTCAGTGCTGGCTGGTTCAAGCTTCTATCTAGAGTCTAAGTTGGATCAGACGTTTAGCTCTCAACTGTACTAGGAACTGCAATATACTGCATTAGGAGAGCAGTGTGCATATCAGGGCCAGCTCAGTGGAATAGTGCCTGCTTTGAAGATTATTTTAATCTCCTCTACCTACATTTTGAAAGGAAAGAATGATGAAGATGACAGCCCCATTATTCAAAATCCAGCTCCAGAAACTAGCCAATGTAAAATTCTCCAATAATCTACTGTCTAGGAAAACCATAGATCCGAAAGTGCTCCCATCTTTTGTGATTGGTTTTTATCTTATAGAAGTCATACTTCAAATGCAATACCTATTTCATAGGTACCTTTCAGTTTTAATATTGATCAATGAAAGCATTCTAAGGTGTTTTCATTGTTTTATTTTCTTGGGTTTTACGGTTGTGGTCAATTTCAAGACTATTTTTAAAATCTTGTTTTACAAACAATCAAACAAAAAACTCCAAAGCAAAACTCCAAAGATTTAATTTGGGCTTAAAAAGAGTTTGAATAAATAAAATATACATAGCACTGATGGCATAGTTACTTCATTACTTTTAACTAGATTATAAATGTACAAAATGTTGTGAATACTAGTAATTTACCAGTAAAGGGTCCACTAGTCATATACTCTGAAATACCCCATAACACGGATTACTCTTCTAAACTGTAATGTTATTTTGAAAATAATGTCACTTCACATCAATATGCCTCTATCATTAGTTCTTTAATAAACATAACATATACAATTATATACTGGAAATGAAAAGATGGTGAAAGTGAACTCAAAAGAAAATATTACTCATGAAAGCACTTAGGAATTAACTGGAAAATATTATCATATATTTTATACCTTAAAAAATAGAATAATAAAGTATGGTTCTGACAAATTTTAGATAAAGTAGTTCCACATGGTCAGCTCTTATCTCTTAATTTGGAAGTTTATATTGAGACTAATTTTTTTATCCTGATTGATAGAATATGAACTCCTCTGCTGCTACTGAAACTGTGGTTTACTTTTGAGTCTGAGTTGCCTTTATGTATATTTGTTAGGCAATGTTTGCTCTTCTTCACGGATCTGAGTTTGACCTGGAAAGAGGAGCTGTAGCTCCATCAAATACACTGACTCCTGGCTGTGTGTTGCTGTTCTCAATGGCTGATGACAGTCTCCGGTTGCTAAAAGGCTAACATCTAGAGACATAATGACCCATCCATAATGTGGGAGGGAACTCTCTTCTCTTCTGACTCAAACCACCACTTTTTCACCCTAAGCCCACTGCACCTCCTAACCCAACATCTCTCTACTCAAACCCTGCCAGGCTCGACTCTACTATGACTACCCTCTTGTTCTGTGTCATATTATACTCCACATGTGAAATCTCATCCACTTTGTAGCATGGTTACGTTCCAGACAGTTCTGAAGTTGATTGCGTCTGTGAATCTTACCTCAGAGACAGATACCTCAAAATGAATCTGTTCTCCTCCATATCTTTCTGAAATTTCCTGTGACTATTCTAGGTATCAAGAGATCCAGGCTGGTAACATCAGAAATCTGCTATGAAGAAGAGTAAATGCATGGTCTCCAGGTTGGCAAGTCTAGGTTTGAATGACAGACCCACACATGCACATATATCCTTGAGTAAGCCACCTGACCTTTTATTGTCCCATTTTCTAACATGGATGGTCCTATGTGTCTCAGTAGATAATTGAAAGGATCAAATAAGACAGTAAACATATCATTAGTTATGATGTGACTAAATACAGCTAACATACATACACATATGTGTATGTATGTGAACATATGGCAGCATGTATGTATACACATATAACATACATACATATATAACATGTATAGATATATATATTAATATATAAATATATTTATTAGTGTATATATGTATATATATAGTAATTATTAGGTGTCCCAAATCAAAAGCCATGCATTAATCAAATTTAAATATTCTAAAGTTCATTTAAATGGTAATTTAAAAGCATCCTGTTTGGAGAAAATGCTTTTTAAAAAATCATAACATTTTCAACAGTATATGAATAATATTTGCAGAATCAATATATTTGTTTCAGAATTTTCAACTTAGTCATTATCTCTTTACTCGCATGGTCACACAGCATTCCATTGCTACACCTAAACCTATTCCTTCTCTAAAATACCATAAATGGTTGCCTCTGAGGATGGTTTTAATTTTGCCCATCTATCAGAGAAGAGACTCCTCAAGGATCCTTTGTCCTTATGACTTCAAGATGAATTACTTTTTACAAAATCTTCTAACTTAATTACCACAGAGGTAAATTGTTTTTTATTAACAAATGGGAAAAACAAACAGACAGACAAATGGACAGCAAGTTTTCCTTTGTTCTTCAATCTGTTTCCCCCTTACATAGAAGGATCGTGAGTTCTAACACACAGTACAAAGATGCACATGACCCAGCCCTGCATCCCTCTATTATTTCATAGACTCCTGTAAATTTCTGCTCCTATTCTTCTCCTTTGGAGATTTATTAAAACCAGCTTTTCAGTCATCTGCAAGCTGGTCCATGCTGGCTCTAAGCATTCCTATTATCCTGGTCTGGAGCTTTTCAATCTGTTATGTGTCTTTTGGGGTGAAAGGTTCACGTGTATAATATTTCTGTTTTTTTTCATGCTGATGCAATAGAATTTATAACAGACAACAAAGAACTGGCATCTCACTGGCGGCATATGTAAAAATCCTATCAGGAGAAAGGGGCAAATCCCAGGATCACAGTGAGAGCCAGAGTCTAAGTAGCCCCACTCTCCAACCATCCATCTCAAGGGAGTACTTTTCCAATTAATTGGAATAATATGTCACCTAAATGGAACAACAGAAATCATCTCTGGTTCTAAATCCATGAAAATTAGACACAAAAAATAGCACAAAAGTAAGTAAAAGCAGACTTGTTAATTAAAGACATAGCAGACTGATTTTTAAATTACAACTCCCTACTCTGAAAGCTCATCTCCTCTACCCAATGGAAACAAGACACAGCACCTTTTCAACTTTATACCAACAATTCAACTGAGATTCCAAACAGCAGGAATGAAACCACTTCTCTCTTGTCTGACATTCTGGATCTACGCTGACAAGTCTCTGTGGGAAGGGGGTCTAGAAAAGAATAACCAATCTCACATATCCTGCAGGAATATGTTTTATATTGTGATTTCATTTGCTGCATTACGTTTTTAAGGAATGATTTGCTGAATCGATGACCCACTAACAAAAGCAATCGTGGAAGGGAGGCTGATGTATTGATGCTAACTTTATCTACAACCCAGAAATATTACCTTAGGCAAAGAGTTCATACTGATTACCAGGAGGTCAAGTCTCTCAAACTTACATTTTTTCCCTTACAACCTATGAACCTATGGCAGGAAGTCCTCTGAACTACTTATTTCAATAATTAATAAAACTACTTGTGAATATAAATATTTAGAGAGTCAACTCAAAAAACCTAGAGTGTTCTAGATAATCACTTCCACAAAGATTGGGGGTATACCCTTCCCCAGAATGTCTTAGCTGTCACTAATATCCCATTTCAAACCTGTGACTCTGCAAGAACCTCGTTTTGATGGCCTAATAGTGTCATGCCCATACTTCGATGTTTAAATTATGAAATTCTTGATAAAGCCCAGTGCTGCCACCTGCACTGAAAGGGTATGTGCCCTTCCTTTCATGTTTTGATTAACATGGGGCTGACTTTCCAATTTGTGGATTAACTATACCTTTTACTAGTTCTTTGCTCCCACTTATTTCCTGCCTCTTGGCCATTTCTTAGTTCATTTTCATATCCCCTAGAGGGGAAAGAGAGAAAATTAAACTCAAACCTATGGAATTTACTCTAATGAAGGGAATGGGAAGAGATTGGAAACCCCTGGCTGAAATGAGGTTTGGGGATTTTCATACTTGCTTTGGTTCCAGTTAACCAACAATATAGAAGGCCTACTTTATATGAAGTCATTTATCCTCTGCCTCCGCAATATGATTTAAGCATGACCAGTAAGGGAAAACTATTATGCAGACCAAAACTTTTCATAACGTTCCTAAACAAAATTATATTTACAAAGATAAGTGTGAAGCTTGGGACCAACGTATTGGAGATTCGGACTTTTGCTGAAAACAATGTGAATCACATCTGTGTTCTTGCATCAAATTTCCTATTAAATTTTGGTTTAAAAAATAAAAATGAACTACAAGATTCCTGCTTATTTAATGCTTTGTTTTGTTCTGTTTTAGAACACTCAGCCCAGGTCCCCAAAGGGTTAATGTTTCTGGGTGAGCTGAAATTCATGAGTATAATCCTGAACAAGTGAGGTGAAGTTCTATCAGGTCCATTTCAGCCTATCAGGGATTACTGCTAGCTGTCTAATCCTGCTGGGCCTCAGGGAAGAACATTCTATTGTATTTGAAATCCTGGCCAGGAAAGAACAGAAGGTTAAATGGGTGCCTTGCTCTGTAATCAAATATCACAGGCACTACTTATCTATTCAATGAACAACTGACGTAGAAAATCAATTAGGAACCAAATCGCTTCTTAGGAATTTTTACTCCAAAAGATGTAAGTTTTAAAAAAAAAAGTTTATTTGATGTGTTTTGTGGTAGCATACTAGGAACTGTGGGTTGTCAAAAGTTATTTTAACAGCTTTTTAAACTGTGTCTCTAGAGCGGCTGAGGTATGTACGCACTTGCAGAATCAGGGTGCTTTTCAGGAGCGGTGATACAATGCCAGTGGAGTCAGCAGCCAAACGAAGTCAACCCACAGAAAATGTTATTAAAGCTGGATGAAAATTATGAACAAAAATGTTAATGAATATGGCTGCGTTTTTATCCAAATGATTTTTGTGTCTACTACAAATGCGTTCCTCCAATAGCATAGCAACTTCTTAGAGAATAGTCTGATCACTGAAAGCACCAAGGAGTGGGGAGGGGAAAGCAAAGGTGGGTGGAAGCCCCTGGGCTCTTTGTTCTCAGCAGGAAGAGGTTTCTTTTAGTGAACTGAAGGTTAGCACCCTTGTCTCACCTCCCCACCCCCATCCTCTACCTGTCACTCTGAGTAGATGTCACAGTGCATGCACACAGACAAACAGGCTGACCTGGCCAGTCTGCTTGACCTTGGTCAGGCCTAAGATCAAATCCGGTTATTAATATTGGGACAGTCAAATGTAATCTTCCAGACACTGGAGAACTGAGTTGGAAATCCCTCAAGTAGGAACTCCCTGTCAATCAGAAGCATCAGAATGTTAAGAATTAAACTGTTCATCTGGACTTGAGCAGGAGTCGAAATAAACTATCTCTTTTCCTGTTCCACAAGCACTATTGAAAGACATTTGCTCAGGATTTTTATATATTCAGCTGATCAGTGTTCAGACTTTGGACTAATTTTGAACTCTTCGCTTTATAAAGGTTCTTATAAAGTAATCCATTTACGTGCTAACTGAAAAAATATAACCTTTCATAGTCAAGGACGGTACCTTACAAGTAGGATAAAATTTTTTAATACTCTTACTGTAGTCAGCATGCATACGATTTTAACTATGATTCTCAATCTCTGTAATTGTTATTCCTTACAGCTTCCTCACAAAATTTCTGTAACATAGGATATAAAAGAAGAAATAAGAAGATGTACTGACATATGCCTCTAATTCCAGTTGAACCTCTATGATTTTAAGCCTTGATCTTTATTGAGAGTTTTAGAATAACCAGGGCTATATAATAAGACCTTGTCCAAATACATACATACATACATACATACATACACACACATACATACATACATACATACATACATGGAAGTATGTAACATAGGCAAAGTCAAATTTATTGACAAAATAGCTATATTGCTATTTTAAACTCTCACTAAAGCTAAAAGGGGGATTTAATCTAAAATTCCTTCTAGAACTGGTACTATAAATTCCCAGGTTCCAAGATACAGATCACTTCATGGTTATGTGCACATAAGTAACATCAAAATTCATAAGGTGGCCAATATATCTAATATAGAATATGTCAAATATATTGACATATATGGTAAAAAATTTTTCAAATCATCATTAACTTAAAAGTATATAAACAAAGAAAATGCAAATATTTGAATCCCAGGAAACCTTTTGTCATTGCTATAAATGTACATTTTTATCAAAGCAGGAAAGACTGTATAATTAAAAAGTATGTTCATCGCAGCCTCATTTATAATAGCCAGAAGCTGGAAAGAACCCAGATGCCCTTCAACAGAGGAATGGATACAGAAAATGTGGTACATCCACACAATGGAATATTACTCAGCTATCAAAAACAATGACTTTATGAAATTCGTAGGCAAATGGTTGGAACTGGAAAATATCATCCTGAGTGAGCTAACCCAATCACAGAAAGACATACATGGTATGCACTCATTGATAAGTGGCTATTAGCCCAAATGCTTGAATTACCCTAGATCCCTAGAACAAACGAAACTCAAGACGGATGATCAAAATGTGAATGCTTCACTCCTTCTTTAAATGAGGAAAAAGAATACCCTTGGCAGGGAAGGGAGAGGCAAAGATTAAAACAGAGACTGAAGGAACACCCATTCAGAGCCTACCCCACATGTGGCCCATACATATACAGCCACCCAATTAGACAAGATGGATGAAGCAAAGAAGTGCAGACCGACAGGAGCCGGATGTAGATCGCTCCTGAGAGACACAGCCAGAATACAGCAAATACAGAGGCGAATGCCAGCAGCAAACCACTGAACTGAGAATAGGACCCCTGTTGAAGGAATCAGAGAAAGAACTGGAAGAGCTTGAAGGGGCTCGAGACCCCATATGTACAACAATGCCAAGCAACCAGAGCTTCCAGGGACTAAGCCACTACCTAAAGACTATACATGGACTAACCCTGGACTCTGACCTCATAGATAGCAATGAATATCCTAGTAAGAGCACCAGTGGAAGGGGAAGTCCTGGGTCCTGCTAAGACTGAACCCCCATGAACTAGATTGTTGGGGGGAGGGCAGCAATGGGGGGGGGAGGACGGGGAGGAGAACACCCATAAAGAAGGGGAGGGGGAGAGATTAGGGGGATGTTTGCCTGGAAACCGGGAGAGGGAATAACACTCGAAATGTATATAAGAAATACTCAAGTTAATAATAAAAAAAAAAGTACACTTTTGGCTTTTACTTGCTAATTAGCAAAACTTTTTTCTCTTTAAAGAATTCTTTGGTCTAGTGTATCTTATTTGGTGATTTTTGTGCAGTTAACATTCATTTTAGTTCTCTATATACAGACAGTTCCTTAGTCAAATCTCCATGATCTCAGCAGGGACTCAATGAAAAGGGGAATTTTGTATAAGTTAGGGAAGAAGAGGGAAGAAAGAACAATTACAATGAAAATAAAACCTCAAAAATAAACACAAGATAATTAGCTCCCCCACTTGCCTTGTTGCTATATATCAGTCACTTCCTCAAGCTACTCCAATCTACTACGAGTTTAATTTGTAGCAGTGTTAATTAGTATTAACAGACTGGGGCTATGAAATGGTCTTGAATTTATACTGACACAGGTGGCTGATAAATGTATTATAGTAGAACAAACTGCATATATAACATTATAATACAATGATATATTATGTCTTTCAGCTCAGCACAAAATGTTTGTAGTCCCTTGGTGTATACATGCTGCCCATTATCTTACATTAACCCAAGTGCTCACATTATATTCCAAGAGGAAAAGTAACTTTATCTGTCACTGGTCTGATGTGTCAGCACTGATGATCAGTAAGTCATCAAGGCCATCAAAGTGTTCCCAAAGACTGGAAATAATTAATTTGATTTTTTTAACCTAAGTTCCTGAATAGGTTCTAACCAGTCTGTCTGTGGAGAAATTGGGCATTTTGTTGGGATCTTTTTAAAAATACAAACCACATTGTCAGTGAGATTACCAAACAGTCTAGAATTGGCATTTTACTACAAATGCATATTTAAAGCACAGCTTTTCTATTAACTACAGAGCTGACAGATGGCTTCTGGTTGTTCTACAAAATAGGCATTGCTTTAAGAAACACAAGATCAAAATCTACACTCACTGCAATAACTTTCCCAAAGGAACATATTTTAGTGTGGATCCTGTTACATATCTGTTTACGTTGTGTGTGTGTGTGTGTGTGTGTGTGTGTGTGTGTGTGTGGTTTTATTGTTGTTGTTTTGCTTTTTTATCACTATTAATATGGCTCCCATAAAATCCATCTTAAATAACAGCAAATGTATCATTATCCTTCATAAATAAAATAAAGTGCCCAGCAAACAAACACACACACACACACACACACACACACACACACAAACACACACACACACCCATCCACCTCTGCACACATTTATGTTTCTATTTACTCTTCTGGAATAAGGTCTATAAATAAGCCTCAGATTCTGTTTTCCTAGAATAGCAAGATGACACAAGATTTACAGAATCATTACAGTAGGTTACAAGTGAGCATGCACCCTACAGTCCTGTGGAAGTCTGCTCTCCTGAGACCCATATGATTCCTGTTCAGAAAACAGAATGCATAGCTATGTCCTGGGGACATGTTCCTGTACAAGGAAAGTGAATTTCTGCAACTACAATAAGGCAAAGCAGTATCCTAAAACTGTTACCCTAACAAGACATGCCTACAAAATTCAATCCAGTGTGCTTGACATTGTAGTGTGTGTGTGTGTGTGTGTGTGTGTGTGTGTGTGTGTTTGTGTGTCTGTGTGTGTGTGTGTCTGTGGGTGTGTGTCTCTATGTTCCTACTTCAGGACTTAAAAAATGGTTTATTGACTCAAGAGCTAACCTAAGTCACAAAACTTCAACAACGGTAACAAAAAAGATATTTTATTAGTAGTTTTGTTTGTTTGTTTTGAGGTAGTGTCTGTTTACATAGTCTGGCTGTTTTAGACCTTGCCCTGTAGACCAGACTGGCTTCAAATTCATAGAGATCTGCCTGTCTCTGCCTCCCAAGTGTTAAGATTAAAAGGTGTGCATCAAAAGACTTGTCACTTTATCCCACTGAGGTGGGACGATAACAGACAAAAGCATGTCAGACTCCAGTCTTTTTGGGCAAAATGAGGCACCAGGCTGAGGCAACGCATGAAATGGCTTCATGGAACCAATCCTAACAAAAGTCATAATACCTGGTGAGGATTCTAGAACTGTGCCAAGCTTTTTGTCTTAAGTATTGCCACCATGTCACTCTGCGAGGAAGCTATACAGACCTCCAGAACACCCAGATTTGCCTGACTACCACAACTGTATCTTTAAATAAAAATTTCTAGAGTATATTGGTAGAGTCGTGACCATGTAGTCGGTATATTTCCAAAATTTCGACAGGGAGCCTACTAGCGAGATTCATTTCATCTAACATTCTGTATTATATTCTGTTCAAACCTCCCAGCTGGAGGTAAAGGTATTTTTAGAGTACATTTTTACATGGCATCTCAGGACTGTAAAGGTTTGAAAATATTTGTTCTCCAACAGTAGCGTTTTTTAAATTTTTTATGTCTAGACTTGGCTGAAATCTCAGTCAGTTGATGGTTCACCTTAAGTATGAAGAACTGAGTTCAGTTGTCTGGAATCCATGGATTAAGAGCTGACTGGACATGGCAGAATGCAATGCTCTTTCTGGAGAAGCCAAGGTAGGAGGATCCCTGTGCTTTCTGGCTAGTTAGCATAATCTACATAGTTCCAGGACATTAAGAAACTCTGTCTTAATAAGCACAGTAGACAGCACATGAGGCATTGTAGCTGACATTGTCTTTTGTGGTATGCATGCAATGCTTCTAAAAATAATAATTCCTGTGATAGTAGTAGTAGTAGTAGTAGTAGTAGTAGTAGTAGTAGTAATTGTAGTAGTAGTAGCAGTAGCAGCAGCAGCAGCAGCAGCAGCAGCAGCAGCAGCAGCAGTAGTAGTAGTAGTAGTAGTAATAGTAACAATACATTTTATATTATCAATATTGAAAGAAACCACCTTATTTGTAAACTCTCACTAGGCAGCCTTGAAAAGTAGAATTTAAAGTGTCATGCGTGGTTCCCTTTCTGTAGGCCAAGTTCTTAGAAAGGATGAATATTGACGGAGAAACCCATTAGAAGAAACACTAACCATTGCTTTCTATGAGCTGTAGTCATCCCTTTTTAAGTTGATGGATATAGCTAGCTACATTACACTTCACAGCCACTCCCTCCGAAGGCCAGTGATGGAGATAAAGGTCAACTTGCTGTTACAGTAGTGACCGAGTGTACTTACAGAAAATGAAAATAAAAGTGCCTTGCAAATATCAAGAAAGAAGTTATCTTCAGTACACAAACCTATGCCAGTAGCAAAGATATACTAAAGATAACATTCCACACATGTAAGAAAAGTTTTCATTATACAATACATTTTCAGCTATCTTTGTTCCATAATTAAGATCTATGATATTCATTTAGGGCTTGGGGGGTGGGTTTCATTTCACTACTAATATACTAACTAAGGCACAAAAATAACAGTAAAAATACCATAATGAAGAGAAAGCCACTTTGATAATTCGATAATGGAAGACAGAGATCTTTGTTTAAATTTTGTTGATTATTGCACAGAAAACTATAGGGCTATGAGCAACTTTCATTGACAATGTAAGATATCACCTGGCATGCTCTATTCAAAATTCAGCCTTAATTAATTAATAATAGTGGGACAGCTAACGTGATACCTACTCTTGTCCAAACTTATTAATCTACTCAGATCCTCATGACACAGCTGCTGAACTCATCAGCATACGGTTCAGTTTTCCTATTTCCAACTCACAAGGCACTTTGGAGAATCTTTTATCATAAAATAAACCATAAAATTATCACGATTTCCTGAAGAACATCTCTTTCAGTTATTTGCATGGTAAACAGAGGGAATTGTGCCATGACAATGTCCTTAAGAACACTGGCAGCTTAACCCCTGACCTCCCTGTGCCCATGTCAACAAGCCTCATGAAGAAAAGGTCTCTGAAAATTGAAAGCCTCAAGGAAAATGAGTAGCTATTTTAATTTAATAGGGTTGTGTCTAGAATAGCTACAGATAAAATACTAAGACTGCATTGCCCTGATTATTATACTAAATTTAATTACATAGATTATTTTCCATACCTATTAAAGAGAAAAATAACTCTCATGTTGCAAGTAATACTCTGAGGAATACTTGTTTGTTTACATCGTTACTATTGTGAAAACACAAAAACAATGTTCTGTAGAAACCAGATAGGGAGAGGCAAAGGAGCCAAAAGACTGAATTCCTGTTGCTAGGAACTTTTGGTATTTCTCCACAAGTTTTTAAAAATTTATATCTACATATACCTGGCATTTCCTAATGCCATAACAGCGCAACCCCTGCTAAACGTTTTTATTATGTAAACTTCCAAAGTCATTGCTCCAAACTTGAACTCAAGGAATTGAATAGGAATAGCCCACAAGGAAAAGAAAACAGAGAAAAGGTAAGCCTTTACTCAGGGCAGGAAGTCTATCATATTGCCTCTGTGACTGTCTATTGTTTTTTGGAACTCAGAACAGTGTTTGTCTACCTGTGTGTTAAATAAATGTCTGTGCATTATTCAAGTATTAATGTAACAAATATACTTGAGTAGATATAAGCTATCTTAAAATATATTAATTATCAATATCACATAAAATCCAATTGGTAATTATTTTTCAAAGCTATAGTATGACCAAAAAAATGGTTAATTTTCAGACAGTGAAAAGAATGTACTATGAATGAAATAGTTAAACCTCCGACATTCAAAAGGTAAATTATGGTATGCAAACTTTTTCTAGCTTGCCATTTTTATATCTCCATCCGTCTCATTACTTGTCTTCTTCTCAAGTGATGAACCCCTACCATGAACATCTATCAGAGTCACAACCATACTGTCATTTCTTTATGCCATAAACAGAACTCTCCTGGCTAGATACTATTGCAATGAAGAGTCTTTATTGTAATGAAATTGCTGATTAATGATGTAGGGCCTGGAGACAGACTGAATTCAGATCTAATTTGGTTCTCAGTGTTACTAGCTATGTGAGCTTAGACAATCAATTAAATTTTAATGTATATTTATTTCATCTTCAAACTTTCTCAATAGCTGTACACACATGCAAGAGAAGTTGTGATTCATCAATAATTTGACATATTTAACATCTTACGGGGGATAGAGAAATGGCTCAGAGGACTGGAGTTTGGTTCCCAGCACCCACATGACAGCTTACAACTACCTGGCTCTGAAATCTGATACCCTCTTCTGTCCTCCACAGACATTTGCATTTATATTTGTGTATTCAGCACAGACACACTCATACATATGATTAGAAATTTAGTTTTTAAGTCTTAAAAAAAGCAACATGAAGAATATGGGTATTATTTTGTCACCACTGAATACATGCTCAATAAATGCTACTAATAAACTTCTTTAATAAGCCAGATGGCTAGTAGGGAAAAATGTCACTAGTGTAATGAGGAAAAGGTGGGGCGTGGATTTTAATTAGTATGTGTGTGTGTGTGTGTGTGTGTGTGTGTGAGAGAGAGAGAGAGAGAGTATGTGTGTGTGTGTGTGTGTGTGTGTGTGTGTGTGTGTGTGTGTGTTTAGTTAGTGATTGAACTCAAGGCTTCCTACATATTAGGGAAGTCTTCAAAATATTTTTTTAAAGACAAATAACAGTTAGTTGACCATACATAAGTAAGAAGGCACTGGCAGTAATAAAATAAAATCTAGTCGATATTAGTAATTGCTCTTCTTGAAATCACACTTTGGGGTACCTAACTCAGAGAAATGAAAATAAAATATATATATGCCTAGCATAATTATACATAATAGCCGTTAAATGAAAACAACCAAATATCTATCTGAGGTAACATAAATAAAAGACACTATGCATAGATGGCATGCATTTAATAAAGGAATTCAGTATTAGAACATGTAAAAGCATTGACAAATTTTGAAAGCATTATGCTGAGTGAAAGAACTCTCACAAAGGACCCCATACACTGTGGTTGCAACTATATCAATGACCATAATAATCAAATCTATAGAGACAGAAGGCAATTAGCTGTTGCCCAGAGCCAAGGGAGTAAGAGTTCAGGATGGCTGTGGGCAACTAAGTTAGTACAAGATTTCTTTTTCAGCTGAGAAAAATATTCCAAAGTCAAGTATAATGATGGTTATATAATTTTGTGAATGTTTTAAATACTCTTCAGTTGCATTTTAAGTCAATGAAATGTGTGGGATATGATCAATATCTAAATCAAGTCCTTGCAAATAATTATAAGAAATGTTTTTTTTTTTTTACAGCTAACAGGCCCAGTAAAACAGAGGCAAGGCTCAATGTTTTCCACAAGCTAAACATACTAGTATTTATGACATATAAATTATGTTTCTTTCTGCTCTAACTTATAACAACTTTCAGTGGTCATTTGTCACCGTTTCCTCAATAATTGGATGCTTAGATTAAACATTGAAATTCCTGCCTTCTTTGGTTATTGCCTGAGTGCCTGTGCTTCAATACCTCTGAGTATCCCATGATATCTGTTATGATTTTAAGGCCATAGAAAGGATAGAATACTAAATGGGTAGGCATGAATTTGAGAAACACTTTACTTTTAAAGAAAAAAAATAAAAGAATTCCTTAATAGATTTAGTGCAAAATCCTTTGCGAAAAGATGCCTTCTCTGAGGCTGGGCTCAAATCTGCCTTCCTTGTGGCAGAAAGGATCCATGTGCTATTAGTGAAGCCATTTACTTTTAGGAGAATCTATTACATTTGCCAATCATATCCTGTTCCCTGAACCTTTGATTAGTCATTTGTACATTCAGAACTATTTAGTGCTTGCTGCTGTTTCTTGAACAATACCATCAAAGGTTGATTATCTCTAAGGTCCAAAAGTGTACAGGAAGAGGTTACTGCAATCTACTTTAAAACAAAATAAGAATTACTGATTAACTCATAATATTCATCAATTTTAATAATTTTAATACATTTTCATATATAGAGCAATCCCCTCTCTCTCTCTCTTCTTCATTCCTACCCTGCCATCCCCACATACACATGTACAAAATTTATTCCATGATTTGAGTAATGTACTTATAAGTAGGGCTATATACATACATACAGAATATACCAACTAAAGAGTATTTTCATCTTTTTTAATACCTTAGACATGTGACCCTAAACATATGCACATTTTCTTCATTCACTGAAAGAATTAAATTGTTAATTTGGAGAAAAGTCTATCTGTGTGTATGTGTGGTGTATCTTATTTTCACAAACAGCTTCTGTTGCTATCACTAAGGACCATAGTCTGAAAAAGGAAGGACTAAAGTGACATAGTAGATGATTTCAGGAAGCCATGATACTTGCTAATCTATACTGAATCACATCTAAGTAAATACAGAAAACTTGGGCAGTTAGGAAATTAACGTCCTTGCTAATGATGCAAGTAAAAGAGAGAAGTACATCCAGCTAAATATGAAAAAAATAATGTTCTAAATCTCAATAGGTCTTCAGAAAGATCACTTTGGGTTTTCCAATACTTAAGAAAATAAAAGGATGAAAGACTAAATTACTCCAAAGAAAGATTATTTATAAATGTCCTTTTCTATTAGTTAATTTTGTATTTTACAACTAAAATGCATGACAAAAACTGCTTGAGGGGAAAAGACTTATTTTAGCTCAAAGAGCTAGAGAGAGGCCCATCCATAAATGGTAAAAAAAAAAAAAAGGCATAATGGGACAGCTGAGTTCACATCAGGGTGGGCCAGGAAGCAGAGAGAGCAGCAGGAAGAGGTCAAGAATAATACATCTCGGGGGTTGGGGATTTAGCTCATTGGTAGAGCGCTTGCCTAGCAAGCGCAAGGCCCTGGGTTCAGTCCCCAGCTCCGAAAAAAAGAAAAGGAAAAAAAAAGAATAATACATCTCCCACCTCATTCAGCTAAGCATCACCTCCCAATCTCTCTTTACATGACACCACCAGCTGGGGACAAAGCATTCAGAACATGAGTCATCAGATTCAAGTAATATCTTTGCATCTATTTTTTTTATAATTTGTTTATGAGACTGGAAGAAGATTCTTAAGGAACGGTCATCACTGAAACATTGATGCTTCCTCACAAATTTTGGTTTTAGTTATTTGATTTTTATAACGAAAATGTAAACAAACAAGAATCCAATATTAAGACAGTATTCTTTCCTTGAATCCCTTCCCACTCTAGGGTTAATTCTTACTGTCTGGTGGTGATGGTAGTGGTGGTGGTGGTGGTGGTGGTGGTGGTGGTGGTGGTGATGGTGGTGGTGGTCGTGATGATGATGATGATATAATTTTGATGACAACTTGATTTCACCAATTATTTCTCAAAAGATATTGAAATGCTTCTTATTAAAACACCACAGTTATAAAATTACAGTGTAAAGAAAAAGGGTTTCAGCCTTTTCAATAGAGTGAATTCTAAATGACAAATTCTGATATGTGCATAATGTTGTTGTAAAATTATAAAAAATCTTGACATTTATTGCACACTAGGTCCAGCACCTTACTGCTCCAAGATATCTGGTAGATATCTTCATCTGAGTCAGCAAAGCCTCTCACCTGCTTTTACTCTTTCCCATATCACATTGCCAATGGCTTCTCTCTGAGCCTGGCAACAATCTTTCTACTCATCTAGTTCCCAAGGCAGGTTGCCACCATGCCAGACATACACATCCCAATTCCGTGGTGGGCTAGTGTCTCCAGTCACCATATATTCCCTTGAACTTAAATCGCCACATGAAAGAATACACAACACAATAACCCCTGATGCAGTTAATAAAATATCATTGCTCACATAGACATGCAAAGCCTTAAAATATCCCTTAAAAATCCATCCCTTAAAAATATTCACAACAACCTGTAAATGTGCAGAGAGGAATCTTAACATCTACCTCCATGTTCCTCAGCTGCTTCTCTTCCTTGCTCTAGTCTCCTCCTCTCTAAAACTTTTCTCCTGCCCATCCTTTCTTCTCCTCCAATGACAGGCCTCATTTTATCTTGTACCTGCCTTCACCTGTGTAATGACATCATCCTACAGCATAATTCTCTTTTAGGTTGTGAATCTTGTCTTAAAGGCACCACTAGTAACTCTGTAGAAAACCTCTCCTGAGTGCTGAAAGCATGTTGACAAAGATGACTTATAAGTGGACTGTACAAGTGATGGCAAGAAGGCTTGGTGTCCAATATTTCACAACTGAACACTGGATAATTTGAGTCTTTGATGATGTATGTCTTCAATAAGAGGGTGTTCTGTCTAGGCTTGCCAAATGGACAGTTAGAAATAGAAATAGTCTTTGAAAACTATAAAACAGAAATAAGAAATGTCCCAAACTTCTTTCCACACACCATCTATAGACTTGCAAAACTCAGGCAACTCTCACTTTTCAATAAAAGAACATTGCATCAATATATGTGGTCAACATTTAAGGGAATGAACAAATAAACCTACAGGGTCAAGTAGGTTCAAATTACTTCAAAAATCTCTATGAACAGACAACATAAGTGATAGCATGAGACTATGTTTCACACTGAAATGTTTGGCAAATGCTTGAAGAGAACAGAGGTAGGAAGGTAGTCTACCAACATACACTGGAGGTACAACCCTAGGAATCTCAAAATGAACCAAGAAAATAAAAATAAATGAAGGTTGAGTTCAAGGTTAAAAAAGAAGGAAGAGAATAGAGAGGAAGATTAGAAGGTAGGTTGTGATAGTGAGGCTCTGGTTCACAAAAACATACAATGGTTTAAAGTAAGAAATAAAATATAAAAATACAAAAATAAAAATTCAAATCAACAAGCTGTTTTAAGCACCTGATAGGTTACAGGTGATTAGGACTCTTCCAGGTGTTCTAAGGATGCTAGGACACAGAGGTGGCCTGCACTCTGGGTGGGTGACTGTCCCAGCTGTTCTGGCTGCAGTACCAGTTCCATTCCACCATCTCCTTTGTCAGGCCAGTGGGAGACCATTAGTGCCCCACTGCCTGGTGACCTGAATGAATTAATGCAGCCTCCAAAAGGGGCTTAACTAGCAAGCACCAGCTTGCAAAGTGATAACTATTCAATTAGTCGATCCTGTTTTATATACTAAACACCAAAACATGCCAATACAAGGACATTGCTAAAAGCAGAATTCCATTTTTATAGGTAATATAACGTTACCCCTCCTGACTAGTCATGGCTGGTTTAAGTCTGTCATTTCAGTGCATGGCATTTGTGTATACAGAACCGTTCCCACTTTACCTGCCTACACTTTAGGAAATCTACTGGTTTAAAGAACTGAAAATGATAACCAACATGATGGTGCTGAAGACCAAGTGGCAAAGCTCATCAGGTGCCAGCCTCTCTGCTTTCCCACAGCCTGCTCTTGCTGTCCTCAAACATAAAAAGGTTTTATCGTTGATGGAAGAGGTACAGGGCAAGAACAGGATCTTACTTTCTATGAGGACCTGCGAACCCCCTGAATCTTGGTTTCCCCGCATGCTTTAATGTGAATAATGGTATATAAGTCTTTGGAAGAGGGAAGAGACAATGTAATGTAACTTTTAACTTCCAGTTTTGGTTACTACATTTTCTTCCTTCAGACAGTAGTGCAATTGTAAAAGGCAAAAAAAAAACTGGAAAAATAAATTCTCAATATGCTTTCATTGTCAATAGATTATCTGGCATCATAAGTAGGAATATTTTTAGAAAGAGTCTTCCCAGTATACCATTAATCACATACTGATGCCACCAGTAAATGATCTTTTAAAACAGAATACATAGTTACAAAAGAAAATAATCAAATGACAAGTGTAAAAGATGTTCTCCAAAGTGGGTGCTACCATGTACTGGGTCTGTTTTTGGACTCCCAACCTTACTTTCCATTCATTTTTATCATCAAATATCTGTGTATAGCTTCCTCTGTACTACTCCTTAAAAATTGCTTGAGGAGGTCTGAAAAGACTGTGCAGTCTCCAAAATGCTTGCTTCTCAAGCATGAGGACCTGAGTTTAGGTTCCCCATATCTACAGAAAGAGCCTAGCATCCTGCTATGTGCACACAACCCCAGCACTGGAGAATGGTGAGGGTTGAAACAGGAGAACACATGAAGCTCTTTTACCAGCCAGCTTAGCTGAATCCATGAGCATCAGGTTCAGTGAAAGATGCTATTTCAATAAATAAAAAGAGTACAACAGAGTCAAATACCTGATGCATACCTCTGGCCTCTATCAGTATCTATGCATGTGTTTGTGTAGACATTTTTACCCACATGCCATGTGCATGTCGACACTGACAAAGTCATACAGTGCACACACACACACACACACACACACACACACACACACACAAATTTGTGCTTGAAGAGAAAATATCATCCCAACTTACTCCTTTCCCAAGATGAGAGGTCAATATATGTTCCATGCTATCAATTACATCCATTGATCAAAAGGTTTTAACTGAATCTATTCCTATATGCTTTTATATGCACATTATACTTTACATATTGTGTTATATATGCTGTAAGAGAATTTTCCCTTGTAGATAGAGAAAACAGGTTTTGTTTTCTTTCATGCCCTTTCTCACAACAGGATCTCACTGTAAGCCAAGCTGGGCTCATAACTTTCCTATGTCAGCATCGTAAATCTTGCCATTTTAAGTCCGTGTCACCACAGCTCACAAAATGTGGAATTATAAATTAGATAAATACACAAAGTATTGTTGTGCATAACTGTTATCTGTGGTAATGACTGTATAACAAGTCAACATGAAGATGTTCCTTTAGATGGAACTCTCACTGCATTGTAAATTGTTTTTATATATGTTTTCCAGGACTCATATCATCTTGGATCTGTAGAGGGGTAGATCAGGTTGTAAATCAACATTCTTACTTAGTTTTCTTCATTTTTTCAATGACACATAGCAGTATGCTTTTATGTGAAGAATAACTATGAATGTGTCAAGCAATGAAAGCTCTTTCTTGAATTAAACTTGCAAATAAAATTCTCAGCTTAAAAATGATCTATAAATAGTGACTATGTAATAGAGTAGAGTGAGGCAAGATACACAAGTAGGATACTGCATATCTATGGACAATTCAAGATACCTGGAGCATTCAGACTTTTTACTAAATGCAGCTGAAAAAAGCAGGGAAACTTGGCATAGCACTATTGAACTTGTAATTTTTATTAATGTTCCTGACTCCAAAATTCACGTGCAATTGTGAAGAGTTTGAAAATGCAACCTCACAAACCTCTGTGTCTTCAAACACGTAATATGTCACCTTACTGTCTGCCATCTTAATGGACAAACTCACCATGCAGTTATATCCGGAGCCTGAGACACAGTAAATAAATGCTCAATAAATGCTTCTCTGGTTATTCAAAGCAGGAAGCAGCATATAATCTAGGTCTTCTTCAAATAAAGCTGTGGCCCTGTGTCAGAACCAATCAATACATCTGGGTTACAGAGTTCATGGAAACATTCCCTGAAGGTAAGGGGTTGCTATACCTCTGTGGTCCTGGCTCACTCTTAATAAATCACATCCTCTCAGACTCTCCTGAAAGCTCCCGACAGTGTAAGGAGAAATCACCTCTAACGCTCAGGTTGTCTGAATAATGAATACATCTCCATGTGTGTGTGAACTCCACCTTAGCATGGGTTCAGACTCAAAGCAGACTTGCTGAAGCATCTGCAGTAGGGCTTCGGGAGCCCAGATGTTCTGGAAGCAGAACTGTGGTCATTATGCACATGCCAGCTCCTCCTCACTCCACCCCAGGCCAAGACCCTTTCAGCAGTGTGAGGCCTGCTGAACATATGACTGTGGTTGCACTGCTGTTTGCCAGGTCTTTGAGTGCTTCAACAACTGCATACCAGCTCCATGGGAAAAGGACAGATTAAGCCAAAGAAATTCTCATGTGTGTCCAGAATTATGTGATGACACTCGGTTCGTTGTACCTAAAAGACCGCAGGACAGGTCACAGATAAGCCATTTGATACATCTGGATAAAATGTGCCAACAATCCAGGTTAGATAGAATGAGCATAAAATATGGAAGTGTTTGAATTAAAAAGTACAAGTTGACTTGTTCCTGGGACTTAGAGTGAACAATATCGTCAAGCTGTTGACTAAATTTCTGAAGTGTATTTGTATGATGGCAGGGGCAGTGGTTTTGTGTACTTATTCAGAAGCAGCAAGTGAAAGAAACTCTAAGAAAGGGGACTGCTCTGTGTGTTCCTGACTCTCACCTGATTCCCTCAGCACAGACCCATCTCCTCTCACCCTAACAGAAATTTTGCAGCAAGGAAATATAGTAACAGCTCATCCTGAAAAAGACTAGAAATGGCACTTATAATTGCAGGTGCCTCTGTTTCCCTTACTTAGAATTGCTTAGGAAGTTAGCTAAGCTTGCAATGTAGAATACTTCATAAGTAGAAGACCCAGGTAGGAAGCAGAGTGGCATTATAACACATACAGGGAGACAGAACCACAGGTTGACAATCACAGAAAACAGGCAGCAGTGACGTGATGCCATATTTTCATTTTTACAAAAAAATCTGTCCAGGTTTGATAATAATTTCACAATGTTATTTTATTTGCCCTGACATGGATTCAAGGTTGGCTAAAATTAATCATCTCTGGGGATAACCATCTATTAATATTTAAAACTTTGGGGTTATTTTTCTTGCCATGGGGGTGAAAAAAGATCCTCAGATCACAATATACCATAGTACTTGCCACA
Source organism: Rattus norvegicus (assembly GCF_021556685.1). NCBI lineage: Eukaryota > Metazoa > Chordata > Mammalia > Rodentia > Muridae > Rattus > Rattus norvegicus. Next base: position 97,611,339 of record NC_141535.1, read on the forward strand.
TGAGTACACTCACAGAAGTCTACATTTGTCTGACTGAATTGGCCTGGTTTGCACATGGCTATGGTTCAGGCAACATCATGCTTAGAAACAGAAGGCTGTGTAGTCAGAAGGGCCAACCAATTACAGTGTGATCTGAAAACACCCATGATTTATTAGTTGTTATTAGCTACCCAGTTTCTCTTTATTTGATCTGTGTATTTATTAGTTCTAAATATTATGCAAGCATGGATTGTTCTCCTGTAGAAATTGCTTTTTCAACCTCTGCCTGTCTTTTAATATGAGAATACAATGGAATAATTTGAATTGTGATTACTTACAAAAAAATCCTACAACTGTTATTAAATTTCACACTGCTTTTCAACCTTGAAATGAACATTAATGTGAAACTAATACAAAAAAGTACAAAGATATTTCCATACTCAGGTTAATGTTTAGTCAGGGAAAAGAATAACTTTTGTTTATCTCTGTAAACAGCTTTCTTCATCTAAGCAAATGTCTAGAATAAGATTAAGAAAAACTGCTTGAATTTCTCAGAGTATCCCCGTATTGCAATTTCTTTTTACACAATGACTTTTATGCAAATATGTACTACACCTTCTCCTATGAGCTTTCACCACCACGCAATGACACCGGTGACTAAAATGCTACATATCTGGTTTTCTGAATTTTAAATTGCAAAGTTGGACTTGAGCATATAGTTATGAAAATACCTGTGGCTCACAATACCTTCAAACCATTTAGCATTTTCAGATAATAAATAGAGCAAGGGGGTAGGCAATGTCAATTATTCTGTGGTGGGTTTACATCCCACAAACACGTTCCTCATTCCTCACTCTGCAGCCTTCATTGTCTTTTATGTCCATCCTCCATTCCCCTTGAGTTTTAGTTTGTAACCTGGGTCCTTTCTTTAATCTACATCATAAATAAGGAGAAGCATTGAAAACTGTTCCTTGGGTCAGTGATACCCTGTAATTACCTAGGACTAAGCCTCATGTGTTTGCAGTGTGCATCATGGCGGCAGGTTAGTGCTTCAGTGCTTTTAGCCTATGTGAAATCCGAATAGCAAAACAGCATTGAGAAATTCAGAGAGTCTCCTTTGCCTCACTCTGAGCAGGGGCAGGGAGGAAAACTGTTCAGGTGGATAAGCTTTTGACTTTGAACCAGGAGAGTTGTGAACACTCACACACACATTCACAGAGTAGGAGGAGGGCTGTCAGAGGGCACAGACAGCTAAGCATAGGCGTGCTGCACACAGGACAATAGTTAAGTCAATAGTCTGGCCAGAAAACCGGCCTCACAAAGTCAAGAATATTCTCCATGGTAATCTGTGATACTGCCCGAACCTTCCTTGATTGTCCTAACGTTCACGTCTAATGCTAAGTAGCTGTTATTACAACTTTCCACTGGACTCGTCAGAATGCCAGGGCTTATTATAGAAACAGAACAAATTACAATGCATTTTTTAAGATGAAGGCTGAAAGTGAAGGGGGTCCTTCAGCCACTCCTCCCGTGCCTCATCAGCTTCTGACATCACACAAACATTTAATAAGAACCCCTGTATGTGAAAACCAACTCACTAAAACTTTTAAGAGATTATAAAAGCAAGAAATTTTCAAAATTATAATTTAGCCTAGTAAATTGACTATCTTGAAATTACAGTTACATATCTACATAGGTATGTTTATGGTTTTTAACTTGCAAGACCAAATTTAACTGTCTGTACACTTAGCATTTATTAACCTCACTTTAAATATGCATCCAGACATTAAAGGAGATTAAGGATAATGAAAACGTTTCTTTTCTATTTCATTTTCCTTGACCAATTTTCTTTCATCGTTAAACTTTCTCTAGAAAAAAAATATGTCAAAATAAGATTGTTTTAGAACTTCAAAGAACTTACTGAAAAAGAAATGTTTTTTTGATTTTTTAAACCAGTCATGTTTAGCATTGAAATAATGGTATGTTTTTCAGTCATTGTTAACAATAGACATAATGGTATTTTACTTATTTATTTATTTCCCATATGGAAAGATCATCAACACATTCTTCCTCTGGGTTTTTTGCCAAAATACCATAGCCCACAAGCCATCTAACTTAAACATAAAAGGAGAGGTGTTGTTCTGGTCAAATAAAAGAAATAATTTTTACTACCTCACATCTAATGTTAAATCTGCTTAAATCCTGCCAAATACATTAAAACAACATCTGTAAAACAGATTTTCATTAAATTGATCAGTTTAAAGGTAGGCAGCTCCGGAAAGGATGCTTTTACGCTAACCCTTAACCTTTAACCTTTACCCTCCTTAAACGGAGTAAAGGCACACAGTTCTTTTAGGCTATGCTTCTGCAGGGTGACAGCACAATGAGTAGAGTGTTTTATTCAAATTGAACTGACAGGTTGCCACATTTAGAGCATTATGAATCAATATGTTGTCAATAATGAGCAAAGATGTTTTTTGCAGCTCTGTATCTGTCTTACAAATGCAGCTTGCCACTTTTCTCTAGTGTCTAAATAATTTACAATGTGAAATGGTGCAAATTAAACTCTTAATAAAAATAAATTTTACAGAGAAGATTATTGTCTAGTCATTAACTATGAAACTACTTTAAGTCTAATCTTAATATTTAAGCCATATGACAAACTGATTTTTTTCAGGCCTGATCCAATTCGTTAGGTTCTCACTTAAAAGCAATTAATGTTACTTATGAACTAATTTTATTTTGCTGAAACAAGCTAGCCACGCTAGTCTCCTCATCACTGTGCTTGAAATATTCTATGTCTGAATCGAACAGTTGCTGAATTGAATTTGGAAATATCACACAACTACTCAGTTTTAGTTTTTCTCTTCTGGAACTATGTAAAATAGTTGAATTGTCAAATAACAGGTTTCTGGTTTCAGTACTCAAGTAATGTTGGTGTTCTTTGAATTTAGTGTTTAACTTTTTCATAGTAACTTTTGTCTGCTGACCATATTAAAGCACTATAGTAGGTATACTTGACTAATTAAGGGATAAACAATCAAAGGACACATTACATGCTTTATAGGATCTTTAAGATAGGTGTTCATCTTCTGCCTATGGGATCTAATGTGCTCTGGCATTGCAGCCTTCTTTAGATTCAAGCATTTATCATAATGGGTCTTTAACAATTCGAAGTCATTGTCCAACTGTACCTCTAAGGGAACTTCAATTTGAACCCTGGAACTTTGTGAATGGCCCTGCAGGAGTAAGATGAAAGAATTGCATGAATTTATAAACACACACACACACACACACACACACACACACACACTCACTCACCCCTATACACATATGAAGAATTATCAGACATTTTGATTAAGTAACCTATTCTAAGAAAATAAACAACACTCTCTCCCTTTCTCTATGTTTTTACCTGAGAGTATTAAAATAGAAAAATTTGTCCATTTATATCTCTTATGCAGAACATGTTAATTTAAAGTGTTAGAGGAACTGTATGAATATAAACATAGTTCATGAATATTCCATATAGCTCCCAGGGTCTAAATCTATTATTTATACAAATTTAATGTTTGTTTTTTTTTTCTCCTAGGTATTCTAAAACTTTTAATAGGTCAGGTATCAACAGCAAAAAAAAAAAAAAAAAAGTAGGCAATTGAACCGTTGTCAACTGTTGCTGCAAAACCCATGAATTATAATACAATTAATCCTTTATATTATATTTTCAATAGCACTGAGGTAGAAGCTCTCCATCTTACATTAGGGCCAGCACTTCCCACGAACAGAGCAACCCAAATCTAATGCTTTCATTATCGATCCACACAGTGCCAATAGAGCGGGAACAATGTTACAAATTCTCACATAGAGACTGTAGGATTTTCTGCATAGTACATCTATCTAAAATTTAAACAGGAACAACCAAAGCGTACAGCACCAGACCAATCCTAATAAATCATTCCTGAGCCTAACCCAAATAAGCACATCTGCTTTTGCAGTTGTGCTTGCAATTTTCAATAGGATTAGAAAAGTTATAGGTACTATAATTGTTGGTTGACTCCTGATAGTATAGTTATCACTGATTTCTAGTATAAATCAATAGATAACACTTGCAAAATGGATTTTGTAATCATATTTAGAGCTTGTTACGATGACTAATGGTTTGCAATATTTTCTGAATTTTAATATCCTCTAGACAAAAGAAGTTTTTTTAATAAGTAGCCAAGTTATTCATCACAGAAATGAATGTGCTGCACTTATACAGGAACCAAGACCATCAAGACAATCCAGGGAACTAACTACAAAAAATAAATTCATCAGGCATTAGGGTTCAGAAAATATCAAGACAAGTTGCGCAATACATGCTGTTCATTACTTTCACATATGAATAATGTCTGCATAGTTTTTCTCAGTAAAGATTAAAGAGCACTTGTCATTTTAAGAGCATATTTATGTAGGCAACACGCTTTGGGAAGGAGAGAAAGCATTACTAGTTGGGAAAACAATCATGCAAAAGAACAACAAAGTTTTCTTGAAGAGACTTCTAACTGACGCTAAGCAAGAGTATGTTTTTCTATGTCAGCAAGAGTGTACATACACAAATATCCTGTTTATTACCAATCAAATGATACATTTGCAGTGTAGGTACTGCCTGTGCCCTCTGTTTCTTGTACCCATTAACACTTAGTGATATTCTGTTTTTGTTTTCTAAAAACAATAAATAAAACACAACTTTAAAGTACCATTTTCCTAATGGCAATAGCCAGAAAACATTCTTTTGTTGTTGGAAGCCAGTGAAGCAATTCATGCCTCTGAGAGAGGTGGAAAAAGGGAAAGGAGCAAGTCCCTAGTTTCCACTGGTGTGCATTTCATATGCCTTTAGGAATGGTAACAGAAACTGTGCATCTTGATCCTTGCACCTGCCCTCTCCTCGACAGTCTATGCTCCAAACCCTGAAATGGTTAATGCCCTTGTCTACTCTGTGCCAATGAAAATGGATGGTACGGCTTACCTTGTAGAGTTTCAGGGCCGCCTCGTGCCTGTGATTGGTAGTATGCAGTCGTAATTTATCCACACTGTTGGTGTAGTAGTCACAGGCATTACACTTTAGGTGAACGGGGTTGCCAATGGCAATGCACTTCAGCCTCCACTCATTGGTTTTGCCCCCTTCCTTGATGTGGGCCACCAGCTGGTACTTCTGCATATGCTTATCAGTCTTGCAGTGGAGCTGGAAGTTGGCTTTGAGCTGTGTGTTGTAGTTGCAGAGCTTGCACTGGTAGATATCTCCAATTACAGCTCTCCAGTCCTCTTCAGGGAGAGAGCGGTCGCTGTTCACATGCACACTTAGAGCCTCCAGGCTGTCAGAGGTGAATTTGTTGCAAACAGCACACTGGAATAGCTTCAGCGCTGGGTCACTGATATAAGGTGACAGCTCTCCTGCAGTAAGGAGGGACAGGTCATCACCCATTAGCTGACCACTGGCAAGCCGGATTTCAGGCGGCAGCTCATTATTTACTACAGGGAAAAAATTAAAAGGAAAAATAGAGACTAGAAAACACAGCACACATGAAAGAATGTAAAAAAAAATGTCTTGACAAGAAATGTGCTTTCTCTGGAGCTTAAACTATAAAAAGCTGTAATAGGATTGGATCAGGATCAATTACAATCATTCCTTTCAACTTCTAAATTCCCTCATCAGATAGCTTTAATTACTCCTACTGGGCATGATGTCATCCTGAAATTTGAAATTTGTATTTTCCAGTGCAAGAAAGTTGATCAATACCATAACAAAACAGTCACATGTTTGTGATTTAAGAGCCTAGATAGACTTACATGAACACTAATTGTTATTTCCCAATTTGTCTTCAAAAGCTTGAGGGGATTTGCCTGATTCTGCACTTGTTGCCTATAACATCCTCCCAAATACCTGGATAAGGTAATGGGATTATTGTAAGATTAATTATGAGCAATTACAGGCATTCAAATATTTTTTCAAAAATGTTTAATTAAAATCACGATGGCTTATGTTTGATGTCTTGGGCAATAATCACCCCAAATAAACGTACAAATTTTGTCAAATGTATGGCTAATGATGGTAAACAAAGTATGTAAATTAGCATTTTAATGGTCCTATCCAATGCAGACAAAATTTCCTAACTTCTTATATGCGGTCACTAATTTCTCAACTCCTTACTCTCTGGATTTAATTTAGCTTTAAAGCAATGTATCTTTCTGCAGTTTGCCTATGCAGTTTAAGAGAAAGGCCTTTCTAGCAAATTGTCCCCAGTTTGTCAGTGCTCCCCCACCAGAGATCAAGTGAAAATATGATTCAAAACTGACAATAGTGCAGAAAAGGGAGTACTAACCAAGTCCCGGTGCCAGAGCCGCTGCTGTAGCAGAGTCGAGCTGGAAGGGATTAATCAGGAGCTGAGGATCTGCAGGATTTTCCAGCTTCGTTCCTGTCAGGCCTATGTTCTGAGCCAGGTAGTATTGGTAGAGCTCAGCCTCTGCCGGGGCGAGGCCCAGATGAAGATTGTGCTGGATCTGTTTCATGTTCTGCTGCAGAAGCATCATATTGTGCATGTGTTTCTCGCTGGTCATGTGAATCCGAAGGTTCCTAGCCACGTTGGTTTCATAGTCGCAAACCTCACACCGCCAGGTGGGTTTCTGCTTGGGTTTGGAAGGGGAGGGTGTTCCGCAGCCACTGAGGCTAGTGTTGGGGGCTGGGGCAGAGTGGCCAAACACCTGCTCGCCGTTGCCATTCTGAAGATTCTGAACATTGTTCAGGTGCTTGTCAGACTGCATATGAATACTGAGGTTGCCTTTGGTAGTGGTAGAGTAGTTACAAACCTCACAACGGAAGGGTTTATAACCACACGTGTAACTCTCTCCCCGGGCAAGCCTGGGATGAGGCTGTCCAGTCTTACAATAAACACAAGAGCCACCTGGCTCGGGGTGCTTCTCCTTCATATGGGCCTCCAGAGTCTGCTGATATTTGTAGTGCCAGTTACATTTGGGACATTTCAGGGTTTTACATGAGTTCCTCGAGTGCATCATAGTCATGTGACCACCAAGAGACCTTGAAGACCCCAAAACCGTGTCACACTTTGGACACTCAATGCCATTGCCTGGGGAGCCATCTCCTCCAGGACCTGGTGTACCAGGTGTGCTCGGGGTGAAGCCATGCTGGTGTGAAGTCATTGAACTGTCCTCGTCTCCCCGGGTCGTTTCACTGGGATGAGCTGCTGTGGCACCATCTCTACTGACGCTTCCGTCTGCAAAGTCCTTGCCACCAATGCCGTAGCTATTAGTAACATTGCCACTGTTCCTTCCGGCGGCGGCGGCGGCGGCGGCCTGTGTTTTCTTCTCTGCATCATCAGCACTAGTCCCCGAGGAGGACGACGAGGTACCTTTTTCAATAAATTTTAGCACACTGGATGATAAAGGAGAAATGCTTTGGTTTAAGAGAGGGAAGTCTTTATTACCAATACTATCGGTGAGTTCGCCTACTTCCTCGTCATCGAGTTCATTGGAATATGCATCCTCTTCATCCTCATCTCCCGGTTCATTGGGTTCACTTTTGATAGGGCACTCCCCATTCGGGTGTAAGACTGTATTTTCTTTTGGCCTTTCACAGTTGTTCTCTTGGTCTTTGCTCTCTGACATCTTGCTAGACTCAGATGATGAGTGGCTGAGGGAGACAGAGGTAATTGGGGTGTTCACTACTAAACTAGACAGCCCCCCCAGGTTCACTTCAGCCTTTGGCATTTGGGTGATCCCCAGCGGCTGTTCTGCTGAGCTGGAAGGGCTTGCGCTTCCTTTCAAGAAGGCAAAGCCAGCCGGCAAAGAGTCACCGTTTTCAACATGAAAAGCGCTCCATAAACCGCGGAAGGTTGGATCAGGTCCTATGAGGTTTGTAGTAGAAAAATGGGGATAAACAGAAGTGGATTTTTTTGGTTCCAGAAAGCTTATAAGAGGTTCTTTGTCTTTGCCAATCCCCTGTATTATGGCGGAGACGCATTTATTACTGAGGAGCCTCTGCTCCTCATCATTGAGAGTCATCCGATGATCATGCACAGCATGGGTTACAAACGACCTGATATAACCAAAAGACAATTTGCACAAGAAACACATTAAAACAGGTTTCCTCTTCCCATCAGTAACACAACCATCGAATTTGGACAAGTCCACATTGTTAGGGACATCTTTGGACACACAGGAGTTTTTGGCTGAGCCATCACTGGTTAGATAGTCTTTCTCTCTCTTGTGTCGGAGATCATAGACACGGAAACTGTGCAACACAGGACCAACTCCTGCTAATGCTGAGGTATTTGGGAAAGCCGGATCGGCTGTAAATGGTTTCCCGAGGGATGAAGCGATATGAAAAGTGTTGATGATCTGTGGGTAGAACGACACAGGGCCCGAAGCAGACTGATCACTCTTCTCTCCAACAGATGCCAGGGAGTCCAGAAACATTGCTGTTGAAAAGAGTTTGCTGTTTGCCCCAGTCTGTGCGTTCTGCCCACTTTCTTTGGAGTCCTCAATTATATAAGCTGACCCATCAGGCTGGTAAACTATCTCCCCTGTTAAGTTTTCCACGTCACTGTCCTCTAACTCGCTGGTCTCACTCTCATCGTCCTTCAGGACAGGAAGGCGGGCATTAGGGCAGTGGTGTTCCATGTATTTCTGTAAACTGGGAAAAGAAGTGGCACATTCGTTGCAGGGTATCTCCTTTGCAGAGGTGACCTGAGTGGCAGCTGCATTCTCAATGCTGAAACCCAGCAAGACTTCGCTTTTGCGTTCATGCTCCTCTGTTTTCAGGTTGTCATGTGAGGAGCTGTTTTCCCTGTCAGGCTCCATCCCTGCAACTTTCTCTGGCACCTCATTATCAAGTTGTGTAGTTCCACATAGCTTTGATGTGCTCTGCCCATTTTCCTGCCTTGAGATAGGAGGAGAGTCACAGGTTTCCATGGCAATTGCTACATGGGGATCTCATTTCATCCAGCCTGTCAGGGACCTGGATAAAAAATGAGGTGAGAGAAGCCATTTTTATTAAATAATGACACAGCTCACTAATAGCCCATCACTAATTCACAGCTACTGTAAACTTGACTGTCTAAAAAGTTGAGGAGGAAAAACTTAAAACCATCACACCTATCTATTACAGACAGACTTTATATAAATGTAACAAACTAATGTTGATAGCTATCATAGAAGTTCCTGCTTAGGTGTTACTGAAATCACTCTGAGCATTCACATTAAACCCAAATTTGTTGCAGAAATCCTGCTATTTTTTTTCATTCTGTTTTCAAAAAGAAAAAAGGCATGCACTGAATATAAAGGCCTTTAAATGCAAACAATCCTAGTAGAATGTAAAGAATTTTCATACAAAGCAGCACAATGGATGTACAGTACAAATGACTGTTGTTGTTTGATTTTTTTGGTTTGTTTTTAATTTTCTTATTCTCTATCAGGCAGTGGCTAGAGAGGGGAGGTGGGCATGAGAGAGAGAGAGAGAGAGAGAGAGAGAGAGAGAGAGAGAGAGAGAGAGCCCAACAAATCTGAGAAATATTAAAGTTCCAGGCTGTGCAAGCCAGACTCTTCGCTGGTTTTTATTTGGCCAGTAAATCAGCTTACTACAAATCTTGCCTGCGCAAAGGGTCTCAGCAGGTGCCTGGCTGGACCTGACTACGCACCAATCACCATTCTTCCCCACACTTCAGGCACCTCGATGAGCAACAGAACAGAACTTAATATTTACTGTGGCCAGTCCTATCATCCTTGGGGACAACCACACTCACTCGTTTTGTTTTGAAGTGCAATGTGCAATGAACGCCATTAAAATATCATTTGATGTTATCAGTCCTAGTGAGTTGCCTCCTTTAGTGCCTCTGCCAACATCTCCCCTGATTTAATCTCATGCAAGCACTCTAGATGAAAATCCTTCAATATTTTAAAAACTTAGATTACATATTTCCTTTGTTTCAGAAAAGAGTCACCCAATCAAAGCCTGATCCATTTCTAATGTCAAACGCCCAGAGAAAGTTGAGCATGTGCAAGTTAAACGTGTGTTCTTTTCTGTGCATGTGCATGCAGCTGCGTGTGGATGTGTTCATATGCAAACTCCAGACTCTGTTACTGCAGTCTGACTTCAGCTGGGCTCTCCGAGTCCCTGCAGTGCAGATCACTCATTTTGCACAACGATGGCACTGTACACAGCAGCTGAGTGGCATGAAACTTTGGTGTTTATTTTCAGCCTATGACACAGACACGGTCTTGCTTTTATGAAACAGGTAAGCAAACTTCTCTCAAATCTTAGGATCCAAGAAGCCCATAACTTCAAGGCTAACAGACCCTTATTTTAGAAGAAACCATGTTTTTACATATCATGACATTTTCAGTGGAAAAAAAAAACGGGTATTCTACATTACGTAGAGAATTACAGCTGTTATTACAGATATTCTGAATCTCTGTCCCTGACACTTCTCCCACTCCTGCATGCTGATAGAGCCTTCATTGTGTCTGAGAGATATGAAGAAAAGAAAAGGTTGAGTTCACCTATATTTTGGCATATCTTAGTAATTCCTTTTAAAAAGTTTGTTTAAAAGGTAGACGTCATTGAAGGTCACAGGCATGTAAGTACTAAGACCCTGTCAGTAATGCTCTTACTGTAATCAAATCTAATTTTGTTCACCAAATCAGAGGGGAAATGATCAGTTTATAATACACCAAAAGATAATCATAGATTGATGACAAAATCAAAATTGGTTTTGGTATCTGAGACAGTTAAAATGGCACTCTAATTGCCTATGGGGCAAACAACACAAAGCTTAGTGTGTAATTTTAATCATGGATGAGCTGCAGGTTAATTATCTCTGTGGCATGCACGTAGCTTTTTAAAATCTCTGAAATAATTTGATCACAATAAGCATAAAAGGCTAATAATTTTCTAATTAGTCCATAAACATTGTTTACCTTTGCATGTACTGATTCTGCATAATGTATACATTTTGGAAGGCAGTCAAAATGCCTAAAATGCAATACATTGCTAAACTGACCTGGAAAACAGGTGGAAGGGAGGCAGAGGCTGGATGTTTGGGATGAAAACAATGACACTATTAGATAAATAGGTTAAACAGGACGATCTAGGGACCTGGATCATACTTTCCATCAATGATAACACTCAATTTATACATATATCTAATGTAAAACTGATGTTCTGTACGCCAAAGAGTAAGAAAAGCTACTAAGCATAAATCAGACATGAGTTTCTGAGCTATAATAATTATATTAATTATTTTATTAAAAATAAAATTATCACTACCACTTTGATCTTATCCTTACCATAGTTTTTGCCTCACAGTAAAACATATGCAACAGTTATTATATAGGTTCTGAATGTACATCAAATGTTCCTTACAGACATTATATGGAAGGTGCAGTCAAACACCAGGGCTCAATGACAACTGGGCGCTATACAGTATTTCTACAGTATTTACTCTCGCTACATTATTTCATTTCAGTATTTCTCTACATAGCATAGATCCCATTTTTTCATTTTATATTAAAGGAGGCAAAAGGAAAAATTATGGAGACTATGTTAAAGGAATTCACATCAGAAATGTGCTAGGATATACTTTGTATAAAACTTTTATGCAATTTTACGTCAAAGTGTCTATCCATTTTATCTCAATAAGACACACATTAATCAAAAAACAGGTCAAACATGTAAGTCTTCTATACAATTGCAATTACATTTCACTCTAAAATCCCCACCAACAAAACTATCTATTTGGTATAGATAGCAACATATTACCTAATTTTAGTATTTTTATGTAGCTATTGACTTTAACCTAGCAAGGTTTGGCAGTGTATTCTGATGGGACTCTTTCTTCTGCGTGGTTAAAAAGGTACTTAAATTAGTATTTTTCAGGCACTAAATATGATGCCAAGCTAGTCACTCTCATCATTGCCAAATGAAGTTTTCCTTTTAGTGATAGGGCTCATGTAGGAAGCTTGTACTAGCTTTGTAAAACCCCCAGTTTGAAGGCTATTTGACATCAACCACAGAAGCATTCCCAAATAATTTCATAGCACATTAATTCACTGTAAAAGTTGCTTTCCCATCAAAACTGGCTTCTATTTAATCGTCACCAATTCCTAGTTTCTACGGCCAAATATCCCGTTTTTAAAAAATACAAAAGTCTTCAGGAAATTCCTTAGACAAAACCTGCTCTAACTTTTATGCTAAATTCAGAGCAATACATACCTTCTGGTCTACTTAGAGTACTTGTACACGTTTTTTGGTATTCTCAGGAATTTGCAAGATCAGTGACTTTGATCCTGTCAAATCCCCTTTTTCGGAAGCAACAGACAATATGCAGAAAAGAACTTTTTCCCCCTTGGCTTCTGCTCTGCTTTCCTCTGCAGTCACTGCTCCCTAAACTCTGCTCTGCTAAATGGCCAAACCCACCTAAGAGGAGCCCTTCTAATAAAAGGGGGTGGGGGTTTCCGCACAATAGGAGAATGCCTTTGTATTCAGCACTCAGAGTTCCCATTAGAACCCAAAATCAGAGGCCAGTTTTGCCTCTGCTTTTTAATTGAGGCCGCCCCGGCCCTCTTCTACGGTCCAGTGAGACAGTGTTTGTGAAATGATTAAAAAGAACGTGATCTGATCAAGAGGCCAGAATAATGGGGAAAGAATGCTAGGTTGGCCACTCTGCTAAGTGCTGGGAGAGAAGACCAGGGGGCTCCTCTATTGTCTTTATTCTCCTCTGCCCTCTGCCCTCTGCTCTCCGCTCTCTTCTAAAACTCTGGGTCTTTATTTACTCTATCTGAAATGAGTTAAAAGTTGTCTGCGTATAAGGGAATTTGGTAAGAAGTTTACAAAAAAAAAGAAAATAAATAAAAATCCTTGAATTATATCAAGTTTCCAAAAGGTCATCACTGTCTCTGCTGTGGCCTTTTCCCCATTCCAAATCCTCTATCAATATGTCATAGTGAGTTAGGCAAAGACAAAAGAGAGGCGCAGTGTGAAAACGGCACATATATCTAATCCTGACAAAGCAATGAATAGGCCTTCACAAGTATAATTATACTTGTTTATTTGTTGCCACGTACAGAGAACTGATGAAAAAAATCCATCAAAGTGGTATTATGCAGACACCAAGAGCTTCTTTTCTTTGCTTGCTAAAGCCACATTGAGGCTTAAATTCCTTATTGTTGAATTCAGAAGAAAGAAAAAAAAAGATTTTTGGCTTTTTTTTTTGCATTAGTTGCTGACAGATCTTTTGTGTGCCGGGATGTATTAGTTCACACCACTACCTTACTTTTATCCATGCTGGAATTCATAATTACAAACTACTGTACTGGAGTTTGGAATAGGGTGTGGCTCACGGACTCCAGGAAGGAGGTAGTCAAATGGTCCTTTGGTCACATCCTTATTTTGATATATCAAGACACAGGTGATGTACCAGAATGGAAGCCCCGATTCTATCAGAAGACACATTTGACCTCAAGCCTAGAAGATGCTTCCCTTCAAGGGAATTTACTTGTTTATTTTAATCAGGCATTTAGTATCTCATAGAAAATATTGCATAATCCTCAGTGTTAAAAAAGGTTAGCAATGGGGACGGCAAAAGGTTGAAAATACTAAGTAAAAAGGTCTCAAACCCAACTATTAGGACCCATTATGTTCCAGCAGACATTAAATCAAGGAGCTTAACAAAAGCACATTTTTAGAGGTGGGGTGGGGGGGACTCAAGTAAGCTTTTATCTTTCCTTGCAGGACAGAAATATATCAAAGTAAAGGCAATCTCCATAGTTAATGTTTGTGAGCTTTACAATTTAAAACAGAAAAGCTGTAATTTTTCTTTGCTGGCAATCTGGAAACACTCTGGAGTTAATTACAGCTGATTCGGAGTGAACCACACAAACAAAGACCAGTCTATGTCCAGACAATTATACTGCATTAACCAGCTTAGAGCTTCCTGCTGATGTTCCAGGGCTCTTCTGTTACAGCCTTCTACCTTCCCAGCACGAGAGAATGCTTCTGCAAGAAGGAATTAATGAAGCGAACTGCAAAAGAATGTGTGACGACCTCTCCTGACACTGCAAAAACTTTCCACCCATGTCATGACAAAGGGGAGAAGGTAATTAAGTTTGAATAGAAGGATGTAACCAAATATATTCAGTATTTAGAACAGGCGCATTTTTAAGAAGGGAAAGTTTACAAAGTTTCGTGAGTCAACTAAGTCATTTTCCCTTGTTTCCTTCTCATTTTTCTCATTAAAGTCTAAATTAGCGATTCAGGGGAGATTGGTTTCCCTCTCTATAAATAGGACCCTTGTGATTGAAGCCTCATCTTCTGTATCTTTGATTCTTTCTTTCCTTCCCTTCTTTCCTAGTCTCCTTTCTCTTTTCCTCTTAGGTCACTAAATCTACATAGATGTTACATGACAGTTACGTAGCATTAAACATATGTGCTGTGGAGCAAATGCAGAGAAGCATACTTTCCCGCTAAGTCCAATAGTTCTTAATTAGATTAGTTGTGGGAAATGGGGATTTTACTCAGTTTTCTTTACAACTTTAATCAAACTCCAGCTACTTTGCTTACAGAAGAATCAATAGTCTCTCTTTAACCAAATTATGCTATTATATGACTCATTTTATTTGTTTGCTTCAGGAAAATTTCATAATCAGTGGGCAAGATGGATCCAACACTTTAGCTACCTCTGGAAACAAACTTGGGTAATTTCTACCAACAGAGCTGATTTCTAATTTTCTTATTCATTCTAATTGAAAATGAATAGTTTGCATTGGTGTGAGGCAAGGACACAAACTGCATTTATGTTCTGTGCCCTTGTCTGGTTTCCTCTTTGATACTGTTTTGCTAGTATTACAGCTGACACTCAGTGTTTGTGGTGGTTGCTTCATTAAAGGGTAAGGGGGCTAATCAGCTAAAGTATTACTAGAAAGCTGTTGTTTGCCAATAGTCAGAGTACGTTGATTCATTTCACCATCTAAAGAAAATAAAAGTATCAGATAATGGCAGTGACCCATTCATACTTAAGTGTTCCTCGCCTTCCCCTTTTCTTCTCATCACAAAGTAAAGTTAGCCTTAAATGATCTTCTAGACATCTTTTCCCTAAAAAATATGTAAGTCTAAAACTCAGCAGGGGTCTGCATTGAAGTACATTCAAATGTATTCCCTGGAAGTTCTTCAAGATTGTGTAAATCACTTTAAATTTTGAGGCATCATAATGGGGGACCAATTAGTCTTCCTTCTCCACTCCCCGCTGGATGCTCCTATCATATTGGAAAGTTCAAGTGCGAAACACTTGACTATAAAGCTATAACATGGAATCCTTTCGGCTTCCTTGGGGGAAAACATGAATTCTTCAATCATGTCCTGGAAATGTATAAATCAAAGTTGCCATGTCTTTCCTGCACCTAAATTGTCCATCATTAAAATGTGATTGACTTAACAGCTCTCACTTAAAACAATCTGAAGATATCACAGGAATATTTAAAATTAATCATAATTGGCACATGTAATGTTATGTTTGAATACAAAATGTTTGGTGTCAAGCGATTTACTGCCTTAGCAACAACCATCACACACATGGTAGGATGATAATATGTTCTAATGCATGTCTGTGATTCTCCTCCTTTCTCATGTGTGATCACAAACACAGTATGGTAAAAATATGTCCCAGGGCACAGCTGTGATTTTCCTTCCCTATCTACTCAGATTAAAAAAAAACTGAAGTATTAACAACTGAGTATTAAGGGAAAAATAACTTTGTGACTTTTTGTGTTTCACCATTTCCATCAACATAACAATAAATACAGTAGTGTTAAGCATATTTGAAAACCATTCCTTGAAGTCTAAACCTACTATAATTACCTTTATAAAACTAATCACAAGTCAGGTATTCCAGCAAACATTGTTATTCCCTGAGCAATGACTTTAATGTTTTTAAATGATTTCATATAGTTTGAACAAAGAAAATTACATGTATAATTTTTTAAATCACTACCAAGTGGCTCTATATAGTATTCTTAGAGTCTACCAAATGCAACTGTTTTTATATTCCATGTAAATATTTTAAATGACTTTATATTAAAAAACCACATTTGGACCAACATAATAGGGAACATGCGTGGAATGCCAAGAGTTCTTCTGGATGAAATCTTGGCAAATTTATGTTTGATCACCAAGAGTAGGAGGTTATTTTATTTCTACTATGAAGAGTCTTTTGTCCGTGATCTCCATCTCTTTTTCTATCTCTCCCTTTCTTTCCCCTAAAAGTTAATTTGACTGCTGCCCATCAGTAAAGTGAGCAATTCAGTAATTAACTTTTGTGTTTTAAATCTATAAAGTTTAATTAGATTTCATTATAAACAAACAAATGTCAACCATAATTATAAGCTCCTTCGTTTACCTACATATTATCCCTTTTCAAACAAACTTGATGTCAGACAAATTAAAATCAAGCAACCAGCAATTTTGAGTTGGATTTTACATGATCTGCTGGTAACCTGATTACTTTAACTTCAATATCATTACAGGAAAAGTATTTCAGGAAAAATAATTACAAGAATTCCAACAGGAGACAAGCTTAATGGTATTGGTTCAAAAGATGCATGCTCCTAGGACCATGTTGAAGAAATAATGTTATCTCAAATCTACAGTTTCTATTAAAATAAAATTGTCTTGCATAAAAGAAGCAATTTAAGATTCGTGTCTGAAGAACTAGAGATATAAAACTAACTGAATAATTATCTGGCCCCAATCATCTTATACTTTAAGTAGAAAAGTATTAGCATGGCACAACTACAAGACATGAGGTTTGCAGGTTTATTTACTGACTGGTGTATCTATTAGGACCAAGGACAAGTGAGCTGTCAGGACATAATGAAGGTAAATGATTAGTTAGCACCAAGCTTGAGCTCTTCTTCAATGCAATAAGAGTTAATTAAAGTTTACCATCAAACATCAACCAAAGCAGGATGTTGATCAAGTTTCAGCATTAAGTGCAAACAGACAATAGTTGGCAGCAATTAGTGTGGCTATCAGATGACATGCAATGCTAATTATACATTTAAAACAGCTAAAGAGCTAGGAGAGAAAGTAATCAGCCTCCGCGAAGACAGATACTCAAAGGGCAGGAAACAGGTATCCGATTCTTCCACCTTAACACTGTAAATCAATAGAATGAAACAAGAAAGGGTTGTCTGGGTACATTAGCTGAAAGAGAACAGTTAGATGGATCCAAAATGGAAGAAACCTGCTAACATTGGCCTATCAAAGATAAGAACTCAGGTGAGGTAGGAAAAGTCTGTTACTTTTCAATTAATGTTTCAGAATGAAGTCTGTATAAAGAAAGTTTAGCTTCTGGTTTTGTGTAAGTTCAACAATGTCACAGGAAAGCCATTGTCAAAATTCTTATTGAAATCAAGGACTAACTTCCACTGTAAAGTGGAAAGCATTTCATACCTGAATGTTACCTCTGTGAATGCAAATACTGTTCCTTTACATAGGTTTTAGATAGAAGCAAAAATTGAAACTCTTTTAATGCAGCTGAATTTAAAGTCCAGGTGTTGGGCATATGTATTCACGTTGAGTATATGTCCACATGCTTAGCATATGATCAGCAAATCTTTCAAGTGATACTATCTCAAACCTGTAGTTTCAGACTGACTTAAATCATTAAACCCACACACAACATTTACCTTGGAAATTCCCTAGTTCTTTAGTTGCAGTCTAAAGTGCATGTCAAGAACAGTGTCCATTCTTATATTTCCTATTCTCGTCCATCATTCTGTTATGCTAAGTATTTGTACACAGTGTTGTCTAATCCCAATCTTTCCCTGAAGCTAAATCTAAGCCTTTGCTGGCTCCAAGTACAAAAATGTGTCTCTCCAAAAGCCCTTTTGTCTCTTCTGTGCTCATACACTCATTGGTCCTGACATCTTCACTCCAGTCGTGACAAACAAGCTGATGGCTCTGATGTGACTGTACAGCTTCATCTACAGATACACCACTAACTCTCATCACCATTCGGAATATGGTTCTTCTAGGTTCCTGCAATGTATTGTGAAAGATCATCAAAGGAGAGAAGGGAAATGAGTGTGAACTGGATTTGTGGTAGAGAAAGTCTAGAGTAAATTTTGAATCACCACTAAACCTCTGGTCAGTGCACACCAGACAGGGGACTGTCTTTTAAATGTCTTTTCTGTACCCTCAACATGAGCAGCTGGAGTAGGACATTGTTTGTGATGTAATATAAATGAAGCTTCTCAAATAAACAGGGCCAATCAGTGGGTAGGGCAGCCTTGTTCTTCAGGTCTACTTCATGCGGAGTCTAGTTTTTTCTTACCTTCTTTCTGTTATGAATTCTCTGTTTACTTCTGTAGCAAAAGGGACTGTCAAAATCAGTTTTATTATGGCATTATATTTTTTCAATTAGGGTTTTTAATAATATTTCCAAATATTATTCCATGTGAAGCTCTTTAGGCTAATTGAATGTCAAACATTTGATTTAGCATAACCGCCTCCACTCTTCTAGCTACAGACTAAGATCCCAAGTTCCAGGTGCAAGTTCTCGATGCATACACGATGCAGCACATACAGTAGGTTCTTACTCTAACTTCTTTTCTCAAATCCTTTGTGAAAACACAGCAATCATAGGCAATGGTTGCCTAACAGATCACAAGAAAGTAGGTCAGGCTTTGGACCATGCAAGGAACTCTTATTCTTGTTCTTATTAGCATTTGTCCCCTTCTTAGAACAGGAACAAAACCAAGTGCTCATGTGAGCTTTATGAGCAAATTAAAGGTGAGCCACTTTAAGTGCTGTCCATGATTTCTTTGTTGACAGCAAATACTTGATCAGCCTTCTGTGACAAAACCACTTCTGGCAAATCAGAATGATTCAATTCCTAACGAATTTGCACCTTGTTTCTTTTAAAGAAGGAAATGCCCTACCCCACTTTTTCTCACATCTCTTACCTTTTAGACTATTGATTAGACCACAGTCTAAGCCAATCTAACCAATAAACTAACCGACTAACCATTTTTAAACTAGAAAACACACACACACACACACACACACACACACACACACACACACAATGAGAGAGAGAATTGCAAATCATTCTCATATTCAGAGCACATAAGTTTAAGACAGAAGAGAGCTGAAATCCTCAAAATGAAAATGCATTCAGGGATCACATTCTTATACCTTCCACATAGACACACAAACCTAGATCACCTATCTACTCTGAATTAGGTGCTGTAGCTCAAGAATTTCTATGGGCTCCAGTATTCTTCTCAGTTTAAAAGGGAATTGTGCCTTTGTACAACAATCTAGACTTCTAAAACAAAAAACCATTCACGTTGCTCTAAATGGTTTTCTCTAAGGAATTCTCCAGAAAAGAAACAACCAATTTGAATTTGTGCACTCCTTTTCAGCACCTAGGTGAGACAGGGAGCAGAGTCTGTTAGTATAATAAACTGAAGGTATCTATGTGTGCTTTTAAGAATCATTAGCAAGTCACTCAGCAGCTTTGGTACCAACAAATTGAAGAAATTGCCAATATTCCCATCAGTGTGAATACAGTAGTTAAATGGATATGACCTCTGCCTCCATAGAGGCTACAATTTATTTGAATATCTCTCAAGCACATACAATCCAAGGCCACTTATATTTCCATACAAATACAAACAATAACTCTGTTCATAAACATGTATCAGAGTGGAAGATTATTATGCACTAAATTATTTTTAAAACTGTATTGAAAATAGACTCCAGTTTCTATATGGTTCAAGAGAATCACATTTATATATGTGTTAACTTTTAGGCAAACTGTCATATCTGAAACTGCATAATCCTCCATTAAATAATGCATCATTATAAAAAATGCAAAATTCTGTGATTTGCCCTAAAAGTTAATCCAAGTGGATGCTAATAACTTATCTAGAAATTTCCCAAAGACAACTTAATGAATCTGTAGACATTTACATATTTATACATAAAACTGGATTTTTTTCCTCTAGGCTTATAGAAATTTTGGTTAGTAGGAAACCATGAAATAGTATGACTTATATTCATTTCGTGACATATCAAAATCTCTTAATAGCAAATATATAGAAAAGTGTTTCCATTGCTTGTAAGCCAGTTTTGGAACCACTCTGATTCACATGATCTCAACAGATTGAGTTCACTGCAAGACTGAAGCCAGTAGTGTGGTCTCTTCTATTATTGTATTTAATGGACTGCCGGCACTCCAGAGTTCATGTAAATTGATCAAAGTCTGAATTATTTAAAAACTGTTTCTGTCCTAATTAGCTTCATAGAAAAATGAAATGCATTAAATATCCAGGCATCATCATAACTAAACCAGTGGTGATGACAGAGTGGGAGCCACCTGCCTAGTTAGATGCCATCCAGAGACCTGCTAAGGAGAGAACGATGGCAGAAAGCTACTGTCTCCTTCACTACATCCTAGATATACCTGCTGCCGAGTCCTATCACCTTATCACAGCCGTGGGTCACTCTACATACATCCTTGTAGATATACTTCATCAAACACTCATCATCTTAATGCCATATTCAACCAAGAGCCTCCGTAACCACATATAATGTCATTTCAAACTGACATATTTTATAGTTCAGCAAACCTGGAGATACAGAATAATAGGAAACCAAAGCTTCCAAAGACATTTGGGCATTTGGACAAGATCACCATCTAAATTAATCCAGGTAGCTTATAACTGACAATGTCTACACAGGTCATTATATTGCTGAGAAATCAAGTACAATTTAAGTGGAAGTAATCAAACTTACTTAAAAGAAAAACGGGTCGAACGTAAACAGGACAAAAGTACGGGCTGGCTTGAATTATGTGCGTTCTTTCTGTACACTATGCTGCCTCGAAAACTTCAAAGCTTTGTCCTCTTTTACCTTACTCACACAGAACAGAAAGTTCCTGTTTGTTCACACCATCTTCATGATTATTAAAAATGCATTTTAAGTCACTGAGGTCATCAGTATTTTTATGAATCAGACTCTTCTTGGCCACTTAGAGCACCTAGACTAACCTGTTACATAACACAGAAGTATGTGTAAGAGTTACAGAGCTGGGAGGCTGTCCAGATTCTGATTAGCCCCCTTTTGAAGCAGAAACTACATTTTCTCAGAGAAAACATCCCTGTTGGACTGCCCTCACAAAGTTTTCTTTGCTTCCTTCTGCAATACCCACAGCCTTGATTTTTCATTTATGCCACAATCCCTTTCTTGAACATACAAAGGTGAGTACACACCCCTACATAGTGAATTCTAGCTCTTCTCAACACACTTTCCTAGCATACTGGCTGTGTTGATGACTTGTGGATTCAGTTCCAGTTTTCCAAAGGAGCTAGCAGAACTGAATGGACGGAAGACTGTTTCCTGACCCTAACATCTTTAGTGTTCTTAGTGGTCTCAGCACCAAGTTGCTTTTTAAATCGCTTCTTAGAAAATGAAGGAAATTTAGCTGTGGCAGGAAAATCTCACAGTATCTAGAGAGCAAAGCAAATCACTCATTTAGGTATAGGCCAGGTGTGTGTGTGTGTGTGTGTGTGTGTGTGTGTGTGTGTGTGTGTGTGTGCTTGCACACACATTCATGTGTGTGAGTGCACTCTGAGTGGGCATGTGATCAAATTTTGAGCACAAATATATTTACTAAAACAAAACTAAAAAAAAATACCCTAAGACATCTAATGAGCTCAGAAGTCTTAAGTATGAATTACATCATTCCTAAATTTATGGTTTGATTTTTTTTTTTACGTGCTACAAACTGAAACATAGAGAACTAATACAGGTTTTATGAAGGTATCCTATGAGAATGAGAAAAGGTGAACCTATCAATATTTGGGCTTCTTCATCTTGTTCTTCTGAAGCCAAATTTTAAGATGCTCCAAAATCTTCCTGTTCAAAGTTTTATTTGGTCTATATTTTAAGAATGAGACCATGTTACATACAAACAGTATGTTTTTGTATATCAATATTGTTACAGCTATGAGTTTCCTTTCTTTGTTACAGTGAAGTCAAACAACCTTACAACCTTATGGACAGTTAAAAATACATATTTTTAACCCAAAAGTCAATTTTCCCTGGTTCAGATCTAAGTAAATATTCGTACCATATTTTCTGGGTTTGTAGCAAGAGCAAAATGGGATCCATAAAACTTGTTTTTAGAGATTGTGCTAGAATATATGTCAACCAGTTGCCATCATCTGAAAATGACATGTACCCTGGACAGCCAAGCAGCAGACATAAGCATTATATTTCCCACACAGAAACATGCTAGTGTCCGAGCCTCCTCACTGACCAAAACCTACCCATAACCAAGCTGACTTGGACCATAAGAGCACTCTGACATATGCACTAACTCAGTCTACTCCAATCCTTAATCTTTGTGTATTTATTTTTTTAAATATCTAGAATGTTAAAGTGGATAATTATATTAGTGATGCCTGTTGCCAAACCTGACTTTCGTGTCAAAGCTATTTTTACATGTCGTACATACAACCAAAAATTCCTCAGTGGCAAGTATTTCATTTCACTCAAAATCCTTTGAGTAGGGGAGTGGAGAGCAGCCATTCCTGACCTGAGGATTGTATGTCAAATGGGAAACCATATCAAATTTCCAAGGCAGCTTGTGAACCTCTGAAATGAGGGAATTAACACAATATCAACTCCAGCAAGGAGCACAGTCCTTATGCAAGAAAACAATGCCACCAAGTTCTCATTAAAAGCCCATTTTGTCCTGAGCCATTAAAGACCAGGAGTGAACTAATATCTTGGTTGTGTTGTCAGGGATAAGTAAAACAAGTGCCAAGAGAAATTGTGCACTTTCAGTTCTCACATGTGTCCATCTGCTCACATATAAACATATATTCCACTCTGTCTGATTCTTGCAATCTTGATATAAGAATACCCTGGGCTTTTTCCCATTTCCTAAGAATGCAGACATCACATAAGCTACTATTAACCCATGTGTGATCCACATCCATGGTGGCTGGAATGCTGCCAGATACAACACATGGTGCCTGCTTAACCATGTCTTAAATTATAAATGAATTTATTTTTTAAATTAACACATTTTTCTTATGGAAATACTTTAATGAGCCCTTATTTGTGTAAAAAAAAATAACCTCCATGTGGATTTCTTTTTTGTTCTTTTAAGACTTTTTTTCCAAGCATATCATAAAGTTAGCCATCAAAGTTTCTGAAACAACCCAGAGTTTCTTGACAAATTTTAAAAAGGACTCCAGTAAAGAAGTTGGGTGACTTTATAAAAGAGATCAAACATTTTTCCTTTACAATACGCTGTACTCAAGAGGTAACCTGCACACTTGGGTTTATAGAAAAACACTTGTGATTTCTCAAGTTTCCATATAACCTTCATAACAGAACCCGAGCAACTGAACCCTAAAGCTATGAGACAAATGGACATTCTGCTGCCTAGCCACAAAATGGTTAGAATGGTATCTGCTGGAATTCTTCAGCTTTGCTCTGGGGCAGCCTTCTTTGACTCATTTGTGGTGACCCCAATTAGAATGAGCTTCTGTCAAATATATACATCGATACAACATGTGAGCAAATCATGATCTATACTGATACTGATTTACATATATGCAAAAGAACCAGTTCTCACCTTCGAAGGTGTCTCGGCACATAGTATTTTCATTGCCCTCATTATGGCTGAAGAAACTTCATCGGAGACTTGTTTACATTATGAACTGATAACCTATTACAGCTTTAACTAGCGACAAGGAAAAACCCAACTGCAATTGATTTGGAGTGAGCATACAGCTCCCTGATATCTTTCAGAAGGCCTACTTAAAATGAATATAAAATACACCTACAAGCTAAGGAGAAGATTGCATTCCGAGCTTTATGAGTTAAAGCCTAAGAAGACAACTTTGCATTTTCATCTGCTATCCCTTCGTATTTACAAAAGCTGACAAACCACTTAAAACACTTAACATTACCAAAAGTCAGAATACACAGACCTGCCTCTAAGAAAGTCTTTTGTCATTTGAAGTAGTTATTTCTGATCAGTGGGAGGGAGTACACTATAAGGTCAATAATTTAATGAACTAAATATTTATGCCATATTCCTGGCTCCTCTTAAAATAACTATTTTTTTGACCAGCAAAGTTCACTTAGTACTCAATATTTGGCTAGACTAGCATGCTGCTTAAAGCCTTCTACATATAGGCCTCTGGTGATCATCTACCTGTTTGTACTATCTTCATCCATATCTTCCTGATCACATTAAAAATCAGGACAATTTGGAAAGTTGATGAAATCTGAGCCACTGCTGGTTTGCTCATGTATTGGAAAACATAACTTTGGAGAGAGCAGAACACAGACATAAAGAAGGAGAAGTCTGCATTTTCATCTTCCTTTCATCTTAGTCATTCAGTCAACCATTTGGATCTCTATTCAACAGAGCTTTTCATTATGCAAAAAAATGCTAATCCTTTTCCGATGTCTTCACACTTGTATAAACCTCCATGCCTTCAACTGAAAAGCAATTATATCAGTTTACCTTCTTGTCAAAAACAGGATTAATATTCGAATAACAGAATCTGCTTTCTTTGCCTGTCTTTTTGCTTTAGGAAACTAGCAGTTATCACTTGAGGTATTCTTTGAACAAAAACACATTATTTTAAATATCATTCTTTTTGCCAATGGGTGGGAAAAGGAGAAGGCAGAGCAGAAGAAAAAGTTTTTCAGTTACTGCAGAAACTTAAAAGAAAAAAAAGAAAAAAGAAAAAAAAAAAAAAGAACTGACCTTGCCTTGCAGATGCCCAAAGAGAATAAGACTCACTCTGGTCTATTAATCAGAAACAAATTATGAAAGAATGTAGCTGGACTGGTTGACACTATCCAGTCTTGGGAGACTCAGTAACAGCTCAGTAACAATGGGTAATGAACAGCCATGACAAATGGGGCAGAGAAACTATTTATTTGCATATGCAAATTCCCACACAAGGGAAACATGTACAAACAAGTGTCATTGTAAGGTGGATTAGGCAAACAAGGATTTCTTTTTAGGACATTCTGCAGTCCAGAACATTAGTCAGCACAATTAAACCAGTCTCCATGGAGACTAATGAAATTTCACCATGGTATGAGTTAAATTAGATAGCTAGTTATGTGTTTCCACAATCCAACTTGAAATCCATTATTGTTTCAGAACAATACAGCAATTGTGCCTAGCTGATCTTTGCCAGCTCAACAAGCTCCTAAGTTGACAATTTGCATATGTTAATATAATTAAGCACTAATTACATGAAACTTGTACATATTCACATGCACTTTCCCTGGGCGCTTCTCAGTTTGAACCATGGCCAAGTCTTTAACCCTTAGAATGTTTTTAGTGAAGGGGAAAAAAACTACAAAACAAAACACAAAAAACCCACACTGCCTATGGGGACAGATCCTAGACAGATACAGAAAAGCTCTTCATTTATGAATACAATGCCTAACCTGGCTTCTCATATTCTAGCAATAATGACAGAAAATAATTTGTGAGTATCCCAGAGACCCAGGATAAGATGAAGACGGGGTAGAAGTTAAAGTAGTAGTTAAAGGCTCCTAACAAGTGTCTGATACAGGAGCGCAATCACGTTCATTTCAATAAAGTGTTAAGAGAGAGTCTGTGCTGTTGCCACTGTCAAACCTTGGGAGATAAAAATGGTTTGACAACAGCAAAAATAGCAACTAGAGAAGGGAAAAGGAGACAGTAGCAACTAATGAGCTTTACATAAATATATGCAGAGGCAATTAAGCAATGTTAATTACTTTAACAGCAGTTAATTGAATATAATTAGATATTTTAAGCCACTGAATAAAAGCATAGTTAAGATTAATTTCATTGAGATTAATTGTAAATAAGGATAGATTAAATCTGTGTTTTGACAGGCATAAAAAGTAGTTCTGCAAATTGGGTAGGAACATGGATACCAGTCCAAAAATCATAGATTATTTTAATGTCACACCTCAGAATCATGTCCTCAACATGACTTTTCAAACCCAAATAGACAGGAGTCTTTAAGAAAAACAAACAGCTTGCAGAGATTAAAGAGCCTTTTGTCCATTTTCATATGCATTACTTTTAACAGACTAAATTAAGCAAGTCTGGTATACATTTTTTAGGAAGGAACATTTCACACTGAATGGAAAAAATGTTCTATCACATATGAAATTCTTGCAGCTGTGCGGAACTTTGTCCAGATGGTTTAAGACTATAAAACAGGACCAAATGATAGGCAGTAGGCCTTCTGAAGATTGTATGATAAAGATATAGTCTTTTATTTCAACCTTCCCCTCATTTCTACTTCCTATTTTCCAATCAGTTCACATATTTTCAGATGGGATTGTTTCTCCAGGAGAGTCCAAAGACACATTGCTCCTACTAAGTGTTAGACTCTAAATGTAGCAGAATGAAAGGAGACCCCAGTTATAGAAACCAGCTAATCAGTCAGCCAGAAACCTCAATGGTAGGGATGAGATCAGTGCATGCAAATGATAGTACTTGATTATTACTGTCAGAAACAATTTCTAAAAGTACTTCTTAGGAAAATTTGCTACATGAAAACTCCCTTCCTCCAAATACTTTCACACCAAGCTAATTCATGCACAGTGTTTTAGAAAATTAACACAGTCCTCGAGAACGCTGAACAAATCACTACTAAGAAAGGGACATCAATTGACTTTGAAATAAATCAATAGGTGATTAACATAATATTTTTAAAGCAGCAGAATGTATATATCATGCCCAAACACATATATTATATTCCCAATACATCTTAGCTCTTAATCAAATGAGGGCTTTACACTGCTGACCCTGGCTCCACACTGCCTCACAACTTCTGTAGGGCACCTTTAGTCTTCATAAGGAAAATCCTAAAATGATCTGTGGAACAAGACCACGACAAGCCATTCTGCAGTGAGAGATTTTAAATCATCCAGCCTCTTCTAATAGACTTGAGACTTATTGAGGTAGAAACCATAAAAAATGAAGAAGGGAAATTTAATCCCTGAAATATTGATTTGCACATTAATATCATATAGGCAGAGGGCAATTTGGCTTCGTGGAAATGACACATTGTCGACCCTTGGTGAAGTCAGAGCCAATCTAACTGCTGAACATGTCTGAACCTCAAGAGTTATTAAGGGCTTCCCTTCTTGCCTTTATGACTTTTCTTCAGCCTACCAATGCAATCTTAAATGTATTATCTTTAAGAAATAATTGTAAAACCTCAGGGGTTTTCCAGTTAATGGAACGGAGGCCAAACCACATCAGATTCTGAAATGCAACATTAAACCCTTGCAATCAACAAAACCACCTCGATTCTCATCCATCCAATGCAGGATCTAATATTGTTATTAGAGATAATCAGATTTCATTGTGTAAATTTAGGCTCATGGTCAGAATGGAAGCAGTAAATTCTTCAATATTAAACAGCAATTTTCTCAGTCTTCTTTCTGTTTCCCCTTGCTGTTGCAGCATCTTTAAAATAATCCAACTAGCTCACAATTAATGAACAGAATTACACTACTCCTGCCAAAAGCTGCAAAACACTGCAATAGAGCTGAATGTCGTTGCCTTGTTTTTAACTTAAGTGGTAACTTTCACTTCCCAGACCCAGAGCCACTGTCTCTGCCTTACCCCACAGTGGGTGTTGTTGCTATGACTTATACAGCTGGTTTACCTGACCTTTCTTTGTTCCTTGGGTACATTTCACTTTTCAGATTTATGGTGCTACCCTCATATTTCATTGACCCTATCTTCATTGCTATAAAAAAGGAAAACACTCCAATAAGAGTTTACTTTTTAAATACATGAGCAGCCAGCTATTGAATAAACACACAGCAATGCTCTCCACAGTTTACGCCATAAATATTAAAACCATTAAAAACAACTCTTTGACCCTTATGATCCTTACACTGAAGCCAGGTACAAGAGGTTAAAACAGCTGGTTAGTCATCTTTTATTTTTTTGTGTTCTTTCCTGCTGCTTGAAACCACAGCCCTTGAACAATATCAAACATTCCCTTAAGGATTGACTTTGTATTTTATTTTTCTTAAGATGAGGAAAGAAAACCTTCTATTTCTTTAATATGCTTCTCAGTGGAGAAGAAAAACTTTAGAACACAGTCAAAGATGAAATGAAATAATCCCCAAATTACCTTTCTGCTTTATTAAAACCCATCCTTTCCAACAAATGTTATACACATCATTCTTTTTATTCTTCCGTTAGAAAAGAGAAAATAGCAAAAAGAGAAAGAGAAAGAGAGAAAGAGAAAGAAAAAGGAAGAAAGAAGGAAAGAAAGAAAGAAAGAAAGAAAGAAAGAGAAAGAGAAAATCTGAGCTTGCTCCGTCAGTTTTGTCAGTAAATATAAGGTAAAGGAAGTGTGGATGGCAGCGAGTGCTACATACCCGGGCTGTGTTTTTGCATTGCTCTCAATGGAAGCGATCGATGCCTGTGTCACTGTCGCGTCCCAATCGCAGCCAAGTCTCAGCCTTAATCTAAGCACCAACCGAAAAGGCAGCGGCAGCCGCAGCCTCTCCCTGACTCCATCCATCCACCCAACTAAAAATATAATACTACATATGAGCTTTAACCACTCCGCGTTTATAGGGACCAAGCACTGAAAAGCCAGGAGAACACAATAAAAAAAAAAAAAGACAGAAAGAAAAGGAAAAAGAAAAAAAAAAACAAAACAAAACAAAAAAGAAAGCCTCCTGTCTCCTGTCTCCTGTCTTCTCTCCTCTCCCTCTCTGTCTTCCTCTCTCCTCTCTCCCCCCGTGTCTCTCTCTCTGTCTCTCCTTTTGCCATCTACATGATTCTTGATTAAACATGGAACAGAGTTAATAAAGGGGGGGGGGCTCAAGGAGAGGAAATGCAACTGTCAGAAATCAGGAATGCTAGATTTCCTGGTGAACCTGCCTCTGTCAGAGTCAGTGTCAATCCACCATCTTCAGCCACTGAACTTGTGTTTGGGTTTTTGTTTGGTGGTGGTGGGGGATGTTGTTCTGTGTGTGCTTTTTGGGGGAGGGGGAAAGTGAAGGCAAGGTGGATGCTGGAGGTGGGGGGAGTGGGATGAATGTGTTCTCTCTCTCTCTCTCTCTCTCTCTCTCCCTCTGTGTGTGTGTGTGTGTGTGTGTGTGTGTGTGTGTGTGTGTGTGCAGGGGTCGGAGTGTGTGTGTTGGGGGGGGTGTCCATGTTTGTGATCTGAACCTTTGGTACCTACAAAGAGGGTGTCTCACGGAACAGTAGCTAAAACCTCACTAGGACTGCACGGAACTGTGGAGACACAGCCGAAGGCACTGCTGGAGCCTCATATCTGGGCTGGACCCTAGACCCAGCGCTTCAAGGAACCCCCCACCCGGCTTGGATCACAGGTAACAAAAGAAATACAAACCAGTACACTGTCTTCTGGGGGAGGGGGCAGGATGGGAAACCTTCCGGAACTTTTGTACAATTCCAGGGAAATTTTATTTTATTTTTCTGATAGAAAAGAGCAGAAAGAATGGAAAGAGAGGGAAGCAAAGGACAGAAGGAGAGAGAGAGAGAGAGAGAGAGAGAGAGAGAGAGAGAGAGAGAGAGAGAGGAAGAAAAGAGAAGAGAAAGGAAAGAAAAGGAAAGGAAAGAAAGAGAAGAGAAGAGAAGAGAAGAGAAGAGAAGAGAAGAGAAGAGAAGAGAAGAGAAGAGAAGAGAAGAAGAGAAGAGAAGAGAAGAGAAAAGAGGCAAGACCAATCTCATTCCAACCCCTGTTCGCCTAGCTGATCGGGCCAGGAAGGCACGCTTGGTGCCGGCTGAAGCTGAGGAGGTGAAGTTCATTTGCAGACATGAAACCCTGTAGTTGGGGGTGGGGGGGAGTAAGGAATGAATCAGTTCCCACAGTCGGCCACGGCCCACCCCCTCCCCACACACACACACACAAACACACACCCTTGCCCTTTACAAAAAAGAAAGCAAAGGCTCTTGATCCCCAGCCTCCGGTGTCCTCTTGAGGGCGGCGACCTAGCTCCGGGGCGAGCAGCCTCCACCCCTAGGTCCGCGGACCCAGGCCCGGAGATCCCGCCTCCTAACGGACCTGCCAAGTCTGCGGCGCCGGTGCAGCGGTGAGCCGCCCTGGCCTGCCGCTGCCCGCTGCCGCTCTCCGCGGACCGGTGTCTACCTGGAGCCCAGCCCCGCGCTCGCCCATCCTCCTGGGCCCCGCGCCTCGCGCGCGCCAGCCCTGGCCTGCCGCAGCCCCCGCAGTGAGCGCCCTTCGGGAACTTCAGAAAGGGTGGGGAAGGGAAAAGGAAAAAGAAAAGGAAAACGAGAAGGGTGCAGGGAAGAATCCAGGGAGAGAAAAGGGGGCTCCCAGCCCCACCGACCAACGTCCAAACTTTCGGAGAATGTGTGCCTGTGCCGAGGAAGCATCATCTCAATGGGGCGCAGGCTGGCGTCCGAGAACGGTTGCCGAGCTGACAGCTTCGCCCGGCCACCAGAGTGTCCCCGGCTCCCAGTGAAGGCAGAACCCGAAAAGACAGGGAAAAAGACAGAACTACTCGGCCGAAAGTCACTTAATCCAAAAGTTAAATCCCGAAAATCATGCCCCCCCCCCGCGCCCCAAGTAAAAAAATCACCCTCCCCCTCCGCCCGTGCCTTCTCACTCCCTCAGCAGAGCAAATCTTTGAGCCAAAAAACGGGGGAAAGAGATGGAAAAGGGGGGCAGAGCGGAAGAGGTGGTCGGGATGAGGGTATGTGTGCTAGGGCGAACGGTAGCAAGCGAGCTAGGAGTAGAGAGGGAGAGAGGCGGAGAGGGAGAGAGAGAGGGAGCGAAATATCAAAGATTGTGCAAGATCAGGCTGGAAAGATAATCGATACTCGACCTAAATTTAACACAAACTACTCAATAAAAGTTAAAGAAAAAACTTACTTTCCATTTCCCCTGCAGTTCCTACTCGATCTTCGCCTCTTTTTTGTTTTGCTTTTATTTTACGTACAGCTGATCACATCCAAGTAAAACGAGAGGGTTCATTAAAAAAAAATAAAAAAATAAAAAAATAATCCTCGAACTTTATTGGGTGAAAATAAAAACGCTGGAGCAGAAAGTGGGGGGCACGGAGCGGTCCTCGGGGGTCCGGGAGGAGTTAAAGCATGTGCCGACCGCGGTCTCTCTGTTTGGTTGTGAAGGGGTTGGGAAAAGGAGGAAAGGAAATGAAAATCCGATATGTCTTTATTCTGCTAATTATTATCGTTTTAGCCCTGTTTAAAAAAATGGCTGATTAAGTTGAGTGCGCATGTCTTTGTGTGTCTATTCCCGATATGCACTCTGGGAATGAGAGAGGAGAGCGAGGGAGAGGGGGAGGGAGGGGGGAGAGGTGTAATTAGTGAGGTGATCAACATTCCCCAGACTGCAAATGACGCGCAGCCGGGACTCAGAGCAGCCCGGGAGCCTCACGTCTTACAAGGCTCCTAGCGCTGCGGCTGGAGCCCTGGACTAGGCGACCACGGAGACAGGGGATGGGAACCTCCGGGGCTCGCACCCCATGCGCCCCTGCTCACAACTCTCAAACTTCATTAGACACACACGTACACATATTCACACACAGAGAGGGCAAAGGGAAGAATATAAAAGCACAAATAGTTCCTAAGAAATGCCCTTTTAGAGTTCTAGATTTTTTTTTTTTAATGAGGCAAAGTAATTACTCTCGGACCAGAGATTTGTTTACCAGGGAGCCTGAAGGAGAAATACAAGTCAAGTTATTAAGAGCATTTCTCTTAGTTTATTCTACTATGCACCGGGACATACTTTAATGGGGAAGTACTAGGGCCTGAGCAAATATGCAGATGTATGTAAATAAAGAGTGCCTATCTCTGTGTGCAAACATCACCCAACCCAACCTCCTTCAAAGGAGGAATTTCTCTCTGGATAGGCAGGCATTCTATTTAAAACAGTATTTTGCACTTGCATTCACATAAGAGAAAACCTAGGGAAGTGGTTAGTTTAGTCAAAGTAAACTTCTAAATGACAGTAAGTCCGGGCTGTAAGAGTGAAACTGGGGTACAGTCTAGCTTTTATGTAATATTCTCGAGTATTTTATCAGAATCACAAAAGTTCAATGTAATAGGTTTAAGAAGACTTAGGGAAGAAAACCTTTCATCTTTCTAGTCTGTTGAGTTACCTTTCTTGAAGCACATTATGATGAATTTTAAAACCCCACTACAGATCTCATTAGAGTGAAATATACTTGGTATTTTCTGGTGCAAAATTTAAGGTGGCTGATTCTCATTTGAAAATCTAATTATCTCTATCCAATATTACAGATGTGAATATGAGTGACACTTTCATTAAAAGATAATTAACTAACACTCGGAATAGACATATTTTTAAATACCCCCTACTGAATGTGGGATATATATACATATGTATATATATACATATATATATATATGAATTGCTACTCTGCATCTTGATACACTACTGCACTAGAGGTCACAAGTAGACACTATCTACATAATATTTTAAAACCAGGAATCACATAATGAAAGTAAGAGTAACCAATCAAATGCACTACGGACAGGAAACAGGAGTGCTGCCCAGCCTCCTGGACAGGTGAGGCATCAGCCACTTCGGACTGACAAGCCTTTGAAGTTTCGGATTGCCAGGATCTGCTTCAAAACCTTGTTTTAGGCCTTAGAAACCAAAGGTACCAAACATCAACAGCAAGGTTTATAGCACATCACTGCAACTCCAGAGACAGTAAACACATCTTCCTGGATCTGACACCCTTGTATTTATCAGTGTATACTCCTTACATCCTAGGACAGATGGGAATGGAATAAACACCTGTATGGATAAAATTATACCCCTCCCCCCAAGATCAGACCTCAGTCCATATCTGAAAAGCTGCTTGTCTTCAGCAACTAGCTAGCTTCACAATGAAAATCCAAAGGCTTGGAGAAGAGACTAAAACCTAGATATGATCTTTGGTAAGAGAAAAAGGCAATGCCAGCTAAGAAATCTGGAGTGGGTACACAAAGCAGTGTTTTAGAAACCAAGGCCACTAAATGGTAACAAAAAATCAAATTCTCTGTCTCAGGAGATTCCCATTTCCAACTCCTTTGGAAAGAAATCTGCTCACAGTGAAAGACTGTGTATGATTTTTTAAAGTTATTTTGTTTACGGCCACCCTACCTTCATACAGCAAGTTCCTAGAAGCCTCCCGTTGTACCTTAGTGGGGTTAAGAAATACATTGCAGGTGGGGATAAAATTGAAATTCTCTTTAACATGCAACTGAAGAGTGTGTTTTATGTAGAGTTGCTGTTTACATAAAAACACCCCAGAGAGCAAACATCCTAGATAAAACAATAATAATAACAAAACTATCTGAGGTGTCTGCATGGAGTGGGGGGGGGGGCTTTTCAAGATACTGAGGGAAATGAAGGCAGGGGAAACTTTCAGGTTGAAATCAGCAAAGATCAAGCCCTTTGCTGGAGAGGGATCAGTGTACAAGCTCGCTGATGGAAAAACCATTTCCTGCTATTGCAAACGGGCAAATACAGATGATGAAGGAAACACCTGAGAGCAATAAGTCTGTTTCAGGTTCAGGTGAAGAAAGGGTCTACTTCTGTCATGGTGGACAAGGAAACTGATCATTGCATCCACAAGTTCTTTATTTCTTTTGCTGTTTTCCCCTCCCCGAAACGTTATCAATAATATTAATGTCATTAATGTCAAAAATAGCAATTGTCAAAAAAATTATTTAAACATTTTTTTGTGGCTAGTTATCTCAACACTATTAACCCTCCTCTCTTTCTTGCAAACTATAGCTGTGTGTGTGTGTGTGTGTGTGTGTGTGTGTGTGTGTGTGTGTGTTGGGTAGAGAGGGCGGTTATTGAATTGTAAGTAAGAAAACAAAAGCAGAGCAGATTGAGAGCCTTTGCCCACTTTTGCAATCCCTTCTGTGCGGGGACTGTTGCCCTCCACAAGCTTGTGTGCTTGTGTGTATTTTGTTTTTAATCATCTCTCCCTGTTCTTCTTTCACCTCTTTCCTAAGAAGAGAGGCTGGGGGTGAGGTCGGGGGTTAATGGGCTCAGGGGAAGGGGCAGAGAGCACTAGCACAGAGTCAAGAGTCTCCTCTAGGGCTTGGCCTCAGAGCGCGCTGCCGGCGCTAGAAGAGCTGCTGGCAGAAGCCGCGGCTGGTCTGCGCGGGTTGGGCCGCCAGCAGGGGCGCGGCGACCAGGGCGAGCCCAAGCCCAGCCTGCGGGCTGCTTCGGGGCACAGGAGGAACACACTCGCCTGGGCCAAGGAGCCACGGCTCCCCAAGATTTCATTTTAGGCAGATCGCCTGATAACCCCCAGCTGATCCCCTCAGGTCTCTGCAGAGTCCTTCCTCTGCACCTTGGACACTCATTCCCAATCCCCTCTCTAGAAGTGTGTCAAGGTACTTAAATTCTTCTAACCTGCCGCCACCCTAAAGGAGCATTGCCTACTTTATTTTTCAAAGTGAAAGGAGAACAAGGCTTTCCTCCTGCAGGAAGAACTTTCGCTAGAGTTAACCCAGTGGAGCTCAGTCCTCTCCTAACACTAGCACCTTGCCAGAGTCCTTAACTGTTGGCGAATCCCAAGGCTACACCAAGTGGTTATGTGTTGAGTGTTGGAGACAAGGGACAATTAACATTGAAACAAAAGGTAACTTCTTCTAGAAGTTTTTCTTTGGAGCAGTTTATTTCACAAATCCTCGCTAAGGATACTCTGGGCTTTCCAAACCGGATAACGAGTCAGTTGCCAGCTGTCTTTTCTTCCATTTGTCTGCCCTCCCTCCACCAAGTCCCTAATAATGCCCCACCTCCCTCTCAGTGGCATCCTCCAGTTCAAGAACAACTCCAGCCCAAGGGTAAGGTTCCCAGTCTTTTGACCGGGTTTCCAGGCTCTATAGATAAGCTCTGTTTGAAACAAGGTATTACAAGATTTCAGCATTAGGAACCCTTTAGAGCGATGCAGACACTTTCAGATCCTTAGACCCCCCTCCTCCCTTCCTCTTTTTTGTTGGATCTTCTCCACCCAGGGGCTATTTAACAAAGGCAGTCTGTTAACTAACATTTTTGTTTAACTAGGCAGCTCTTTCCAACCCACTTAAAACTTGATACCAAAGGCTGTGCGTTCTCTCTCTCTCTCTCTCTCTCTCTCTCTCTCTCTCTCTCTCTCTCTCTCTCTCTGTGAAAGGAATATAAGAATTTGCATAGGTCAGGAGGAAATGGGACATTGAAAATGAACGGAAAAGTGCAGAACTTGCTCGGGAAGGTGTCACAAGCACGCATTTACAGTGAGATAATTTAAAAGGTGTGTGTGTCTGTCCAAATCTTATTATGAACAAAGTATGTTTCCTGGAGAAGTAACAAAGGGGTATGCATGTGTGTGTGTGTGTGTGTGTGTGTGTGTGTGTGTGTGTGTGTGTGTGTGTGCTCTGCCTGCCTGTGTGTGTTACTATATATATATGACTTAACTTGGAGGAGCAACACACCCTCTTTGATGTGAGAGGTAAAAGCAATGACATTCAAAAGGGAGAAAAGCGTGTTAAGCCTCTCTGTATGTCTGTAGTATTAGCAGCCATTTGAATCCCTTCCTGATTTCCTCTAGCCTGGTGCTTATCTCCTTTATAGCTTTCTTTCTTTCTTTCTTTCTTTCTTTCTTTCTTTCTTTCTTTCTTTCTAACTTTCTTTCTTCCCCTATTTATTTTAAAACAACACTCCCGCTTCAAGGTCTCTGTTCTTCTAAATCCATATACATTTTTCTCTTCCTGGAACCCACTTTAGGCTTTTATTTCAGAGGCAATCTACTTTAGCCGTTTTCTCTGGAGGCTCTGACCTTTGGGGTTGGAAAGCTCATTATGTAAACTCAGACACAGCTAAAGTTAAGAATGGGAAAGGAGGGAGGAGCTACACAGGGTGCCATTCCAAGAGAGGGAGAAGAATTAAGGGAGGGTGGGGGAGAAGTCAGAGCCCTCTGGCCTCCTAGAGGTCAGCGCTCAGATAGTACAGTGACCTCTTTTCCCTCTGGGCAACAAGCCCAGTGTTTATAAACAAAATCAGACTGGGACTGTTCCCAAACAATAGCAATTCACTAACTTCCCAA
The DNA here is from genome assembly GCF_021556685.1 of Rattus norvegicus. Taxonomy (NCBI): domain Eukaryota; kingdom Metazoa; phylum Chordata; class Mammalia; order Rodentia; family Muridae; genus Rattus; species Rattus norvegicus. The sequence continues at coordinate 97,647,514 of NC_141535.1, forward strand.
ACACTTCAACATCTCTTATTGCAATTAAGGAGGACCCCTTATCACCACTACCACCCACAAACCACACAAAGCCAAGACCACAAGCCCATCCTCTTCAAACATATGGAGGTATTTCCGTCAAGGGTGTCAAATGAAAATTTTACATTTAATCTGGGGGAAAGCTCCAAGAGGTAATCCAGATGTGAAAAGATAGAGAAAAAAAAAGGAGATACATAACTGATCTGATTCTGAGCTGGCCACCAAATAAAAGCATTTTCAAACAAGACACTACATTCATCTAAACATTCACTTTAAAACAATAATACAGATTGCAGAAAATATACTGGTTGCAGAAAAGCCACCACCATCGTAGGTAACGTCCTCAAATTCGAGGCACAAAAGCCCCGTTGAATCCTATCACAAACAAACAGCCCATCTAATCCAAGTTCCCCAATATATAATTAAATCTACATTTAATTACAAAGACAATCAGCAGAAACTAAATTAATCAAATATTTTTAAACAAAATGTCATCAGGCTACACAAAATGATAGCTTCATGTTAGATTATAAGCAAAACTGCATTTTAGGCATAAACAGCAAGGTGGAAGAGGCATAGTACATTAAATTATTTTTAAACTTTTGCTTTAAAATAATTATCAATGAACGTCTAAGAGAAAGCTTAAATGGAATACCTCAGAGCAAAAAGATCATCCCCTTCTCCTCTTCTTTTATCAGTCCCCCGCTAAAGCATATGGAAAATGTTTTCAAAATGCCCAGATTTGGCACATTGTCATTGCAAGGAGAGGAGCGCAGTGATGCTGTTAGAGAAAATGGGAAATAAATTCAGGATTGGGTGCTGCCTCCTTCAATGCGGATTTATCTAACTTTAATTTAATATTCCGCAATCACTGAATGATCGGGTATAATTCACCAAGATTTTAAAGGGCTTTATTTAAATACCTTGGGCAAAAGAGAATGAAATTTAAACCATTGCTTATTTTTTGTGTCTATATTTTATTTGGTGAATTTCAACTGGGAACTTCTTACAATAAAAGGGAAAACGATGAAGCTTTTTTTCTTTTAAGAAAGACTGTTAAAGGAAAACATTAGCTTTATAAAAATCATTCTGAACGTAAAATCAAAAAGCACAAAATGGTTGTTTGTAAAACACTAAACCTTTAATCGATTTTATTGGCATTCCGATCGATTAGATAAACGGAAATCTATAGCAAACATCAAAGCATTTAGAACATTTTCTCTATCTCATTTATAAACAAAACTTTTCTTTTCAGTAGAAAAAAATGATTATCAAACGACTAACAGGAAATTCTTCAGATATCAAATTACGATAATAAAATTATTTCCACATGGAAGGGGGGTAATGACAATGATGATCGTAATTACAGTAATGAATAATTCAACAGCCCTTTGACATGTGTGGAAGAACCTCAGGCAGAAACGGCGTTTGAAGGGGGGCTACTTTAAAATAAATACTTTCCTTATTTTTAAAGGACTATTTCAGAGACAACTCAAGGGGTCTTGCTTAATAGTGCCTTGCAGGACTAGTGTTATTTTCCCCATAGATGCAGACCAGTCAATTTCTTTACCGGCGTTCTCCTTCCAAATTGAGTTACTTCTGATTAGCAAAAATTAATATGCAAATAAGAGCGAGCCCTACTGGGTTTACAAAGTTGAGGCTGGAGTTGTCGTCTACGTATTTTAAAATGTGAATTCCGGATTATATAGGAAAACACAAAGCCCCCGAACCTAGGATGAAGGAAAAACGATTTATTTGGAAATGTCAGCGCTGTTGTCCCTAAGAGCTTAGGACATTCTAGCTGCGGGCAGGGCAAGTGTTGCTGTAACCGGCATTGTGTTTGTTTGTTAAAGAAGATCAATGAAAGTGGCCGTAAAGTAGTTAGTGAGGTTTATATTGGGACGTGCGACTACGGAGACCCTTGGTAAGCGGGTCCTTACCGGAAAGTCCCCGAGTCAATGGGAGCGGGACGCCTGGCTAGGGCACCTGGCTTGAGCTCTTCTGGCCCTTCCCTCAAGCGCTGCCCCACCCACTGTCACCTTCATCTTCTGCCCACGGCGTCCAGTGTGCGGACCGTGGCTTCTGCCTCAGGTCCTCCCAGTTGAGCTAGGCTGCCTTTTCATCCTCGCCCTCAGCTGCTTGCACCTTCGCCATAGTTCGTACTCACAGCAAGTGGCTTCCTCCCACCGTACGCTAGGAGCCTAAACTTAACTTCTGTTTCCATTCTCCTGAAATCCCACTCGTGCTAGCTAATCTTTGAGTCCCTTCGGTGAATCTGGACAAGTCTCCACTGTTCCTCCCCTCCCCCACCTCTCTCCTGCCATTTATTTAGCAACTGAGGTCTTCTTACCCTCGCACTTCAAACCTCTCCTCCAGACATTCCAGAGAGTTCTCATCACACCAGAATGTGCTCTCCTCCTCTTCCTCCTCCTCCCCTTGGGTTGGGGAGTGAGAGGGGGGAATTTCAAGTTGAACTCCCAGAGGTTTTACTCTATTCTTTTAGCAGCTTTACTTTCCCTTTTCTTCTTTGCGTAACCTTCACCTAACTCCTAATTTATAACAGAAGCGGGCTTTTTCCTCTGCAGCCCGCAGTTTACAGTTTCCGTCTGGGGATTGTGCACCGAGAGCTCCTGGCTTCCCGTCTCTGCCCCTGACATCGCAGCGAGCAGGGACTGTGTCCTTGCACCTGATGGTCATCTAACTGCACTTTTTGTTCTTAGAATGAGTTCCTGTCTGAGATTTAAAGTTCTCTGAAAAGCGTCTTTTTATGTCAACTGATTGCACTGCGGGAATGAAGGTTTGGATGCAAGGGGACGGGCAACAGAACCTTTTAAAACCCCTTTCTCCCATTCTGAATCTCTCCACCCTATCCTGGTAACGTTCTGTGTAAATAAACGAATTCTGGAATATTTTCCTTCTTGACACGTGCAGTGTGCTTCTGAGTTATTCCCTAGCACTCTCCCATTCTCCCTCCTGTCTTCTGGCTCGAGAAGGTCACTGTTTCGCCAGGCTACCCTTTCTATTCTTTCCCTCACTGTGAGCCCTGAGAGCGAGAGGAGAGCAGGCTAAAGACCTCGTCCCTTTTCTTCTTCTAGCTGACGCAGCTGCCTCAGAAAAATTGCTGTGGCCACAGCCTCTTCCCGCTTTAATCCCAGATCTCCAGTCATTGGGCAGCTCCTTGGAGGCAAGAAGTCAACACCATGGCAACCCGACAAGCCTATCAAATCACTGGCTGACGTGACAGCAGCAACAGAGGCAGGCAAGAATGTGCAGAAGAGTAGAGTGGCCACTGCACTCACTAACATGGGCTTGCAGTGGACAGCCACTGCCGGCCTCCAAGTCAGAGTACATGTGTGCACATCTGTTTATTGCTCTACCATAAGACTTAGTAGTTCTGGAAGAGGGAGAGGAAAAATAAAGATGCACGTAGCTCAAAGGAGTCCCAATTCTGTAAATTATAAACTAAAGCTGTCTGCTTTCAGCTCCAGTAATCCACAAACAAAATCCTAGTAGCTTCAAAGATGTTTGGGACTTGCCCCAAAGCCCAAAGATTCTTTGCCAGGTATGTCATTTGCTTAAGCATCACTAATGAAGCATTTTTAGGTCTGGTGGTCTAAAACCTTCCAGTTAAGAAATTGTTATTATCTACCAGTGTTCTGTGAGAGTAGCTCAACACTAAGAATTGGGAATGCCCAAAACTTCACTTGAAACTTTTCTTTTTCATATATTGTGTGTTGGTCTGTAGCATGAGTTCTAGATCTAGTTTCCATAAAGGGAAAAAGCAGAGGAAACAGAAAAAAAATGCCTTCCTCAGCCATACCTGGTCTTTGTATTTCCTCCCTTTTCTTAAGGAACTGTCTGGTTAATTAACCAGACAGAAAGAAAACATTTTACTAGCACTGAAGAGCATTGTCTACTACGGGTCAGATTGGAATTATATTGTTCACTGACAATCTGTTAATTAAGATAGACTCTTTTTTTTTGAGAAATAAACAGTATATGCTTTCTTTTTGCTTTAAATTATTTTCCTGAACCCTTTGGCAACGATTTGTTTAAGAACCTATGATGTTGTCATTGGGTATCTGTCCCCCAAGGAACTTTGACTTTGCTACTGTAATCAAAGTTTTCCTGTTGAAGTTGGATAGAAGAGAGACTTCATTTAATAATAAAGCTCATGTGTCTTGTTGAGGAAACTTTACATGAATTCTAAAAGTTTGCGAAAAAGTTCACTTAAGTGGAGTGCAAACAGTATGCATGTAAACAATGCATTAAATAAGCAACTTTTAAAATTTTTATCTATCATTTAAATAAGGGCTTTGGGTGTGTGAGAATTTAAGTTTTACTTGGCATGCATAAAATCCTAGAGAACTGGAAAGGCTCCGAGGGAGAGCAGTTGCCAGATACAGAAAAGCAGGACAGAGGGCCAAGTTCTGAGTCTTAGAAAATTCAATGAGATCTTGAGCCTGATTTTCCTACTTGCTCTGTATTTTGTTCTTGATGGATAATGGTACTAAAGTGCCACAGTTAAACAATACAGTTTATTAAAGATCAAAACAGACATTGAAAGACTCCTGGAAAACAACTCATGATATGCTAAGAGACAACTTTTAGGGGTAGCAAGGTCTTCTCTGATTTGTACTGCTAAGATACAAATCACATATCTGTATCTGCTAAGATACAGATAGCGTTGCCTTGCTCTGTGCCATTGTGCGGGGCTGAGCAGTGACTATCTGCCAAAACCACAGAACTGAAATTTGGTTTAAGTGGATACCTTACCGCCAAGTTGTCATTGTCTTCAAATCTATATCGCTAAATTCCCTTATACTTGACCGCTTAAATGTGAAGTACATGAAGAAACAACATACCATATTTTTTTAAAAAAAGAAATATATTTTTTATTTTGTTTTCTTGTAAAACAAAACCTGTAAATAGAAAATGTTTTAAAAATAAGTTGAATGTTCAAAATACTTCAACATATTTTGGTTTCTGTACGAGTATGAGTTAATGTGCACAGAATATATACTAAGTATTAAGATTTCATTGTATTTTTTTAATGCTATATTGAAGTTACTGGAGAACTTTAAATACCTTAGTATTTATATTTGTACATTTGGACACATAGTCTTCAAGTGAAGGGCATGGATCACATCGTCACTAAAATGTTTATTTGCATGATCATCATTTGCAATGGCTAGAACATTTAAAAAGGTAAAATCAATCAATCACTTATTACCTCTAAGCTGAAATGCCCAGGTACTGAATAGTCCCTTTGACTTTTTGAAGTATTGACATTAAATGCTTTTTGTTACGAGCTTTTCATTTATGAATGCTAGAAATGTAAAGAACCTTGCATATACAATGCATTTATTTGTAGTCAGCCAATTTTGCTGTCTTCTTTAAAACAACATTCTTCTAGCTCATACAAAATATGGGTGCTTAGGAGTCCATCTGAATGCTAGATGGATAATTAGCTTCAAACGTATCTTCACACTCAGAGTCTCTGGTTCTCTTAGTGTGTGCAGTATGTACAGTATGCTAATGAATAACACAAGGCATTTAATGCAGTTTAAATGCTACACTAAAAAAAATAATGTAAGAACTCATTAGTCATTTTCAGCTGGATAGATAATATCTCCATAGAGTCCATTCTTGACCTTACCTAAGTAAGTACTTTAAGTTAACGTATGAGACACACCTAGAGGGGTAATACATTGTGCTTAATAGGAAGACAGTTAATAACCTTTATTCATCCTCATGCACTATCAATCATGGCTGTCACCAGTCTGCTGAATCAAAGCAAAAGTGTTCTTCACAGATGACTGATTAGAAACGCAAAATCACAAGATCCATCTTCATGGTCACTTTTATTATAGTCATTTTTAAGCTGACAGCAACCTGCTCAGTTTCAGCACACTGGGCATCACAAATAGTGTCACTCAGCGCAGCTAAGCATGAGAAGAGGTTGGTTGGATTATACTTAAAAATAATTAGGCCCTCGACCCTTTGTGGCCTAGAAAAAGAGATAGTCTTCTCCTAGCCTCTTTACCACCTCCCTTCCATAACCACTTTTAGTAGTTAGAGTCATTGGTTTATGATTATAAGGTAGTCAGTGTTTTCTTGTGAATTAGGAATTAGGGATTAGGAAGCAAATAGATCTAGTTGAGAGGTGCAAAGAACTTTCTGTCTAGAGCTTCTGAACTTGATGGCAGTACCACTTTTGTCCTCAGAGTTATATATGCATCTTTGTATAACTAAATATGTGTGAATATATATATATATCCATATATACAGTATATGTATATCTGTATGCATGTGTGTATATGCATATATATTATGGACTGCATGTAATTAGTGCATTCTGCAGTCCAGGTTGGCAGCCAATGAAAATGATAGTCTGAAGGGCTTCTTCCTATGGAAGGCACTTAATGTCATCATTTGAGCATCATAGGACTGACATTAGCAAGTCTATTACTATTCAAATCCAAGGTCTCCAAGGTGACCAAGATACAAAGTACTAGGTAGCTGTGTAAGGAACTTCTTGACATGCAATCTGGCATCATTTTATTCCTTCTTAAAAACAGAATGACACATTTGAAATACAAAATAGATAACACAGAAAAAAATTAAATTAGAGGCTTCCTAGTTGTATCTGACTCAAATGATGACTTTGTATTTGCTTAGATTTTTCATTATTATGATACAGACACCACAGTGTCAGGCTTATTTCATGATGTTTTATAAGACATTGGGAACACTTTATAATATAATATCATAATGTAGTGTTTACATAGAATTTTTATAGGAAATATTAAAGATGTAATTTTCCTGCACAAGTTGTAAATAGGTTACTTTATAATTCATAAAACTTAAATGATTTAAATTTTAGTTTAATAATTTGGATCAAAAGACCTTATAAAAATCTGTAGCATGGATATTCTTTCATCAAGTGTTGATTTTCTCTTGTTATAGACACTTGTATACAGATTGAAAGAAAGAGCAAGAGAAAGACCCAGAGAAGTATAAAAATTATTGATTTTTATACAATTTCATATTCATTTCAAAGAAGTTAATTTCTGACCTTTATACCTTTCTGAAAGGGTACTGATATTTTGTTTCATTTTCCTATCTGCATGTACACGCACAGACAATACAAGCAGTTTTATTGCTTATTCTACATTGAGAGTATAGGTATATGTGCATATATGATTCATGTGTCTTTTTAAGTGTGGCTATAGATGGATAAAGTTATTCTATGCACAAGATGACTAAGATTGACTGTTTTTAGTATTGCACTCAGCTTCTGTTCATTTTAGTTTGGTAGAAGGAGAATAACTAAATTTTTGAAATAAATCTCAACTAGTGGCCTTGTTTATTTTGAAAAAAATATATGTGTCTTTGAATTAGAAAAGATGTATTTGTTAGTTCATATCTTAAAATATGCCTACTATATAAAAAATAGCAACATATGCATGAGTAGATATGTAAGATTAACTGAAATGTTTACGTGGTTTAAGAGATATGGAATGACATAGAAGCCATGGAATAATCACATTTCTATGTTCATTTGCTCATTTAGAGTTAAGTAATAAAAACAGAAAGTCTCCTAACAAAATCCTTTGTGTGTGCTTGTGTTTGTGAAAGTGTGTGTGTGTGTGTGTGTGTGTGTGTGTGTGCATGTTTATATTTGGATATACAAACTTCTTATTTCTAAAAAAAGAAATATCATAGAAATCAGTATTACTTCATTCGAAGTTAATGAAGTTAATTTTGGTGTAATGTCTTCTTTGCGATTAATTACGCTTATTAACATTTTTCCAAAGAGAGACACTGGAAAATTTTAGACCTGTGGTAAAATTCTTAATGTAGTTAAGTGATTATCTTTTGCTGTCACCTATATTTCTATGGTCAGTGTAGACTGATATTATTACACCTTAACATGCATCATAAACATGGATACTCAGAACGTTTGTAACCATGTGAAGTTTACAATCCTATCCACCTCTAAATGGATGTAATAAATTGAGAAACAAAAATATCTTTCTCATATATTAAAGAAAATGAAGCAATGAAACATTCTGTCATTTAAAATTTATTATAAAGTATAATTTTAAAAAAGAGTTTTATGTTTTGACACAATTTGAAGTCACCACTCTAATACTTAAAATGTTGTTGCTATTATGAGGATTCTTTTGGAAAATATATTTATTTTTATCCACCTGAAGCGTTTGGATTCTTTGCTCCTGTGGTTTCTGAATTTCATGTCAATTCATTGCCATTGTTTGTGCCAACATTTTACTCCTCAGAGGTTTCCACGTTTGTGTGCACGTGTAAATAAGGGATATTATTTAATAAGAACACAACAAATGGACTGGCAGAAAGTCCTTTCAGCTCATGGGACTTACTTTTTCCTATCAGTATTAATCAGAGAATATTTTAGTGAAAAAGCTTAAGTTTCCAGCCTTTCAGCATGAGATGGAGTTTGTATGTTGCATTGTGTACGGTGTGTGGGTGTATGGATCCATGTACAGAAATGCTGCCGACTTCTTCCAAAGCGCTGCTGCACACAGATATCCGGGTTCTGATTGCCATGCCTACACGGATGCTGCCTGAATATGCAGCTAAAACATTTCTCTCTCCGCGTGTATGATTTTCCCTCGGTACCTGAATTTTTCTTTGTTGAATCTTTGTGATAAAAAAGGCTGTTATGTGAGTGTCAGCCTGCAATAAATGTGTGAGAAGATGGACAATCAGGATAGACTGGCCATCTTTTATGATGTTTTTTTCCACCTAGGATTTAGAGTTCCAGCTACCAGCCAGTGATATTTAGAGAAGAAAGAAAAGAAAGCAAAGGTCACACAAAAATCACCTTTAACATTTTATAGGTAGAAATACAAAAATAGTGAAATATTTAAAATTATTTGTCCTGTAATTTAATCTTAATTGCTTTCTTAAATTAATTTTAAAATGCCATTATTTCATATAAGTTCGTATTTAAAGCATTCAGTTTTGCTTATACAGCCCCTAAAAGTCTTCAAAATCACGTTTCTTATATTTTCTGATATTCCTATCCCAAAAGCATTCTGTTAATTCAGCCAGTAGAGTTCTAAAGTGCATTATATTAAAAATTGACTTTTTAAATCATTATGTTTCTTTCTTTTTGATTATTTCAGTTTGCAAAGAAATATGCCAACAGATTTAATGGACACACCTGCATAATTTTTTTGGTGTTTAGTGATGCTTTCAAGTAAAAAAAAAATGTAGGCTAGTACTATAGAGATAGCGATCCCTAATTTCATAGTTTAGCTTTTAGATGTAAACCTTCATTTAAGTATTACACAGGCCCTAAAGAATTTTACTGTATTTGCAGTTTATTTTGCAATATTTGCAAACACTCAGAGTAGTATTATATTGCCTAGTTATTTCATTATATTAAATTTCACATTTAGATTTTCGTTAGAATTTTCCTGCTTTCAACATTTGGATATCATCTTATTAGCTATCATAACTAGTAGTTTAAGGTGGGGGCTACTGTGAAATGTAAACACTGCTTCTTGATTTTACAGCATTGCTGTTGGGGAGAAGGAGGGGCTGGGGTTCCTTTACCCCAAACATTTCCCAGTTATGATTATAAGAAAAGATCGGATGCTGTGGCAATATTTTTCATATGTGATCTCTCTTTAGAATTATTTTCAAAGACAACTGTTCTCAGCCCTTATTTTCATCTCCAAAAAGCATTACATTTTGCTTCATTGTGGGATTTTTTTTTCATTGCATATCTTAGTTTAATTCACTTTTAGCGAAAGAAACACCCAGGCTCAATCTGGAGACCTCCTTCCAACATAATTTGACTGGACCTTTTCTTAGTAAAGGTTTTCTGGTTTTCATTTTCACTTCATATTCTCAAATAAAAGATCCTTTGTTGTCTACCATTTGATTGGACTTAATGAAAAACACTCCATTTTAACTTAACAGTATTTCCTTTTGAATTTATTATATTTAAGGATACTGTCAAGAATCAAACATTTAATCTCAGGTTTTTATATTTCAAAATATATTACTATCACATGGCTTCGTGAGGTGATGTAAAAGTACACTGAAAAGATTTCAAACAGAAAAGCAAAAGTGAAAAAAGCTTGCCTTTGTTTTAATATGAAACTAAACACTATGGCTAATGTGCAGATTGGGTTCGGCAGCCGACTGTACAGAGTAACATGTGACAGGGGCCAACGGCAGAATCGTGCAGTATTGACTAAATGAGCTTCACTGATTTGTATTGAGGCTAATATCTTCTTTAAACAATTCCGTGTAAATTGTGCGTATAAAGTCATTGGAAGCTATTTCTCAGGACAGCCTTGCCGGCTAGCTACCTGCTGGAGTGAGGAAGATAATCAATAGGAAGAAATAGAGCTGAGCATGAGCCGGGAAAGCTGCGGAGCAGTTAATGCTGATAAAAGTAGATGATGTCAATATTTGGGAATAGCACAACTCCGGGATAATAGACAAAAGAGAAGTGCACGTGATGTAGGGCACCCAAACAGGGATGAGATTGAAGTGTAAGTAGCAGATGATGCTACAGGCTGCAAAAGGCATCCCTTTTTACAGGGATTGTTAAATTTCCGCTGAAATCCAAACACAGAACAGGATGTTGTATGGAAAAGGAACCTAAGTTTATCGGCCGTTTAAAGAGCCCTTTCTGTTTTGGTGGTCAGTTGATTTCTGCCCTTTTTATGTCTCTCATTAAGAATGTCCAAACTAGCTTCCAGAAATGTAAAATGGCATAACATACAAGAAGAAAAAGAGAATATGCTATCAGTGCAAGGGTGATGCTAACATGAAAACAAACCTGTGTGCTTCTGTACACAGTTGTGTTTACAGCAGGCACTGTATTTTATAAAGATAGTAAACTAATTGGAAGTGAGAATTTAATACGAAAGTTGAGTTTTGCCCTTGCTGTCGGGTGATGAAATTTTGTTCTTCAGTGCTGATCTTTCTGTTGATGTATTATGACATCGCCTGTCCACATGAACAGATGGAAGGAAGCCTGGAGGACTCTGGGACAACTTGAGTCTGGCACAGTGATCTCTCGATTTTTAAGCATGTGAGCATATTTGGATATAAGAAGTAAGACTGTACTTGTTTTAAATGCTATTGTGTCTATAAAATGTTAGTCAAAACAAATCAGATGGACCACAGCAATGTTCCTAAAATGTATGAGGGAGCCAATTTCAAAACATGTACTTTGTCTTCTTTATGAAGCTGTTTAACATCGTAAGTTCACTTCTTAATAAAACCATTTGCAAAGTGTAAAATACTCAACAGAAAGCATGATTAAATGTATGTATACAAGATTTTTAAAGATAACTATTTCTCCCAAATCAAACAATTCTATATCTGCTTCATGTTTTTATTGTCACAGGTGTTTCGAGTGTCTGTTGCTAGCTGCATCAAACATACAAAGATACAATTTGTTGGGCAGATAAAGTAGCAAAGCATGAATATATATATACATATATATATATATACATATATATATGTATGTATTTGTATATGGTACCTGATGTGTTTGTATGGTATTTGCCTTGTACCTGATTTTTAAACATATTTTTACCCATGTACATATGGCATCAAGTGTTCATTTTGTGCTTTTATTTTTGGATTAGTTAGTTTTTTTTTAGAAAAAACTATTTTCAGTTTTAGCAAACTATGTGTTAGGATTATTATCCCAATATACTACATAATTGCAATAATTTAAGAATGTAAATACATCATCTTTGAAAGCTTTCCATCAATAAAGATATTCTCACCCTATCTTTTAATCTTAAATACAGAGAAGTAAAATATTCTTATTTATTATTGAATTCCAAAGAAGACTTTATTTCAAATAATGTATGAATTTTGATTTAGAGACACAGAAAAACATCTTTTCAGATCTATACTTCAGCTAATTTGTTAATCTTGTGCCACTTTCTGCATTTGTCACACATATAGACCAGGAAATTGGCTCCATCTCATTCTAGCTCTGTATTGAATTAAAAACCTCTACTGCGAAGAGGAGCATGATGTGGGGAAAGAATAAATTTAGCTCTTTCTTTAGTAATGCACATATATTTCCATACATTTCACATCCTAAGGGAGCCTATGAATGCATTCAATAAATACACAACTATAAAGTATAATTCCAGAAAAAGGAAAGGTTTACATTTTTCTGTTTTTAATGTGCCATGTTAAGTCTGAACATTTAAGATTAAACATTTTTAATAATTTATTTTGGTTTTCTTTTAGCAGGCACTGTTAGTGTTGGAGATAAATCTTAAATAATGAATTTCAATTGTTCCTTCCATTCGGATGATGTTGGCAAGTTTAGGTAGAATCAAATTATGTATCACCAATGACAAATTGAGAAAAACGTTTTTTTTTCCATTTGAATTTTGATGTACCTTCAGACTGGCTAGTTTAATAGACATTATGTGTAAACTACATATGCACGTACAGGTGAAGGAACACCCATTCTTACATTCATGTGTGTAGGCCAATAGGCAAGGTGGTTTCCAACAAGGCATCCTAATAAAGAGCCCCTGTGCATGATGGATGTGTTTCTATTAAGATTTGGTTAAAATGAGGTGTGTAGCACAGGTGGTGAAGATTTCCAGCTGACTAGGAAGATGGACTTCTTTGTGTGTGCAGTTTGCAATGCTTTCCAGAATGTGGAACTCTGAGTACATCGAGAGGAGACAGGACAATGTGCTTGATTTATGATGGCCTCATGCAAACAGAGCTAGAAAAGATTATGGCACAGTTGTTTAGAAAGCTGCTAAACTAAAGCTTCCTGATTTATTCTGAACATATCTAAACGAAGCCTGCGTTTGCAAATTGCACTGAAGAGTCATCTTCTATTAAATGTTTGGTAGGTACTGAAATGTACATATCCATTTGAAAGCGTATCGGCTATGCTGCTCTTCTTTTTGCAAGGGCTCTGTTAAACACTTTTAGGTTACAAATACTTTTACTGATGTAGTTAAAATTTGATAAATACCTTAAAAAGAGCATCCAGTGACATAGTCGCATAACATTAAGAAATATGCTTTATATTCCTAAATATCCAGTTGTGAGGAGGTTTGAAAAGTCACAATAAATCTACCTAGGGAAGAGTTTGAGGTCTTTTGAAACACTTATATTCTTACTCTATGATAAAGAAATAATCTTTTAAAAACTGCCTGCATTGCTCATTTTAAAGTTCCTGTCCCTGGCTTTCTTGCTCTTCATTTGCATGAACCAAATATCTGTTCCTTTCTTTCTTTCTTTCTTTCTTTCTTTCTTTCTTTCTTTCTTTCTTTCTTTCCTTCTTTCTTTCTTTCTTTTTTTAACTTCATAAGACAGGGGAAGATACTCCATGACTAAGAACTGGGACTGTGAACAACGACATTTGCAAAGTCTTTCCTAGAGAGGTCTTATCTACACACCATGTGAAAGAAGAGCGTGCAGGACCCATCAGAACAGCACTCAGCCTCTCCAATCCATGACTTATCATTATTTGCTGCTTTCTTTTTAGTGATCATAATTGCCTGTGGTATTATCATTCGAATTCAGGGAGCACACATATTGTTTATTTTTAACTCCATATACCAATTTACATGCTTCCACTTAATCTGAGAAATAAATGATGAGGGAACTTACATAACTAGATTTGAAATCTGGGAAATTGCCAGAGTTGGAGATCCTTTAAGATACTCCTTCCTTGGTTTGATTGTCCTTGTATTTTATAGGTTAAGAGTTCAGGTGCTTAATACTGCTATTGTGTAAATGGGTGTTTTTGGATTCCTCTCAAATGAATTATTGTGTGCCCCAAATACTTCAAGCATAAAATTCTCTAACAGACAGCAGCTGACAAATTGGGACAATGTGGCTAAAAGTGTCAGATAACTTTTTCTTCTTCTCTGGATATTACATCTGGACTGCAGTTTTCCCCTCCCTCCTCTCCCTGCAGTCCCTCCTCCTCCCTCTTCCTCCCTCCCCTCTTCTCCAGACCCCCTCCTTCATCTCCCCTTAGAAAAGAGTAGATCTGCCAGGAACATCAACCAAACATGGCATAGCAGTTTTTTAGATGAGGTACACACCGTCACATCATATAAAGAAGCCCAGTAGGAGGAAAAGTGTTCCACAAGTAGGCAAAAGACTCAGGATAGTTCTTGCTCCCACTGTTAGGATTCCCACAAGAACACCAAGCTACTCAGCCATATCATATATGCTTAGGGCCTAGGTCAGACCTCCTACTGGCTCCCTGATCTTCGCGAGTTCCCATGAGTCCCAGTGAGTGGATTTTGTGGCCCGTGTTCTCATGTGTCCCTGACCCCTCTGGTTCCTCTGGTCTTTCCTCCTCCTTCTCAGAAGGACTCCATGAGCTCAGCTTAATATTTGGCTCCGAGTCTCTGCATCTGCTCCCATCAGTTGCTGGATAACATCTCTCTGGTTTCTTTGAGGGCTATTTTACTAGGCTCTGGTCAAACTTTAGGTCAAAGGTTTTGTGGCTGGGTTTGACTGTAGTAAGTTTTGAAGATTTCTATTTAATGGCTTTTAAGGAAAGAGTTGTAGTGAAAACAAATGGTAAGTATACTAAACATACATTTTTGCTATTTGCCTAAACTTTTCATCTTCTTTTCTTCCCTCTCCCTACTCCCTCCCTCGTGTTCTCTCTCTCTCTCTCTCTCTCTCTCTCTCTCTCTCTCTCTCTCTCTCTCTCTCTCTCCCTCCCTCCCTCCCTCCCTCCTTCCCTCCCTCTCCCCCCACCACAGCATCATTGTAAAATCTACTTGAGGTGTGATTTCCTCCTCACTGGGTATTTGCATGGGGGGCGGGTCTTTAGGTCTTTAGGTCTCTTCCATCGTGCATAGCTACATATCCCATCTGCAAGCAGCTCTTTCTCTTTCCCTATAGCCTCTCAACAACTACCACCCTCCTGCCTTCCTCAGTGAGCTGAGGTACCATATATATCATGTAGAGTCAGGTAGTAAAGTCTGTCCATCTTTGCCTGAAGACTCTCATTTGTCATAATGTCCCTCATGGTAGCTGAGATATCTTCCTGAATTTAACCTTGAAGGATAAGGAGGAGGAACCACTTTGGAATGATGCCCATAAATAAACCAGTTCAGTAACTAGGAACTAGGAAGTAGAAGTCAAAAATAGTGAGAAGGTTCAGTTCTTATGGGAAATAAAGGGAAAGAAGCTTCCAGATATTGTTAAACATTGACACCTGCTTCTGCAACAGTCACTTAGCAAAACGTCCTTCTCTTCAAATCCATGAGGATGAAAACATATACTTCTGAGGAGAGGCAAAGCAGCTCTTCACTGTCCTCCTCTAGAAATAAGAAGAAATTATGACTGGCTGAAGCCTGCTGACTTTGGCTATTGGTCTTAATAAAGACTAGATATGTCTAGAATTAGATAGACCAAGGTGGAGATGTCAGAGCAGTGGGAGTAAGAGCTACATTCCCATTATTATATATGTATATATATTATTATATATCCATATTATGACAGCATAGTCTCTAGACTATAGACTCACATCACAACTGTATGGATTTATAAAAGCTGTGTGTATTTATAAAAGCTGCACAAATTTAATAGGAGGCAAGTATTTTATGTCAAAATAGCTTCTCTGAATTAGACATTCTTATAACACTGACAGTTAACTATGATTGTTAGAATAATTATAGATAGATTTGATGAATGCTATTTTTAACAAGACTCTGATTTATGAGGATTTCACTAAGGATCAACAAAGCTCAAACAGAAAAGAAAAATGTTTTAGAAAATAACTTTCACTTAAAATACCATAATCTGTTGAGTTTGTAAACACTGTATTTATAGGCTCTTGATTTTAATAAAATACCTCGCAAGCAGCATCTAAAATGTAATTCAGTTTTATTTTCACAATTGACCTAGAATTTTTGTTATTTTAAGGTCACAATCAGGAAGAGATACCATGTTTATGAAACTTACATTTTTTTGACCGAATTGGTAAGATATAATTGCCCACTTAAACATACAAAGCCCGGTACCATCCATCCCTTGAGAACATTAATAACAACCTGTAAATACACAGAGCAGAATCTTAACATCACCTGCCATCTTGTCCTGCCACAGCTTCTCTCAAACTTATATTTTTATGGAATGTTAAATATGAGAAATATAATGTAAGAGCAATATGGACAAAGACAATCCCATGAAGTTGCTTTGAGAGGATAAAGCCAGACCTTGAGGTCAGGTTACTATGAATGTCATGCTGGGTTCAAGCCAACTGAAGCTCACCTTCGGTGTTCTTCATTTATGTACAGATGTGTTATTTACTGAATGTGGGAATGAAACAAGATGCTTTTCTCCTCCCCCCATAAATACTCCTGCCTGTTTATACTAACAGTGCCAGTGTCTTCTCTTCTTTAAGTGAAGAGATTGTTTCCATAATAGAACAATTACATGACTGCAAAAAATGATGTACAATAGAACTGCAGAAAGTGAACTTGTTTATACATGATACAATCTATCACACAGAAGTAATACCTTTCGTCTGTGCATGGTTTCATTTTTAAAAGCACTTCTTTTCATTCTGCTGGGAAGTTCTGTATTTAATTTCATAAGAGAAAACACAGAAATCTTTCTCTTTAATACTGACAGGACTAAGACATATCCCATCTTCTCCTACTTCTTTGCTTTGGGTGACTTGTGCCCTCGTGTGTGACCACAAGGTGCCCTTTCAATTGACAGTTACAAGCAAATGATAGATGCCTTCATGGACTTTGCACAGCCAAAATAGGCCAAGATATTCAGGCTGATTTGGGCAGGAAAGTTTACATACTCAGGACACAGCATGCTGATCCTCAGGGACATTTGGACGCAAATGAAAAAGAAAATGAAAAAAAAAGGACAATGAGAATGTTTAAATCATCTACCATATTCACTCAGCAATGGAATAAGTTCTGAAAATAGAGAACTACTATTTCCTGTCTAATTTTACCTTATTTGTCTAATACGTTCTGATGTCAATAGATTCTTGCACCATATTAGTATTGTTAAACTTAAACCACATTTCAGTCTTAGTTATTGAACGTGAATTGTTTTCTTTCTATACTTTCCCTTGTCAATAGTTCTTAGCTATTTTTCTTTCTTACAAAAAATACTGTATAAAACCATAACCCATGCTGTGTATAGTTTCTTTGAACTGCTTAAATTTTACTTTACATTCCTTTTTAATAATTTTAAACGGGGGAATTTTAAAATATTGCCTTTAAAAGATTGCCCTTCAGAGTTTGACAAATATTATATTATTTATTTCTATCACTTTAAATGGTTTTGGCTAGTTTCTTGTAGTTTTGAGAAAAGATACTTTCTGCATTAGAACACAAATTTCCACCTTTACTGTCTATGTATGTTTTTACAGTTTTGTATTTGAGTTGTTCATATATGTCCACGAATATGTTTACATTATATCTATCGCACACTTCTGCATCCCTAATCCTCTAAGACCCCTCCTGCCACATCTCACTCCTAATTTCATGTCACCTCCACCCCTTCTTAAAATAAATTCACTGATTTCAATTAGTGCTGCCTTTATTCACTGTCAGCAGTTCCACCCAAACCATACCGTGTTGACTGTCTGGATCTTGTTCAGGTCTTGGGTAGAAAGACACAACTGCTCCTAGTGCGTGACTCAATGTGCCCATCATGCCCAGAGGACTGGGCAGTGATGCAATACTCACTGTCTTCTGCTCTTGAACTCTTTCTACCTCCCCTTTCACCGACCTTAGGAGGGGGTATGGTATAGCTGTGCCATTTACGTCTGAGTACTGCACAGTGCATAGTTCTCTGAACTCTATCAATTGTGCATCTCTATATTAACCTCTGTCCCCTGCAAACAGAAACTTATCTGAGGACAGGTGAGAGCTGTACTGACCACTAATCTGTGAGTACAAACATAAATATTCATGTTGACACTCTACCTCACCATTGACATAATACTTACAGTTTTTCTCTGTTATTCAAATTATAGCTTTTCATTGGTGTACAGCATTGGGGTTATTATTATTATTAAAAATTTGAGACCAGGTCTCACATAATCAGAGCTGGCCTTGAGCATTTTCTGTTTCAAAGGGAGGCCTTGAGTTTCTCATTCTCTTCTTTTACTTCCCAAATATTGAGATTATAGATACGAGCCACCACACCCAGTCTAAATGTGAGAATTAGTTAAACATATAAATTAATTGTAAAAATTAAATACTTTAAATGGTTACAGATAATTTAGTAAGTATTTGAACCCTGGTGAGTCTTGCGAGTTATTCCCACCAAGACAGGTTAATAATTCCCACAGAAATATGAAGGGCACAATAGACCGGAGCATCTCTTGATTCTCTGCTTTTGCTATGGCTGTTGTAAAAGGCAACAATCTCAAAAGCACATGCAACTTCCTTGTGATACTGATGGCTATGAAGAAATCATGTTAACCTCGAGAGTTAACAAACTTAACCAATGTAAGATTGCTTTCTAGAGGGCAAACCTCTTCAGGATAGGACTCTAAACCAAATAATCATTACATCCTAGAAAATGATGACTTAAATTTACTAGCACTTGCGACTGCAATTCTCACATCCTGAAATTTCAATTTTGAGAATAAGAAAGTTGAGCAGAAAAGAATGATTAACTCTGGGCCTCCTATCAGTTGCAGGGCTAGGGCAGTAAATCTTGTCTGCATCGTAAGTTTAGGGATTTGAGTAGTCAGAAAGGATCAGTGTTTATGAAGAGAGGTCAGTGCAAGGGTTTCTGGTAGACAGCTTTTCATTGTGACACTTTTGTCGGGGCCCAAGTGTTTCAAGCAATGATCTTTCTTACTTCTTAGCCATGATATCAGTTCATGGCTTGATTCCCAGTACTCCTCATAATCGAGTTCAGATCCCTCCTATCTAGTGCTCTAAATCTTCATCACAAAGTTATACTGAAGGAGTCCAAATAGGAACTTTTTAAAAGCAGCTTTCCATGTCTCTTTCATCATTTTTTGTTTTGTTCTGTTTTTGGTTTTGTTTTGTTTTTGATTTTGTACTAGACACATTTTTCGTATCAAGAACTGGGTTGCATCTTTTGCATACATCATTTTAATTACTTCCTACAATAACAACTCTGGAGTGCACACATTCTGATTTGTTTGTTTGTTTATTCTATCTATCCATCTACCTATCTATCCATCCATCCAACCGTCCGTCCGTCCATCCATCCATCCATCCATCCATCCATCCATCCATCCATCCATCCATCTATCTATCTATCTATCTATCTATCTATCTATCTATCTATCTATCTATCTATCTATTTGAGATAGGCTTTCTCTGTGTAGACCTAGCTGTGCTGATACTCACTCTTTGAGACCAGTCTAGCCTCAAACTCAGAGATCTGGCTACCTCTGTCTCCCAAGTACTGAATCCCATACTAATTATTACTAGCTGTCATGTTCTCTGTATCACTCAGACAATTTCCTTTTTTTTCTTGGCTTATCTAGATGATGTGCATGTCTCTACTGGACAAAATTATCACCATACATCACTGGATTTAGCCTGCTGGTATTTCCAACTGTCTGGTTCACTGAGTACTGGGAAAACAGCTATTCTTTCCGTGGCCAAAATCTAGAAGCAGGTGAGTGTCTTATGGTTACTTTCCACAATTCTGCTTAATTCTCATCCCATCTCATGCTGTTATCATAATCTCTCTCATTTCTGTCTGCCTTAATGGTCATTGACCTACCAAGAATTTTAACTTAACATTTTTTGTTAAGGATTATAACAAAATCATTGTAATGATTTCAATAACTCTTCAAAATGACTGTGAAGGGAAAACAGAGAGTTCTGAGGACAGTTTAAGTCAGTACTGAAAGAATATAGAAAAAAATAACTTCAGATTAGAGTATAAGAGTCAAATACTGCTGGGTGGTGGTTCCCTCCCTCCCCCTTTTTAACATAGGTTTTATCCATTGTTTTAATAACAGTAAACTATCACATTTATACATTTTTTTACAATATAAAGGTAAGAAATGGCTTTGGCTTATTACAATGACATTTTCAAATGAGCATTTATTTTCCAGCTCTCCTTTTGAACATTTCAGAGATTGCAATGACTGATAAGAAGGAAACAGATATAATTCTGTCTATTGATGTCCTTTCTTTTTCATTTTTTTAAACTGGATATTTTCTTTATTTACATTTCAAATGCTATCCCCTTTCCAGGTTTCCCTTCCAGAAACTCTCCATCTCATCCCTCCACCCTGTGCCTTCATGAGGATGCTCTCCCAACTACTCACCCACTCCCTCCTGCCTCCTTGCCCTGGCATTCCCCTGCACTGGGGCATTGAGCCTTCATGGAACCAAGGGCCTCTCCTCCCATTGACAAGGCCATCCTCTACTACATATGCTGCTGGAGCCATGGGTGGCTTCATGTGTACTCTATGGTTGATGGTTTATTCCTGGGGAGCTCAGGGGGTCTGGTTGGTTCATAGCAGCCTTATTTATTATAGCCAGAAGCTGGAAAGAACCCAGATGTCCTTCAACAGAGGAATGGGTACAGAAAATGTGGTACATTTACATAATGGAGTACTACTCAGCTATTAAAAACAACGACTTCATGAAATTGTTAGGCAAATGGATGGAAGTAGAAAATATTATTCTGAGTGAGGTAACCCAAATAAAAACACACACACACATGATATGTACTCACTGATAAGTGGATATTAGCCCAAAAGCTCAGAATATCCAAGATACAATTTACAGACCACATGAAGCTCAAGAAGAAGAAAGACAAAAGTGTGGATGCTGCAGTCCTTCTTAGAAGAGGGAACACAATACTCACAGGAGAAATTACAGAGACATAGTATGGAGCAGAGACTCAAGGAAAGGCCATCCACAGACTGCCCCACCTGGGGATCCAACCCATAGGCAGCCTCAAAGCCCAGATACTATTGGGGATGCCAATAGGTGCGTGCTGACATGAGCCTGATATAGCTGTCTCCCTAGAGGCTGCGCCAAACCCTGACACATAGTGAGGTGGATGATTGTAGCCAACCATTGGGCTGAGCATAGGGTCCCAAAGGAATGAGTTAGAAAAAGTACTGAAGTAGCTGAGCAGGTTTGTTTGCAACCCCACAGGAAGAACAACAATGTCAACCACGCACATACCACTTTTAATCCCAGCCCTCTTGAGGCATAGGGAGGTGGTTCTCTATGAGTTTGAGGCCAGTATGTTCTACAGAGTGAGTTCTAGGACAAGCATGGCTACACACAGAGAAACTATCTCATAAAGCAAAATGAAACAAAACCAAACAAAAATAAAACACAGTCAAATGCTCCTGGGTACAAACATGTCCTTCTGTTGTTATCCCTATACACATAGGAGTTGATCTTAATGCATTTGAATATATAACAATGAGCTATATAATTTCAATTACTAGAGGATGTCACTAGAGCTATCAATAAAGGGATATTGGAATTTCAGCCAGAGGCAATGATTCAATGTCAGGCTGTACTCTATGTTAGTTAATTTTAAAGTACATTTCTTTCTGCATAAAAGTATATTATGAAGTCAATTTATTAACAAGATCAAACAAAACCATAGATAGAAAAAACTACAAACTTATGTGCCAGGACAATAACAAATTCAATCATAGGACGTGGCATTGGCCAAGATTTAAAGATTGTTCTTAGAGGTAATAGCAACAGAGAAGGATGGACATTGAATGTAAGACCTGATCTAATGGAATGCCTGAAATATATTTGTTGAATAAAAATAAACTACCTTTCAGCATGTCTAAATCTTTATATACAGATGACAGTAGGTTAAAAAATAAGGGTTGGATATTAAAGAGATAAATGGAAAAGAATAGAGTAAATAGGGAAAAACTTTATTAAGGTTTGAAAATAATAGACTAACTAAAAGGAAGTTAGGAAGTAACTGGAATGGAACAGTCATAATGAAGCAAGACTCGTGTTTTACCAGAGCAACAGTAAAATAATCTGGGAACTTCTAAATGCACATTCTGTGGTGCACTATTAATTATTATTGCGACTAGTGAAATGTGATCTAAATTTGAAGCTTTAAACTATCTGAAAAATAAAATGTTTATCATGTTCATTTTTTATCCAAGAGAATATTATCCCTAATACATATACAGAGAAATACATATGTTTTAGTCACTGTTTTACTGTTGTGAAAAGATGCTATGATGAAGGAAATTCATGTGTAAAAAATTTTAATTGTGTTTTCCTGATAATTTCAGAGTTTAGTCCATTATATTATCATCATGGTTGGGTACATGATTACAAGCATATTGCTGGAGAAGTAGCTGAGATTTCTATATTCTGATCCATAGGGGGAAAGAGAGAGAGAGAGAGAGAGAGAGGGAGAGAGAGAGAGAGAGAGAGAGAGAGAGAGAGAGACAGAGAGACAGAGAGACAGAGAGACAGAGACAGAGAGAGACAGAGACAGAGACAGAGAGAGATACAGACAGAGAGACAGACAGAGAGACTCTGGGTTTCGCATTGTGCAGGTTGATGTCATTATGCAGGTGAAGCAGGTACAGAACAGATCGAGGCCTGTCATTGGATGAGAAAGAAAGATGGGTGGGAGAAACGTTTTAGGAGGAGGAGACCGGAACAAGAGTGATGAGCAGCCAAGGGAACATGGCAGTGTATGTTAAGATTTCTCTCTGCACATTCTTAAGAGATGGGTGTGCACAGGATTTTGTGCTGTTTAGATGGGCAATTATATCTTATCAATTTGGATCAGAGGCTAATTGTGTGGTATGTTCTTTTATGTGGAGATTTAATTGAGTTCAAGAGAGTGTGTGGTGGCAGGGAACAATGGGCCCACCTCGAAACTGGGAGGTGTATGCCTGGCATGGGGGCAACCTGCCTTGGGAACTAGATGGGTAGAGAGATTGTTTCCAGGCTCAGGGAGTAGCCATTGGCATTGTGATATGGGATAGAGCTTAGCGGGTGAGATGCTTTGTTGACTGAAATGAAAATATCCTACAGATGCCATGTGGCCCCATGATGCCAGCACTACTGTGGGATAAAAGAAACTTTTTTTTTTTATTAACTTGAGTATTTCTTTCTTTCTTTTTTTTTAATTAACTTTAGTATTTCTTATATACATTTCAAGTGTTATTCCCTTTCCCGGTTTTCGGGCAAACATCCCCCTCCCCCTCCCCTTCTTTATGGGTGTTCCCCTCCCCATCCTCCCCCCTTGCCGCCCTCCCGCCAACAATCTAGTTCACTGGGGGTTCAGTCTTAGCAGGACCCAGGGCTTCCCCTTCCACTGGTGCTCTTACTAGGATATTCATTGCTACCTATGAGGTCAGAGTTCAGAGTCCAGGGTCAGTCCATGTATAGTCTTTAGGTAGTGGCTTAGTCCCTGGAAGCTCAGGTTGCTTGGCATTGTTGTACATATGGGGTCTCGAGCCCCTTCAAGCTCTTCCAGTTCTTTCTCTGATTCCTTCAACGGGGGTCCTATTCTCAATTCGGTGGTTTGCTCATGGCATACGCCTCTGTGTTTGCTGTATTCTGGCTGTGTCTCTCAGGAGAGATCTACATCCGGGTCCTGTCGGCCTGCACTTCTTTGCTTCATCAATCTTGTCTAATTGGATGACTGTATATGCATGGGCCACATGTGGGGCAGGCTCTGAATGGGTGTTCCTTCTGTGTCTGTTTTAATCTTTGCCTCTCTATTCCCTGCCAAGGGTATTCTTGTTCCCGTTTTAAAGAAGGAGTGAAGCATTCACATTTTGATCATCCATCTTGAGTTTCATTTGTTCTAGGCATCTAGGGTAATTCAAGCATTTGGGCTAATAGCCACTTATCAATGAGTACATACCATGTGTGTTTTCCTGTGATTGGGTTACCTCACTCAGGATGATTTTTCAAGTTCCAATCATTTGCCTATGAATTTCATACAGTCATTGTTTTTGATAGCTGAGTAATATTCCATTGTGTAGATGTACCACATTTTCTGTATCCATTCCTCTGTTGAAGGGCATCTGGGTTCTTTCCAGCTTCTGGCTATTATAAATAAGGCTGCGATGAACATAGTGGAGCACGTGTCTTTTTTATATGTTGGGGCATCTTTTGGGTATATGTCCAAGAGAGGTATAGCTGGATCCTCAGGCAGTTCAATGTCCAATTTTCTGAGGAACCTCCAGACTGATTTCCAGAATGGTTGTACCAGTCTGCAATCCCACCAACAATGGAGGAGTGTTCTTCTTTCTCCTCATCCTTGCCAGCATCTAGTGTCAACTGAGTTTTTGATCATAGCCATTCTCACTAGTGTGAGGTGAAATCTCAGGGTTGTTTTGACTTGCATTTCCCTTATGACTAAAGATGTTGAACATTTCTTTAGGTGTTTCTCAGCCATTCGGCATTCCTCAGCTGTGAATTCTTTGTTTAGCTCTGAACCCCATATTTAATAGGGTTATTTGTCTCCCTGCGGTCTAACTTCTTGTGTTCTTTGTATATTTTGGATATAAGGCCTCTATCTGTTGTAGGATTGGTAAAGATCTTTTCCCAATATGTTGGTTGCCGTTTTGACCTAAACACAGTGTCCTTTGCCTTACAGAAGCTTTGCAGTTTTATGAGATCCCATTTGTCAATTCTTGATCTTAGAGCATAAGCCATTTGTGTTTTGTTCAGGAAATTTTTTCCAGTGCCCATGTGTTCCAGATGCTTCCCTAGGTTTTCTTCTATTAGTTTGAGTGTGTCTGGTTTAATGTGGAGGTCCTTGATCCACTTGGACTTATGCTTTGTACAGGGTGATGAGCATGGATCGATCTGCATTCTTCTACATGTTGACCTCCAGTTGAACCAGCACCATTTGCTGAAAATGCTGTCTTTTTTCCATTTGATGGTTTTGGCTCCTTTGTCAAAAATCAAGTGCCCATAGGTGTGTGGGTTCATTTCTGTGTCTTCAATTCTATTCCATTGGTCTATCTGTCTGTCTCTGTACCAATACCATGCAGTTTTTATCACTATTGCTCTGTAATACTGCTTGAGTTCAGGGATAGTGATTCCCCCTGAAGTCCTTTTATTGTTGAGGATAGCTTTAGCTATCCTGGGTTTTTTGTTATTCCAGATGAATTTGCAAATTGTTCTGTCTAACTCTTTGAAGAATTGGATTGGTATTTTGATGGGGATTGCATTGAATCTGTAGATTGCTTTTGGTAAAATGGCCATTTTTACTATATTAATCCTGCCAATCCATGAGCATGGGAGATCTTTCCATCTTCTGAGGTCTTCTTCAATTTCTTTCTTCAGAGTCTTCCTGAAGTTCTTATTGTACAAATCTTTTACTTGCTTGGTTAAAGTGACACCGAGGTACTTTATATTATTTGGGTCTATTATGAAGGGTGTCATTTCCTAATTTCTTTCTTGGCTTGTTTCTCTTTTGTGTAGAGGAAGGCTACTGATATATTTGAGTTAATTTTATACCCAGCCACTTTGCTGAAGTTGTTTATCAGCTTTAGTAGTTCTCTGGTGGAACTTTTGGGATCACTTAAATATAATATCATATCATCTGCAAATAGTGATATTTTGTCTTCTTCTTTTTCGATCTGTATCCCCTTGACCTGCTTTTGTTGTCTGATTGCTCTGGCTAGAACTTCAAGAACTATATTGAATAAGTAGGGAGAGAGTGGGCAGCCTTGTCTAGTCCCTGATTTTAGTGGGATTGCTTCAAGTTTCTCTCCATTTAGTTTAATGTTAGCAACTGGTTTGCTGTATATGGCTTTTACTATGTTTAGGTATGGGCCTTGACTTCCAATTATTTCTAGGACTTTTATCATGAAGGGGTGTTGAATTTTGTCAAATGCTTTCTCAGTATCTAATGAAATGATCATGTGGTTTTGTTCTTTCAGTTTGTTTATATAATGGATCATGTTGATGGTTTTCCATATATTAAACCATCCCTGCATGCCTGGGATGAAGCCTACTTGATCATGGTGGATGATTGTTTTGATGTGCTCTTGAATTCGGTTTGCCAGAATTTTATTGAGTATTTTTGCGTCGATATTCATAAGGGAAATTGGTCTGAAATTCTCTTTCTTTGTTGGGTCTTTGTGTGGTTTAGGTATAAGAGTAATTGTGGCTTCATAGAAGGAAATAGGTAGTGCTCCATCTGTTTAAATTTTGTGGAATAGTTTGGATAATATTGGTATGAGGTCTTCTATGAAGGTCTGATAGAATTCTGCACTAAACCTGTCTGGACCTGGGCTCTTTTTGGTTGGGAGACCTTTAATGACTGCTTCTATTTTCTTAGGAGTTATGGGGTTGTTTAACTGGTTTATCTCTTCCTGATTTAACTTCGGTACCTGGTATCTGTCTAGGAAATTGTCCATTTCCTGCAGACTTTCATGTTTCATTGAATATAGGTTTTATATTAAGATCTGATGATTTTTTGAATTTCCTCTGAATCTGTAGTTATGTCTCCCTTTTCATTTCTGATTTTGTTAATTTGGACACACTCTCTTTGTCCTCTCGTTAGTCTGGCTAAGGGTTTATCTATCTTGTTGATTTTCTCAAAGAACCAACTTTTGGTTCTGTTTATTCTTTCTATGTTCCTTTTTGTTTCTAGTTGGTTGATTTCAGCTCTGAGTTTGATTATTTCCTGCCTTCTACTCCTCCTGGGTGTATTTGGTTCTTTTTGTTCTAGAAGTTTTAGGTGTGCTGTCAGGCTGCTGACATATGCTCTTTCCTGTTTCTTTCTGCAGGCACACAGCGCTATGAGTTTTCCTCTTAGCACAGCTTTCATTGTGTCCCATAAGTTTGGGTATGTTGTACCTTCATTTTCATTAAATTCTAATAAGTCTTTAATTTCTTTCTTTATTTCTTCTTTGACCAGGTTATCATTGAATAGAGCATTGTTCAATTTCCACGTATATGTGGGCATTCTTCCCTTATTATTATTGAAGACCAGTTTTAGGCCGTGGTGGTCTGATAGCACGCATGGGATTATTTCTATCTGTCTGTACCTGTTGAGGTCCGTTTTTTGACCAATTGTATGGTCAATTTTGGAGAAAGTACCATGAGTAGCTGAGAAGAACATATATCCATTTGCTTTAGGATAGAATGTTCTATAAATATCTGTTAAGTCCATTTGGCTCATGACTTCTCTTAGTCCGTGTACATCTCTGTTTAATTTCTGTTTCCATGATCTGTCCATTGATGAGAGTGGGGTGTTGAAATCTCCTACTATTATTGTGTGAGGTTCAATGCGTGTTTTGAGCTTTAGTAAGGTTTCTTTTACGTATGTAGGTGCCCTTGTATTTGGGGCATAGATATTTAGGATTGAGAGTTCATCTTAGTGGATTTTTCCTTTGATGAATATGAAGTGTCCTTCCTCATTTTTTTTGATGACTTTTAGTTGAAAATTGATTTTATTTGATATTAGAATGGCTACTCCAGGTTGCTTCTGACCATTTGCTTGTAAAGTTGGTTTCCAGCCTTTCACTCTGAGGTAGTGTCTGTCTTTGTCTCTGAGGTGTGTTTCCTGTAGGCGGCAGAATGCAGGGTCCTCGTTGTGTATCCAGTTTGTTAATCTATGTCTTTTTATTGGGGAGTTGAGGCCATTGATGTTGAGAGATATTAAGGAACAGTGATTATTGCTTCCCGTTATATTCATATTTGGATGTGAGGTTATGTTTGTGTGCTTTTCTTCTCTTTGTTTTGTTGCCAAGATGATTAGTTTCTTGCTTCTTCTAGGGTATAGCTTGCCTCCTTATGTTGGGCTTTACCATTTATTATCCTTTGTAGTGCTGGATTTGTAGAAAGATATTGTGTAAATTTGTTTTTGTCATGGAATACCTTAGTTTCTCCATCTATGTTAATTGAGAGTTTTGCAGGATACTGTAACCTGGCCTGGCATTTGTGTTCTCTTAGGGTCTGTATGACATCTGTCCAGGATCTTCCGGCTTTCATAGTTTCTGGCGAAAAGTCTGGTGTGATTCTGATAGGTCTGCCTTTATATGTTACTTGACCTTTTTCCCTTACTGCTTTTAATATTCTTTCTTTATTTTGTACATTTGGTGTTTTGACTATTATGTGACGGGAGATGTTTCTTTTCTGGTCCAATCTATTTGGAGTTCTGTAGGCTTCTTGTATGCCTATGGGTATCTCTTTTTTTAGGTTAGGGAAGTTTTCTTCTATGATTTTGTTGAAGATACTTACTGGTCCTTTGAGCTGGGAGTCTTCACTCTCTCCTATACCTATTATCCTTAGGTTTGATCTTCTCATTGAGTCCTGGATTTCCTGTATGTTTTGGTCCAGTAGCTTTTTCCGCTTTACATTATCTTTTACAGTTGAGTCAATGATTTCTATGGAATCTTCTGCTCCTGAGATTCTCTCTTCCATCTCTTGTATTCTGTTGGTGAAGCTCGTATCTACAGCTCCTTGTCTCTTCTTTTGGTTTTCTATATCCAGGCTTGTTTCCATGTGTTCTTTCTTGATTGCTTCTATTTCCATTTTTAATTCCTTCAACTGTTTGATTGTGTTTTTCTGGAATTCTTTCAGGCATTTTTTGACTCCTCTCTATGGGCTTCTACTTGTTTATTTATGTTTTCCTGGAATTCTTTCAGGGATTTTTGCGATTCCTCTCTGTAGGCTTCTACTTGTTCTCTAAGGGAGTTCTTCATGTCTTTCTTGAAGTCCTCCAGCATCATGATCAAATATGATTTTGAAACTAGATCTTGCTTTTTCTGGTGTGTTTGGATATTCCGTGTTTGCTTTGTTGGGAGAATTGGGCTCTGATGATGCCATGTAGTCTTGGTTTCTGTTGCTTGGGTTCCTGCGTTTGCCTCTCGCCACCTTATTATCTCTAGTGTTACTTCGTTCTGCTATTTCTGACAGTGGCTAGACTGTCCTATAAGCCTGTGTGTCAGAAGTGCTGTAGACCTGTTTTCCTGTTTTCTTTCAGCCAGTTATGGGGACAGAGTGTTCTGCTTTCGGGCGTGTAGTTTTTCCTCTCTACAGGTCTTCAGCTGTTCCTGTGGGCCTGTGTCTTGAATTCACCAGGCAGGTCACTTGCAGCAGAAATGTTGGTCTTACCTGTGGTTCTGAGGCTCAAGTTTGCTCGTGGGTGCTGCCTACAAGCTCTTCTGCGGCGGCACCAACCAGGAAGATCTGGGCCACCCTTTCCGGGAGCTTCCGTGTACCAGGTTTCCAGATGGTGTTTGGTGTTCTCCTCTGGCATCAGAGATGTGTGCCGAGTGCAGTCTCTTCTGGTTTCCTAGGCGTGTCTGCCTCTCTGAAGGTTTAGCTCTCCCTCCCACGGGATTTGGGTGCAGAGAACTGTTTATCCAGTAGGTCCCTTCATGTTCTGGCGGTGTCTCAGAGGCAGTGGACCTACTGCTCCTGGGCCCTCCTCTATGGGAACCCAGAGGCCGTATACAGTTTCCTCTTGGGCCAGGGATGTGAGCAGGGGTGGGCAGTGTTGGTGGTCTCTTCTGCTCTGCAGCCTCAGGACTGCCCACCTGACCAGGCGGTGAGGTCTCTCTCCCACACGGTTTGGGAGCAGAGAGCTGCTGCGGGCAGGGATCCGCCGGTTTGGGACTCCTCCTGCTAAAATCAAAAGAAACTTTTTAAAATATTTATACCACAACAGCATTGGACTTTGAAACCTCAAAGTTCATCCCAAGTAATACAGTTTCTACAAAAGATCACACTTATTAATCCTTCTAATCTTTTTGAATAGTGCACTGCCTGGTGACTAGCATTCAAATATATGAGTCTACTGGGGGGAAAAGTTTTAATCAAATGGCCACAATATGTATGTGCATTTACTTCAAGTGTAAAGAAAGATTTGCACTGTAATTTGGAACTTTAGTTCAGCTTTGCATGTCCTTTGTGAATCTTCCAAATGAGAGGATCCATGTTGCTACATGACATGAAGAAACCCAGCTTTTTGGGATCAGTGTATTAGGAGAGATGCTTTTAATTTGGAGAAGTGAACATCATGCTCATCATGTGACTTTACGTCTTTTATGAAAACAAGTGTTTAAAATTCATTCAGTTCATGTGTTTTTTGCCTGTATATTTTGTGAAATGACTATTTAACTCTCACCAGCCAATTCCAAGAGTTTACCCAAACTGTATTGTCACACCGTACCACCATTAGGGGTGCAATGACGAGTAGGTGAGTCCCTGACCTCATTTCTTAGACTTCAGCTGAGAATGTGAGCAGGTGAAATGGCAGCAAACGTTTAGTCACTTATTAAAGTGTCAGCATTGTGTACATATATACACGTTCATGTGAGTGTTGCAAGTACACATTGTGTGTATGTTTACAGGCTGGAATCAGTTGTCATCATCTCCAAACTCACATATTTAATGAATGGGGCCATAGCCCTAGACATGGAAAAGCATATTATTTATTAAGTACAAATTAAGTATACTTTAAAAGAAAATCAAGACATTAATTTTCTCATTAATTAAGAAAATGTAAGACAATACAAAGAATGGTAAGAAATTTTTGGACCGGTCTATGAAGAATTAGTAATTACCCTGACTTGAATGCAGTTGCCTGCATGTATTATTCCAGTTGGCTTAAGTAAAGGGTGTGCTGTTACAGGTTGATAAGAGATTGTAAAGGTTTTCTAAGTAGCTCTTAGTAATAAGCAGACACATTGAGTAGTATTTATTATACATTAATTAATGGCCCAAATGTGTTGCATTCAACCAAATAAATTACTACTTAGTTTTGCAGAGACACAGTTGACTCATAATTCTATGTGCCTACATTTACCGCAAAAGTCCTTGGTTATCTGTCAGTTCATAGAAAGAAAAGTCTCTCCTCTCTCTCCATCTCTCTCTCTCCAGTAGCACACATCTTAAGAGGGAATTATTTTGTATTTCTAATGTATTTTTTGCATGGTGTGCTTATGAAGCATAGAAAATTATTCCTAATATCTTCATGGCAGATGTGTTTATTTTTTTTCAAACTAGGGTAAGAACATTCTCAACAAATAGAAAAGATAAAAATGATGCTTCAGTCCTTCTTAGAAGGGGGAACAAAAATATTCATAGCAGGAAATATGGAGACAAAGTTTGGAGCAGAGACTGAAGGAATGGCCATTCAAAGCCTGCCTCACCTGGGGATCCAGCCCATATACATACAGCCACCAAACGAAGACAATATTGCTGATGCTAAGAAGTGCATGCTGACAGGAGCCTGATATAGCTGTCTCCTGAGAGGCTCTGCCAGAGCATGACAAAAACAGAGGTGAATCCTCTCAGCCAACTGAGAATGGGGTCCCCATTGGAGGAGTTAGAGAAAGGACTGAAGGAGCTGAAGGGGCTTGCAACCCCAGAAGAACAACAATACCAGCCAACCAGAGCTCCTAGGAAAAAACCAACAACCACCCAAAGAGTACACATGGACAGACCCTTGGCCTTGTTGGGCACCAATGAGAGGAGAAGTCCTTGGTCTTGCCAAGGCTGGACCCAAATCCCCCTGTCCAGTGTAGAGAAATATCAGGGCAGGGAGGCAGGAAGGGGTGAGTGGTTAGGTAGGGAACATCCTCATAAAAGAAGGGGAAGAGGTGATACGATAGGAGGTTTATGGATGGGAAACTGGGAAACTGAATCACATTTGAAGTGTTAATAAAAAATCCAATAAAATTTCATAGTCTAAAAAAAAAGAAATGATTAACTTCAATTTTGTAAAAGAATTGGTCAAATTAAGTAACTGATGAATATATTTGAATTATTTTAAGTAGGAAAATTTAGCAAATATTCATCAAATGTAATACACCATGGAATCTCTGATTATATTCTGTTAAAGTGATCATATTTACAAAAATGGAATTTTCATTATTGAATGGATTTAATAAAAGGAATGATTCTTGCATACTGTGTTAGATACTACACACACACACACACACACACACACACACACACACACACACACCAGTTTTAAAACTATTAAAATTCCTTCACATCAAAAATATGTTGTTATATAAAATGAGCAGAGGTCTAAATTTTCTTTTTACCTTTAGTGAATATGGCTTTTTTCAAACAAACTGATGTCGAGTTTAGACAAGAAATTAATAAATATTTTTCCTAAGAGACACCAGGAAAGTGAATAGCTAGCAGGACAGTTATAAGAAAAATATGGCCTGAAAAGTAGTAATTTAGAAGAAAAACAGGCTGCTCCAGGAGGTGACCCTGTGCCACAGCTTTCTGTACCCAAATCCCACCTGGAAAGAACTGGTCTCTCAGGAGTGCTGACACACATGAGAGCACACATGAGACCACCACTTCTGCTTAAATAATTGACCCAAGAGGAACCTGCCAGGAGCCCTTAAGACACAGGAACAGAGAAGCAGTCTGGGACAGGATCCTTCAGGTTTCTGTCTACACCTGGAGCTGACACTGTGCTGTAGCTCTGTGTACCCAAATTCTGCCCAGAGAGAGCTTATCTACCAGGAATGCTGACACACAGGCTTACAAAAGGTCAAGCCACTGGCAGAAACCAGCTAACACTAGAGATAACCAGATGGCCAAGCCAAGTGTTGCCTAAGCAACAAAAAGCAAGGCCACTAGGCATCATCAGAACTCAGTTCTCCCACCACAGCAAGGCCTTGATACACCATACACCAGAAAAGCAAAAACATATCATGATGATGTTAGAGGACTTTAAGAAGGACATAAATAAAACCCATAAAGCAATACAGGACAACACCAGTAAAGAGAGAGAAGCACTTAAAGAGGAAACACAAAAATCCTTTAAAGAATTATAGGAAAACACAACCAAAAGGTGAAGGAATTGAACAAAACCAACAAGGATCTAAAAGTGGAAATAGAACAATAAAGAAATCACAAAGGGAAAAAAGCCTGGAGATAGAAAACCTAGGAAAGAGATCAGGAGTCATACACACAAGCATCACCAACAGAATATAAGAGATAGAAGAGAGAATCTCAGGGGCAGAAAATTTTGACACAATAATTAAAAAAGTGGAAAATGCAAAATGCTCCTAACCCAAAACATCCAGGAAATCTAGTAAATAATGACAAGACAAAAGCTAAGGAAAATAGATATGGAAGAGGCCAAATATTCACAACTTTAAGAACAAGTAAATATCTTCAACAAAATTATAGAAGAAAATTTCCCTAACCTAAAGAAAGAGATCGGCATAAACATACAAGGATACTACAGAACTCCAAATAGAATGGACCAGAAAGAAATACATCCAGTCACTTAATAGTCAAGGCACCAAATGCACAAAACAAATAAAGAATATTAAAAGCAGTAAGTGAATATGGTCAAGTAACATATAAAGGCAGACATATTAAAATTACACCAGATTTCTCACCAGAGACTATGAAAGCCTGGACAGATGTCATACAGACCCTAAGATAGCACAAATACCAGCCCAGGCTACTATAACCAGCAAAACTCTCAATTAACATAGATGGAGAAACCAAAATATTCCATGACAAAAACAAATTTACACAATATCATTACAGAAATCCAGCCCTACAAAGGATAATAGATGGAAAACAACAAAAGGAGGGAAAATACATCCAAAAAAAAGCAAGAAAGTAGTCTTTTATCAACTAAACCATAAGAAGATAGCCAGACAAACATAATCCCACCTCTAACAAGAAAAATAATAGGAAACAACAGTCATTTGTCACTAATATGTCTTGACATCAATGGATTTAATTCTCCAATAAAAAGACATAGACTAACTGACTAGATAAGTAAACAGGACCCAGCGTTTTGCTGCATAGAGAAAACACACCTCAGTGACAGAGAGAAAAACTACATCAGAGTAAAAGGCTGGAAAAAATTTCCAAGCAATGGTCCCAAGAAACAAGATGGAGTAGCCATTCTAATATTGAATAAAGTCGATTTTCAACCTAAAGTTATCAACAAAGATAAGGAAGAACACTTTATATAAATCAAAAGGAAAATCTACCAAGATGAACTCTCAATTTTGAGCATCCATACTCCAAGTGCAAGGGCACCCACATTCATTAAAAAACTTTAATAATGCTCATATTATCAACATATGGGACCTCATAAAACTACAAAGCTTCTGCAAGGCAAAGGACACTGTTATTAGGACAAAATGGCAATCAACAGATTGGGCAAAGATCTTTACCAATCCTACATCCAATAGAGGGCTAATACCCAAAATATACAAAGAATTCAGAAATTAGACTCCAGAAAGCCAAATAACACTATTGAAAGATGAGGTCCAGAGTTAAAAATAATTCTCAGCTGAGGAATATCGAATGTCTAAGAAGTACCTAAAGAAATGTTCAACATTCTTAGTCATCAGGGAAATTCAAATCAAAACAACTGTGAGATTCTACCTCAAACTAGTCAGAATGGCTAAGATCAAATACTCAGGTGACAGCAGATGCTGGCGAGGATGTGGAGAAAGAGGAACACTCCTCCATTGTTGCTGGGATTGCAAACTGGTACAACCATTCTGGAAATCAGTCTGGAGGTTCCTCAGAAAATTGGACCTTGTACTACCTGAGGACCCAGGTGTACCCCTCCTGGGCATATACCCAAAAGATGCTCTAACATACAACAAAGACACATGCTATGTTCATAGCAGTCTTATTTAAAATAGCCAGAAGTTAGAAAGAACCTTGATGTCCTTCAACAGAGGAGTAGATACAGAAAATGTGGTACATTTACATAATGGAATATTACTAAACTATTAAAAACAATGACTCCATGAAATCTGTAGGCAAATTGATGGAACTAGAAAATATTTTTTTTTAAAAATTTATTTATCATATACAAGTACACTGTAGCTGTCTTCAGAGAGACCAGAAGAGGGCACCGGATCCCATTACAGATGGTTGTGAGCCACCATGTGGTTGCTGGGAATTTAACTCAGGACCTCTGGAAGAACAGTCCGTGCTCTTAACCTCTGAGTCATTTCTCCAGCCCTTAGAAAATATCATCTTGAGTAAGTTAACCCAGTCACAAAGAACACACATGTTATGCACTAAGTGATAACTGGATATTAGCCCAAGACTTGGGAATACCCAAGATATGATTCCTGGATCATATGAAGCTCAAAAAAAAAAAGGAAGAGCAAAGTGTGGATGCTTCAGTCCCTCTTAGAAGGGGGAAAAACACTCATAGGAGGCAATATGGAGGGAGATAAAGTGTGGAACAGAGACTGAAGGAAAGGCCCTACAAAGACTAACCCATGCTGGTATCCATCTCATCTACAACCACCAACCCCAGACAATATTGTGGGTGCCAAGTAGTACATGCTGACAGGAGCTGCATCCTGAAAGGCTCTGCTAGAGCCTGACATATACAGTGGCAGTAAAAAAGAAAATAAAAATAGAAAAAAACAGGTTTATAATCAACCAAAGTGCCGCATAGATATTTTCTGTCCCTCTGATTTATCAAAGTTATCCTTCACATTTTTCTATGAGACATTTGTTTACAGATTTTTTGAATAAAAAATTATTCTGCATTTTAACTTCTTTCTACCTGCCTTATCCTTGTGTGGATTTACACATTTCAAATGGACTGAATGACATTTATGATCAGATGTCCTAATTAGGGAAGATGTCCTATTTGCAGATGTAATGGGACACATCAGTAACTTGTCTTCCACTGATATCAATGTGTTTCCATATACATAAGGAGAATGTGAAGAAAATGTAAATTTAACAATATGATTCTTACAGTAATTTCTGAACAATACTGCACAGTGAAGTGCAAGTATGGTCATAGTAATTGAATTACTGGTGTATTAACCTAGGAGCTCTGATCAGCAGAAATAGAGCTTTATCCTGTCTTACAGAATATTTGCTGCTTTTACATATGATCTTTTAGGTTTAGTGTTGCTCTGAATGGATTTTGTAGGAAACGAAGTTCATGTCTCCCTGGTTCTGCTTGACATTTTTAATGTGGAGTGCAGGGATAATGATTTGACCTACACACACTCACAAATGCTTTCTTAATTGTCTATGCATGAAACTCTCAGACATTTCCAACTTTTCTATTTTTGATACATGAACAGTGAAAATGAAAACACTATGAGACTGAAATTACAGAGTAGTCTGTTGATAATCTCCTGGAACCAGGGTTTCTACTCACACATTATATAGTAGATAGATTGTAGGGAGAAATGCACAAACATACATACAAGAATGGAGAACACAGCAATGAAGGAGTTTCTGTAAGCTAAGAAAATGACAAATCAGGAGCCAAGTGAATGATAGCAGTCTGATAGCACATACGTCATCCATCAAGGTAGTTATAGTGCAGCTGAAGGAAGAAAAATGCAGTAGAAACCCCCAATAACTATCGAACATTATAGTCAATGGTGAGTGTATACAGCTTTTAAATATCAAAATATTTTACATTGGAGTTTTTTATTTAATGTTTAATTTTTATGTGTTTGTAATTCTACATGGAAAATGAATCAAAGGTAAATGTTTTATGATTTTAAAAGGACATTTCAATTTAAGCTATGTGAGTTTGTTTGTGTGTAGGTAAGTGCACCTCTGTGCAAGTGTCAAAGGAGGCCAGAGAAGATGTCAGATGGCTTAGAGCTGGGGTTACAGGTAGTTGTAAACAGCTCAGCATGGATATTAGAAATCAAACTCAGGTCATCTGCAAGAATGATACATGCTTTTAACCACTGAGCCTTCTCTCAGTCCTTGTCTTACGCAAATGTATTCACAGCAACACAGATCACTGAATATTTTGAAACTCATGAAAATGTATGCATTCATCTGCTTTGTCTCCTGTTGGAAAATACAGTAAGACATTTCACTTTTGCACCCTCAAGTGAAGGAAAAATCTCTTCGAACCCAAGAAGAGATAAAATAGGCTGGAAAAATATTTGTTGCATAATTTCCAGAAATAATTATGAATACTTAAAAAAATAATTTACCAGAATAAATTCTCATTTTTCTTCTTCCTCATTTTTTTCTTTCTTTTTTTTTAATTTGGGTATTTTTTATTTACATTTCAATTTCGAATGTTATTTCCTTTCCCGTTTCCTGGATATAAGACCCCTATCCCATCCCTCTTCCCCTTCTTCTTTTTTTTCATCTTTATTAAATTAGGTATTTTTATTTACATTTCAAATGTTATTCCCTTTCCGGTTTTCAGGCCAACAACGCCATTATCCCTCCTCCTCCCCTTCTATGTGGGTGTTCCCCTCCCCATTCTCCCCCCATTACCACGCTCTCCCCAAGAATCCCGTTCACTGGGAGTCCAGCCTTGGCAGGACCAAGGGCTTCCCCTTCCACTGGTGCCCTTAGTAGGCTATTCATTGCTACCTAAGCAGTTGGAGCCCAGGGTCAGTCTATGTATTGTCTTTGGGTAGTGGCTTATTCCCTGGAAGCTCTGGTTGGTTGACATTGTTGTTCATATGGGGTCTCAAGACCCTTCATCTCTTTCAGTCCTTTCTCTGATTCCTTCAACGGGGGATCCGTTCTCAGTTCAGTGGTTAGCTACTGGCATTCGCCTATTTATTTGCCATATTCGAGCTGTGTCTCTCAGGAGAGATCTACATCCGGTTCCTGTCAGCCTGCACCTCTTTGCTTCATCCTTCTTATTTAGTTTGGTGGCTGTATATGTATGGGCCAAATGTGGGGCAGGCTATGAATGGGCATTCCTTTAGTCTCTGTTCTAAACTTTGCCTCTCCATCCCCACCTAAGGGTATTTTAGTTCCCCTATTAAAGCAGGAGTGAAGCATCCACATTTTCGTCATCCTTGAGTTTCACGTGTTCTGTGCATCTTGGGTAATTCCAGCATAGGGGCTAATAGTCACTTATCGATGAGTGCATACCATGTGTGTTTTTCTGTGATTGGGTTACCTCACTCAGGATGATATTTTCCAGTTCCATCCATTTGCCTATGAATTTCATAAAGTCATTGTTTTTGATAACTGAGTAGTATTCCATTGTGCAGATGTACCACATTTTCTGTATCCATTCCTCTGTTGAAGGGCATCTGGGTTCTTTCCAGCTTCTGGATATTATAAATAAGTCTGCTATGAACATAGTGGAGCATGAGTCTTTGTTGTATGTTGGAGAACTTTTGGGTTTATGCCCAAGAGAGTGTTCCGCTTTCTCCACATCCTCGCCAGCAACGGCTTTCGCTGGAGTTTTTGATCTTAGCCATTCTGACTGGTGTGAGGTGGAATCTCAGGGTTGTTTGCATTTCCCTTATGACTAAAGATGTTGAACATTTCTTTAGGTGCTTCTCAGCTGTGAATTCTTTGTTTAACTCTGAATCCCATTTTTTAATAGGGTTATTTGTCTTCCTGCAATCTAAGTTTGTTAGTTCTTTGTATATTTTGGATATAATGCTTCTATCTGTTGTAGGATTGGTAAAGATCTTTTCCCAATCTGTTGGTTGCCGTTTTGTCCTAACCACAGTGTCCTTTGCCCTACAGAAGCTTTGCAGTTTTATGAGATCCCATTTGTCGATTCTTGATCTTAGAGCATAAGCCATTGGTGTTTTGTTCAGGAAATTTTCTCCTGTGCCCACGTGTTTGAAATCCTTCCCCACTTTTTTTCTACTAGTTTGAATGTATCTGGTTTGATGTTGAGGTCCTTGATCCACTTGGACTTAAGCTTTGTACAGGGTGATAAGAATGGATTGATCTGCATTCTTCTACATGCTGACCTCCAGTTGAACCAGCACCATTTACTGAAAATGCTATCTTTTTCCATTGTATGGTTTTGGCTCGTTTGTCAAAAGTCAAGTGACCATAGGTGTGTGGGTCCATTTCTGGGTCTTCAATTCTATTCTACTTGTCTATTTGTCTGTCTCTGAACCAATACTGTACAGTTTTTATTACTATTGCTTTGTAATACTGCTTGAGTCCAGGGACAGTGATTCCCCCGAAGTCCTTCATCGAAGGAATTAGGTAGCGCTCTGTCTGTTTTGATTTTGTGGAATAGTTTGGATAGTATTAGTATGAGATCTTCTATGAAGATCTGATAGAATTCTGCACTTAACGCATCTGGACTTGAGCTCTTTTTAGTTGGGAGACTTTTAAAAATTGCTTCTACTTCTTTGGGAGTTATGGGTTTGTTTAAATGGTTTATCTGTTCCTGATTTAACTTTGGTACCTGGTATCTGTCTAGGAAATTATCCATTTCTTGCAGATTTTCAAGGTTTGTTGAATATAGGCTTTTGTAGTAGGATCTGATGATTTTTTGAATTTCCTCTGAATCTGTAGTTATGTCTCCCTTTTCATTTCTGATTTTGTTAATTTGGACACACTCTCTGTCTCCTCTAGTTAGTCTGGCTAAGGGTTTATCTATCTTGTTGATTTTCTCAAAGCACCAGCTTTTGGTTTCGTTGATTCTTTATACAGTCCTTTTTGTTTCT
The DNA here is from genome assembly GCF_021556685.1 of Rattus norvegicus. NCBI lineage: Eukaryota > Metazoa > Chordata > Mammalia > Rodentia > Muridae > Rattus > Rattus norvegicus. The sequence continues at coordinate 97,686,938 of NC_141535.1, forward strand.
ACTTGGTTGATTTCAGCTCTGAGTTTGATTATTTCCTGCCTTCTACTCCTCCTGGGTGTATTTGCTTCTTTTTGCTCTAGAGCTTTTAGCTGTGCTGTCAGCTGCTGATATATGCTCTCTCCTGTTTCTTTCTGCAGGCACTCAGAGCTATGAGTTTTCCTCTTAGCACAGCTTTCATTGTGTCCCATACGTTTGGGTATGTTGTACCTTCATATTCATTAAATTCTAAGAAGTCTTTAATTTCATTTTTTATTTCCTCCTTGACCAGGTTATCATTGAGTAGAGCATTGTTCAATTTCCACGTATATGTGGACATTCTTTCCTTATTGTTATGGAAGACTAGCTTTAGCCCGTGTTGGTCTGATAGGACGCATAGGTTTATTTCTATCTTTCTGTATCTATTGAGGCCTGTTTTGTGCCTGATTATATGGTCAATTTTGGAGAAAGTACCATGATGTGGTGAGAAGAAGGTATATCCTTTTGTTTTAGGATAGAATGTTCTATAAATATCTTTTAAGTCCATTTCATTCATAACTTCATAATCTGCCTATGTCTCTGTTTAATTTCTGTTTCCATGATTTGTCCATTGATAAAAGTGGGGTATTGAAATCTCCTATGATTATTTTGTTTGGTGCAATGTGTGCTTTGAGCTTTAGTAAGGTTTCTTTTATTTATGTATTTGACCTTGTATTTGGAGCATAGATACTTAGGATTGAGAGTTCATCTTGGTGGATTTTTTCCTCTGATGAATATGAAGTATCCTTCGTTATCTTTTTTGATGACTTTTGGTTGAAAATCAATTTTATTCGATATTAGAATGGCGACTCCAGCTTGCTTGTTCAGACCATTTGCTTGGAAAGTTGTTTTCCAACCTTTCAGTGTGAGGTAGTGTCTGTCTTTGTCTCTTAGGTATGTTTCCTGTAGGTAGCAAAATGCTGGGTCCTCATTACATATCCAGTGTTAATCTGTGTCTTTTTATTGGGGAATTAATTCCATTGTTTTTGAGAGATATTAAGGAATAGTGATTGTTGCTTCCTGTTATCTTGGTATTTGGAGGTGAGATTATGTTTGTGTGCATATCTTCTCATTGTTTTGTTGCAAAACGATTAGTTTCTTGCTTTTTCTAGGGTGCAGCTTGCCTCCTTGTGTTGGGCTTTACCATTTATTATTCGTTTTAGGACTTGGTTTGTAGAAAGATATTGTGTAAATTTAGTTTTGTCATGAAATATCTTGGTCTGAGTTTTCTGGATACAGTAACCTGTAACCTGGGCTGTCATTTGTGTTCTCTTAGGGTCTGTATGACATCTGTCCAGTATCTTCGGGCTTTCATAGTCTCTGGTGAGAAGTCTGGTGTATTTCTGATAGGTGTGCCTTTATATGTTACTTGACCTTTTTCTCTTACTGCTTTAAATATTCTTTCTTTGTTTTGTGTGTTTGGTGTTTTGACTATTTTATGACGGGAGGAGTTTCATTTCTGATCGAATCTATTTGGAGTTCTGCAAGCTTCTTGTATATTTCTGTGTGTCAGTAGTGCTGTAGACCTGTTTTCCTGTTTTCTTTCAGCCAGTTATGGGAATAGAGTGTTCTTCTCTCAGACATGTAGTGGTTCCTGTCCACTGGTTTTCAGCTGTCCCTGTGTGCGGGAACCAGAAGGGCCTTCCCCTACTTCTCCTAGGTCCCTGTGCACAGGGGGCCCAGATGGTGCTAGGCGTTTTCCTTTAGAGTCAGAAATGTCGGCAGAGAGTAGTCTCCTCTGACTTCTCAGGTGTGTCTGCCCCTCTGATGGCCTAATTCTCCCTCCCACGGGATTTTGGTACAGGGAGCTTTTGATCAAGCCCCTTCAGATCCGAGTGCAGTCTAGACCACAGGGCTTCTGCAGCTTGAGTGCCCCTATCTTTCTGCTCCCAGAGGCCCTGTACAGTTTCCTCTTGGGCCAGGGATGTGGGGAAGTGTGGGCAGTCCTGGCGGTCTCTCCTGCCCTCCAGTCTCAGGAGTGCCCACCTGTCCGGGTGGTGAGCTCTCTTTCCCACGGGGGTGGGCCAGGATTAGCGAGGTTGAGGCGCCAGCTAGAAACTGGAAGTATCAGGTCCCAGAGGATTTTTGCCTTTGTGTGTCCTGAGTCCACCATTCAGGTCACTTGGAGCAGAAAAGTTGGTCTTACCTCTGGTCTCGGGCCTCTTCTTCCTCATTTTTTAGCAAAACCACAGAAACATTTACTTTTCAAAAAGATCCAATATCATACATTTCTGTGCACACAAAACATAGAGGGCAAATGTTATCAAGGTATATAGACTGTTAAACTTTTGAAAGCCGGAATTATACTGTAAGTCTAAAGCTAGAACTCCAGCTCGGTGGTAACTGCTTGTTGTACATAGATGACAACTTGGATCAAACGTGCGTGCTGTCATTGTGATGTTCGTTTTCATGAATGAACCTGATAAATTTTGCCTCATTTTTCAATGGAAGCACAGTTTCTATTGATATGTGTCCTTTGCTTAATTTCACAACACAATTATGCAATAGAAAGCTATATTCTGACTTGTCAAGCTTTTTTCAGTCTATTGCTTTTGTAAAATTGATTTTATTTTAGAGCAGTATTGCGATCATAATAGAATTAAAATGAGGAACAGTAATCATTTACCAATCTTCTACTCTCCAAGTACTTATATGTCCTTTCTCAGTCAGCAGGTTCTATCAAAGGTTTAGGAGAGCCTGTATCAGCACATCTTTGCTATCCCAAGTCCCTGGTTTCTGTTAGGGTTAATTATTAGTGATCATTCTATGGGTTTGAGAAGTTATTATTAATGGAATCACGAACATAGTGTTGTTGACCATAGTGCCACTGCTTTAAAATTCCTGTATACAGCTTGTTAAATTCTCCCTCTAACCTACAGAAATCAACGATCTCTTCCTGTGTTTCCACCTTTTCCAGACTGGCATGAAGTAGGAACAACCCAGAAATAGCTTTTGCTGAGAATTCTTTCATTTCCCGGTGTGGATTCAAGTTTTCTCCCTGACTTGCCTCAGCCTTGGCAACATCACTATTTTAGTACTAAATGATGTACTGCTGTTTAGGATGGTGTTAACGCATTTATGTACTTAACTTTGGAAGAACATTATGAATTTTTCAAAAATTTTAGCATTATGAAAAAAAGGACTATTTATGACTTGTGGTGACTGTACGTTTTTAACTCCTTTGGATAAATACCAGGGCATGTTTGTTTGATAGTATAACACATGCAGTTAGCTTTCTGAAATACCTACAAGCTGCCTTCCAAGGGGGTTATCTTAATCCCTAACAATAAAGAAGGGCACGTACAGGTCAATATTCTGAAATTTCAGCTTCATTGGTATTTCCTCATAGCTATTATTCTCCAATGAGATGCCAGGTGTAATTCAATCTGTTGATTTTTCATGTGTATATTGTCATTGGTGGCATATCCATTCGGATCTCCAATTTAATTTTTAATTGTGTCGTCTACTTCCTTCTGAGTTCTATGCTTTTAAAAAACCACGTCTGATTTGTGGGATGCCATTTTATTCTCATAACAGTGTTTTAAGAGTTGATACTTTTAATTATAATTAAATTTATTTTATCAGTTTTTGAATGAGCCATACTTTTGTGCTACATCTAGAAACTCCCCATTACCTTTGAAGTAATTTTCTAGATATTTAGAAATATAACCCATTTTTAGTTAACTTTTTGGAAGTCGTAAGGTTTGTTTCTAAAGTGACTTTGTTTGCATTTGTACACCTACAATTTCTATAACCTTTCTCATAAAGGGTAGAATTCTTCAGTATAGTATCCTTGCTCTTCTCATAAATTAGCATTCATTATAATTATATATATTTATTTTGGGGAGCTCTGTTGTGTTCTATAAATTTATCTAGTCCTTGGTCAGTACCTTGTCTTGGTATCTGTAACTTTGTCATGATTCTACAAGTGTTGTATTGTATTGTCCTTCCCCGTGGTTTTAAATTTTGTTCTTTTTAATGTTGTGTTTGTCTATAAGGTCTCCTGCCCCTTATTATGTTCCATGAAGCAACTTGCTAGAATTTGTCTAATAACTGCAAAATAACTTATTTGGGCCTTCCATTTGTCTTAAGATAGTCATAATTAATATTAATATCTAGATCTTTATTGAATATATAGTTTAAGTGGAAAAATAGGCATCTTGCTAAACATATATTCTGACCATCAATGTAGACTATTTATTTTTTTATTTCACTGATATTTTTATTTCCACAGAATTTTATAGTTTTCTACCTAAAGATATTTGTTAAATTAATATCAAATACATTATTTTTCAATTGTATAGCTGTAAGCAGAATTTTTAAATTCAATTCTTACTTCTTCCTTATTGGCATATATGAACAGTATTGGTTTTGTATATTCATTTTGTTTCTTGGAGCTTTTCTAAAAGTGCACATTACTTCTGAGGTTTTTTAGAAAGGAAATGTTACATTTATTTATCCTCTGTAATTATTTTGTCTTTATTTTTCTCCTATGAATTTATTTTGTAACTATTGCATTAGCTTAGACTTTCACCATGATTTAAAAAGCCATGGTGAAGAGTGACATTTTTGCCTTACTATTCTTTTCTTTATTCTTCCCTCCCCTACCCCCCCCTCTCTGTGTGTGTGTGTGCACTGATGGTAGAATCCAGGACTTACAAACTAAACAATATGGTACTGATCTATGATCACAGCCCTATAGTTGTTTTCTAGTTAACTAAATTTATTTACTTTGCACACTGTCCCTCCCCTCCTGCCTCTACTTTCACTACTACATCCCTTTCCCTCCTTTTACCCCATCCTTCCCCCCTTTCTTCTCAGGGAAGGTGAGGCCGCCCATTAGAATGTCAAGTTGCATAGGACTAGACTCATCTTCTCCTATTGAGCCTATACAAAGAAGTCTAGTTAGGGAAACGGGTCAAAAGGCGGGTAACAGAGTTAGAGACAGCCCTTGCTATAGTTGTTAGGGGTCCCATATGAAGGGCATGCTGCACATCAGTTACACTTGTGTAGGGGGCATACACTTGTGTATGCTCTTTGGTTGCTAGTTCAGCCTCCCAGGTTAGTTGATTCTCTAGGATTTCTTATAGTGTCTTTGATCCTTCGGTCTCCTCCAATCCTTCCTCTTGTTCTTCCACGGAATTCCCGAAGCTCTGTGTCTCTACATGTGTTTCTATCAGGTCCTGGGTGAAGTCTCAGTAAACTGTTATGCTAGGTTCCTCTGCAAGGATAAACGCAAATGATAAAAGAATGTCATTAAGAGTGTCAGGGGTAGGCTTCTCTCATGGCATAGGTCTCAAGTTGGGCCAGTAATTTGTTAGCCATTTCCTCATTTTTTTTTCCTTCCATCATTATCGCACATCTTGTAGGCAGGACAAATTGTAGGTCTGAGATTATGTGGGTGGGCTGGTGTCTCGATCTCTCCATTGGAAGTCTTTCCTTGTTATAGGATGTGACCATTTCAGGTTTCTTATCCCCTAATGCTAGGAGTCTTACCTAGGATCAGCTTATTAGTTCCTGGGAGTTTCCCTTTTCCTAGGTTCCTAGCTCACCCAAGAGTTTGCTCCCCATTCTCCAACAATCCCAATTCCTTCTCACAATTCTCCCTCCATCCTCCCCATACCTGATCCCCCCTGTTCTACTCTCCACCTACCTTTTCTACTCAGTTCCCTCATCCATTCACTCCCTGATATGTATTTTTTTCCTCTTCTCAGTGAGATATTTTATATTTTTGTTTTTAATAGCTCAGTAGTAAGTATAATAAATGTGTCTCTTATTCTATGGAAGTAATTGTCTACTCCAAGGCTAACTGTTTTCATCTACTAACCTAGGCCTAGTTCTGGAAGCTTCTAGCATCTATACAATCTCCTATAAACCTAGAAAGTTTTCAGCCCCTGAGACTTACTACTAAACAAGCTGACCCTTTTTAGTTCTTTCTGAGCTCTGGCTCGCTGATAAACTCAGCTGTTCTGGTTTAAACTTCTCTTCAAACTGACTGATTCAGTCTGATTTCTTATTCTTGGCCTCTCCTGAATTGCTCTGCTTGACCTCAGACTAACTCTGGCAATCTGTTCTAATGTCGTGACTTCTTTTCATTCTCTGGCTCATTCTGTCTTCACCTGTGTCTAACTTGTTTTGTCTTCAACCTGCCTTAATAAAAACTCTCCTAGTAAAACTGCCTTCTCTCCTCCCTCTGCCTCTGTCTCTGTCTCTGTCTCTATCTCTGTGTTTCTCCTTTCTGTCTTTTTTGTTTGTCTTTTCAGGGTTTCTTTGTGTAGCCCTGGCTGTCCTGGAATTCATTCTATGAATACAAAGATCCACTTTCCTCTGCCTCTTGAGTGCTGGGATTAAAGGTGTGCACCACCATAGACTGACTCCTGCACTGCTCTTGTAAGTAGTCTCTCTTTCCTCTCTCTTCTCCTGATAGTTGGACATATCCTACGCTGTCAAACCTTTCTTTCTTTTGTCAGTTTGTCCCTTTGCCATTCAACAAGATATCATTTTCAAACATGGGTGATATTTTCTACAAACTAAGTTTACCTCCATTGTTTGGAATTAATGGTATGAAACTAAGGAAGTATCTATATTCCAGCCTAAAGGACTAAAGGCATAAGCTAAGATTGAATCATACCACAAGTAGAAGTTTTTCCAGTGAAAAGCTACCTCAGGAATCACAGTGGTCAAATATCTTGCAACAAAATGCACCATATTTTCTTTCTTTTTCTTTTTTATATTTTCTTTATTCATTCTTCAGTTGAGAGGCATTTAGGTTGTTTCCAGTTTTGGGCTATTATGAACAAAGCTGCTATGAACATAGGTGAGCAAGTGACTTTGTGGTAAGGTGGAAAATCTTTTGGGTATATGCCCAAGAGTAATGTGACTGGGTCTTGTGGTAGAATTCTTCCTGATTTTCTGATATTCCTATGAAATTTAATTTATTTGAAAAATACAGATATATATCTCTGTACATTTTATATATATATGGATCATACCCAGCTACTTTCTCCATGCAATCTAATCTAGGATTTTTCATTATATTGCTTCCCAAATCAATGTTCTACTTTTATAATAAATAAAAGAGCTGAGTCCCCTAGTATGGTGTTTTTGATAGTAGCATGAAGAGTTCTACTCTCCCATTAAATATGATGCATTAGTGTCTGGACAGATGGCTTAAGAGCTCATATAGCTCTTGCAGAAGACCTGTCTTCAGTTCCCAGTCTCTATGAAAGGTGAGTCAGAACCACCTGTAATTCTAGCATCAGGAGTATCCAATACTTATGGACTCAGCATGCCTCTGTACTCAGGTCCTTGCATGGGGATACAAATGTTTGTGTGTTTGTGTGTGTGTGTATACACACACACATACACACACACTCTCTCTCTCTCTCTCACTAAAGAAGTAAATAAAAATTTTACTTTTAAAAATAAATTACCAGAGCACTTGGTGACACATACTTTTGCTTTCATTACTTGAGATGCAGAGGCAGGTGGATCTCTATGAGTTTGAAGTCAACTTGCTCTACAGAGTGAGTTTGAGGACAGCCAGGATCACACAGAGAAACCTTGTCTTAAAAATAAAAAAAAGGGGGGGCTGGAGAGATGGCTCAGCCGTTAAAGGCTAGGCTCACAACCAAAAATATAAAAATAAAAAAAGAACAAATAATAAAAAATAAATAGACAAATAAATACATAAATAAATACGATGATTTACTAACTAGGAGTTCTACTCCTTGTTTACTCTAAGAATTTTCTCTTTTAAGGACCGTTGTTAGATTTTGTCACATGACATTTCTGAATTGACTTGGCAAGACTTTCTAACAAAATTTCCTTACTACATTTCATTAATATTGGCAAATTATGTTTTCATTTGGATAACATTTTAAGAATATTTTACATGGAATTAATTCTGTAATCTCTGTGTTTAATTTAGAATAATTTTATGTTCTAGAACTCTCCTTCTTATTTATCCTTAACTTAGTTCCACCACAATGTGAATAAATATGTTCAGTACTTTATTCTATACAATATTGTATATTGCAGTTCAGAATGTGTTGGATTCCACTTAGTGTTCCCAAGTGTGAGCTTGAGATGACTATGTGCTCTGCTATTGCTATGTGAAAGAGTCTTGGTGCTCATCATGTCCAGTTGAGTGATGGTGTTGTTGACTTCAGTGATGTGTCAAGTTTCTGAATCTTGAATTTGGGCATTTCTAATAGGGTGATGTTAAAATCTCCTGCCACAGTATTGGGCTCCTTTATTCCTACTTAAAGTTCTATTACATTGTTTTCTTGTGCATTTAATTTCTTCATTATTCAGTGAATTAATTTTTTAAAGATTTACGTAAAGAACTAAATTCTTTTTTTTTTCGGAGCTGGGGACCGAACCCAGGGCCTTGCGCTTGCTAGGCAAGTGCTCTACCGCTGAGCTAAATCCCCAACCCCAAGAACTAAATTCTTTATCATTAAATATAAGGCCTTTCTTAATTCCTGATAACTTCCCTTTTCTTCTTCTCAATTTTGACTTATTGAAATTAATACAGCTTTTTTGCATTGTACTGATGAATGTTATATTTTCCTTTGATGTATATATGTCTCATAGATACATATATAATAAATTAAATATATTGTTTGATGCGAATTTCTTGTAAGCACCATACAGTTGTGTCTGTAAGTTCCTAGAACACCTCTGTCAAAGTGTTCATTCTGGTCATGGGTTTTCAAGATGGTTGTCATTTGGGGGCTAGTACTTACCATGTTTGCTATTCTTTTAGATGCTTTTTAACATTCTCAGTTATTTTATTTTGGGGATTCTTGTTTTTGTTTTTACTCTCACAATTTTAATTCTGTAATTTAATGCTTATTATTTTTGTTAAATATTTTATGTAATCAAATATGATCTCTCTGTTGTTTTTAATTTTTTTTGTTTCCTCTAGTTATAATGCATAGTTGAACTTAATAAAAATCCACTAATATGTTACTTTATACTGTGTGAAGAGTAGTACAGAAGTGCTATAGTAACAAAATGATTTTAAAGCTTTCCTAATCTTTAATTTATTATTGCTATCAATTATTTAACTCACGTATATGTATATATGCACACTTATGCTGACATATTGGTTAGCTTTTATAAATTGATCAAAGTGTTTTCTAATCTAACAATTAATGAAAATGAAGTGTTTCATATACCTGTGCAGATGGCAGAGGAGAAGGGTGATTGTCATACTCTGTCCCTCATTGTTGTAATAATACATAAGTCCAAAAGCAAGGGAGGGAAGAGAGTGCTTATTTATTTTACCATATAGGTCCATCATTTAGAAAATTCAGGACATAAACTCAGGCAAGACTCAAAGCAGAAACTATGGAGAAACATTTTTCCCTGGTTTGCTCCAAGGCCCATACTTAGTTTTCTTTTTTTTTTTCTTTTTTTTTTATTAACTTGAGTATTTCTTATATACATTTCGAGTGTTATTCCCTTTCCCGGTATCCGGGCAAAAGTCCTCCTCCCCCCTCCCCTTCCTTATGGGTGTTCCCCTACCAACCCTCCCCCCATTGCCACCCTCCCCCCACCAGTCTAGTTCACTGGGGGTTCAGTCTTAGCAGGACCCAGGGCTTCTCCTTCCACTGGTGCTCTTACTAGGATATTCATTGCTACCTATGAGGTCAGAGTCCAGGGTCAGTCCATGTATAGTCTTTAGGTAGTGGCTTAGTCCCTGGAAGCTCTGGTTGCTTAGCATTGTTGTACATATGTGGTCTCGAGCCCCTTCAAGATCTTCCAGTTCTTTCTCTGATTCCTTCAACGGGGGTCCTATTCTCAGTTCAGTGGTTTGCTGCTGGCATTAGCCTCTGTATTTGCTGTATTCTGGCTGTGTCTCTCAGGAGCGATCTACATCCGGCTCCTGTCGGTCTGCACTTCTTTGCTTCATCCATCTTGTCTAATTGGGTGGCTGTATATGTATGGGCCACATGTGGGGCAGGCTCTGAATGGGTGTTCCTTCAGTCTCTGTTTTAATCTTTGCCTCTCTCTTCCCTGCCAAGGGTATTCTTGTTCCCCTTTTAAAGAAGGAGTGAAGCATTCACATTTTGATCATCCGTCTTGAGTTTCATTTGTTCTAGGTATCTAGGGTAATTCAAGCGTTTGGGCTAATAGCCATTTATCAATGAGTGCATACCATGTATGTCTTTCTGTGATTGGGTTAGCTCACTCAGGATGATATTTTCCAGTTCCCTCCATTTGCCTACGAATTTCATAAAGTCGTTGATTTGATAGCTGAGTAATATTCCATTGTGTAGATGTACCACATTTTCTGTATCCATTCCTCTGTTGAAGGGCATCTGGGTTCTTTCCAGCTTCTGGCTATTATAAATAAGGCTGCAATGAACATAGTGGAGCACGTGCCTTTTTTATGTGTTGGGGCATCTTTTGGGTATATGCCCAAGAGAGGTATAGCTGGATCCTCAGGTAGTTCAATGTCCAATTTTCTGAGGAACCTCCAGACTGATTTCCAGAATGGTTGTACCAGTTTGCAATCCCACCAACAATGGAGGAGTGTTCCTCTTTCTCCACATCCTCGACAGCATCTGTTGTCCCCTGAGTTTTTGATCATAGCCATTCTCACTGGTGTGAGGTGAAATATCAGGGTTGTTTTGATTTGCATTTCCCTTATGACTAAAGATGTTGAACATTTCCTTAGGTGTTTCTCAGCCATTTGGCATTCCTCAGCTGTGAATTCTTTGTTTAGCTCTGAACCCCATTTTTTAATAGAGTTATTTGTTTCCCTGCGGTCTAACTTCTTGAGTTCTTTGTATATTTTGGATATAAGGCCTCTATCTGTTGTAGGATTGGTAAAAATCTTTTCCCAATCTGTTGGTTGCCATTTTGTCCTAACCACAGTGTCCTTTGCCTTACAGAAGCTTTGCAGTTTTATGAGATCCCATTTGTCGATTCTTGATCTTAGAGTGTAAGCCATTGGTGTTTTGTTTAGGAAATTTTTTCCAGTGCCCATGTGCTCCAGATGCTTCCCTAGTTTTTCTTCTATTAGTTTGAGTGTGTCTGGTTTGATGTGGAGGTCCTTGATCCACTTGGACTTAAGCTTTGTACAGGGTGATAAGCATGGATCGATCTTCATTCTTCTACATGTTGACCTCCAGTTGAACCAGCACCATTTGCTGAAAATGCTATCTTTTTTCCATTTGATGGTTTTGGCTCCTTTGTCAAAAATCAAGTGCCCATAGGTGTGTGGGTTCATTTCTGGGTCTTCAATTCTATTCCATTGGTCTATCTGTCTGTCTCTGTACCAATACCATGCAGTTTTTATCACTATTGCTCTGTAATACTGCTTGAGTTCAGGGATAGTGATTCCCCCTGAAGTCCTTTTATTGTTGAGGATAGCTTTAGCTATCCTGGGTTTTTTGTTATTCCAGATGAATTTGCAAATTGTTCTGTCTAACTCTTTGAAGAATTGGATTGGTATTTTGATGGGGATTGCATTGAATCTGTAGATTGCTTTTGGTAAAATGGCCATTTTTACTATATTAATCCTGCCAATCCATGAGCATGGGAGATCTTTCCATCTTCTGAGGTCTTCTTCAATTTCCTTCTTCAGTGTCTTGAAGTTCTTATTGTACAGATCTTTTACTTGCTTTGTTAAAGTCACACCGAGGTACTTTACATTATTTGGGTCTATTATGAAGGGTGTTGTTTCCCTAATTTCTTTCTCGGCTTATTTCTCTTTTGTATAGAGGAAGGCAACTGATTTATTTGAGTTAATTTTATACCCAGCCACTTTGCTGAAGTTGTCTATCAGCTTTAGTAGTTCTCTGGTGGAACTTTTGGGATCACTTAAATATACTATCATATCATCTGCAAATAGTGATATTTTGACTTCTTCTTTTCAGATCTGTATCCCCTTGACTTCCTTTTGTTGTCTGATTGCTCTGGCTAGAACTTCAAGAACTATATTGAATAAGTAGGGAGAGAGTGGGCAGCCTTGTCTAGTCCCTGATTTTAGTGGGATTGCTTCAAGTTTCTCTCCATTTATTTTAATGTTAGCAACTGGTTTGCTGTATATGGCTTTTACTATGTTCAGGTATGGGCCTTGAATTCCTATTCTTTCCAGGACTTTTATCATGAAGGGGTGTTGAATTTTGTCAAATGCTTTCTCAGCGTCTAATGAAATGATCATGTGGTTTTGTTCTTCAGTTTGTTTATATAATGGATCACGTTGATGGTTTTCCGTATTTTAAACCATCCCTGCATGCCTGGGATGAAGCCTACTTGGTCATGGTGGATGATTGTTTTGATGTGCTCTTGAATTCGGTTTGCCAGAATTTTGTTGAGTATCTTTGCGTCGATATTCATAAGGGAAATTGCTCTGAAGTTCTCTTTCTTTGTTGTGTCTTTGTGTGGTTTAGGTATAAGAGTAATTGTGGCTTCGTAGAAGGTATTCGGTAGTGATCCATCTGTTTCAATTTTGTGGAATAGTTTGGATAATATTGGTATGAGGTCTTCTATGAAGGTTTGATAGAATTCTGCACTAAACCCGTCTGGACCTGGGCTCTTTTTGGTTGGGAGACCTTTAATGACTGCTTCTATTTCCTTAGGAGTTATGGGGTTGTTTAACTGGTTTATCTGTTCCTGATTTAACTTCGGTACCTGGTATCTGTCTAGGAAATTGTCCATTTCCTGAAGATTTTCAAATTTTGTTGAATATAGGTTTTTATAGTAAGATCTGATGATTTTTTGAATTTCCTCTGAATCTGTAGTTATGTCTCCCTTTTCATTTCTGATTTTGTTAATTTGGACGCACTCTCTGTGTCCTCTCGTTAGTCTGGCTAAGGGTTTATCTATCTTGTTGATTTTCTCAAAGAACCAACTTTTGGTTCTGTTGATTCTTTCTATGGTCCTTTTTGTTTCTACTTGGTTGATTTCAGCTCTGAATTTGATTATTTCCTGCCTTCTACTCCTCCTGGGTGTATTTGCTTCTTTTTGTTCTAGAGCTTTTAGGTGTGCTGTCAAGCTGCTGACATATGCTCTTTCCTGTTTCTTTCTGCAGGCACTCAGCGCTATGAGTTTTCCTCTTAGCACAGCTTTCATTGTGTCCCATAAGTTTGGGTATGTTGTACCTTCATTTTCATTAAATTCTAAAAAGTTTTTAATTTCTTTCTTTATTTCTTCCTTGATCAGGTTATCATTGAGTAGAGCATTGTTCAATTTCCACGTATATGTGGGCATTCTTCCCTTATTATTATTGAAGACCAGTTTTAGGCCATGGTGGTCCGATAGCACGCATGGGATTATTTCTATCTTTCTGTACCTGTTGAGGCCCGTTTTTTGACCAATTATATGGTCAATTTTGGAGAAAGTACCATGAGGAGCTGAGAAGAAGTTATATCCTTTTGCTTTAGGATAGAATGTTCTATAAATATCCGTTAAGTCCATTTGGCTCATGACTTCTCTTAGTCCGTGTACATCTCTGTTTAATTTCTGTTTCCATGATCTGTCCATTGATGAGAGTGGGGTGTTGAAATCTCCCACTATTATTGTGTGAGGTGCAATGTGTGTTTTGAGCTTTAGTAAGGTTTCTTTTACATATGTAGGTGCCCTTGTATTTGGGGCATAGATATTTAGGATTGAGACTTCATCTTGGTGGATTTTTCCTTTGATGAATATGAAGTGTCCTTCCTTATCTTTTTTGATGACTTTTAGTTGAAAATTGATTTTATTTGATATTAGAATGGCTACTCCAGCTTGCTTCTTCTGACCATTTGCTTGGAAAACTGTTTTCCAGCCTTTCACTCTGAGGTAATGTCTGTCTTTGTCTCCTAGGTGTGTTTCCTGTAGGCAGCAGAATGCAGGGTCCTCGTTGCGTATCCAGTTTGTTAATCTATGTCTTTTTATTGGGGAGTTAAGGCCATTGATGTTGAGAGATATTAAGGAATAGTGATTATTGCTTCCCGTTATATTCATATTTGGATGTGAGGTTATGTTTGTGTGCTTTCATTCTCTTTGTTTTGTTGCCAAGACGATTAGTTTCTTGCTTCTTCTAGGTTATAGCTTGCCTCCTTATGTTGGGCTTTACCATTTATTATCCTTTGTAGTGCTGGATTTGTAGAAAGATATTGTGTAAATTTGGTTTTGTCATGGAATATATTGGTTTCTCCATCTATGTTAATTGAGAGTTTTGCAGGATACAGTAACCTGGGCTGGCATTTGTGTTCTCTTAGGGTCTGTATGACATCAGTCCAGGATCTTCTGGCCTTCATAGTTTCTGGCGACAAGTCTGGTGTGATTCTGATAGGTCTGCCTTTATATGTTACTTGACCTTTTTCCCTTACTGCTTTTAATATTCTTTCTTTATTTTGTGTGTTTGGTGTTTTGACTATTATGTAACGGGATGTATTTCTTTTCTGGTCCAATCTAATTGGAGTTCTGTAGGCTTCTTGTATGCCTATGGGTATCTCTTTTTTTAGGTTAGGGAAGTTTTCTTCTATGATTTTGTTGAAGATATTTACTGGTCCTTTGAGCTGGGAGTCTTCACTCTCTTCTATACCTATTATCCTTAGGTTTGATCTTTTCATTGAGTCCTGGATTTCCTGTATGTTTTGGACCAGTAGCTTTTTCCGCTTTACATTATCTTTGACAGTTGAGTCAATGATTTCTATGGAATCTTCTGCTCCCGAGATTCTCTCTTCCATCTCTTGTATTCTGTTGGTGATGCTTGTATCTACGGCTCCTTGTCTCTTCCTTTGGTTTTCTATATCCAGGGTTGTTTCCATGTGTTCTTTCTTGATTGCTTCTATTTCCATTTTTAATTCCTTCAACTGTTTGATTGTGTTTTCCTGGAATTCTTTTAGGGATTTTTGCGATTCCTCTCTGTAGGCTTCTACTTGTTCTCTAAGGGAGTTCTTCACGTCTTTCTTGAAGTCCTCCAGCATCATGATCAAATATGATTTTGAAACTAGGTCTTGCTTTTCTGGTGTGTTTGGATATTCCATGTTTGTTTTGGTGGGAGAATTGGGCTCCGATGATGCCATGTAGTCTTGGTTTCTGTTGCTTGGGTTCCTGTGCTTGCCTCTCGCCATCAGATTATCTCTAGTGTTACTTTGTTCTGCTATTTCTGACAGTGGCTAGACTGTCCTATAAGCCTGTGTGTCAGGAGTGCTGTAGACCTGTTTTCCTCTCTTTCAGTCCGTTATGGGGACAGAGTGTTCTGCTTTCGGGCATGTAGTTTTTCCTCTCTGCAGTTCTTCAGCTGTTCCTGTGGGCCTGTGTCTTGAGTTCACCAGGCGGGGTGCTGCCCAAGGGCTCTCTGTGGCGGCAGCAACCAGGAAGACCTGTGCCGCCCCTTCCAGGAGCTTCAGTGCACCAGGCTTCCAGATGGCCTTTGGTGTTTTCCTCTGGTGTCCAAGATGTATGTACAGAGAGCAGTCTCTTCTGGTTTCCCAGGCTTGTCTGCCTCTCTGAAGGTTCAGCTCTCCCTCCCACGGGATTTGGGTGCAGAGAACTGTTTATCCGGTCTGTTTCCCTCAGGTTCCGGTGGTGTCTCAGGCAGGGGTCCTGCCGCTCATGGGCCCTCCCCCACGGGAGCCCAGAGGCCTTATACAATTTCCTCTTGGGCCAGGGCTGTGGGCAGGGGTGGGCAGTGTTGGTGGTCTCTTCCGCTCTGCAGCCTCAGGAGTGCCCACCTGACCAGGCGGTGAGGCCTCTTTCCCAAGGGTTCTGGGAGCAGAGAGCTGCTGCAGGCCGGGATCCATGGGCGTGGGACCTCTGGCAAACACAGGATGTGCCCGGTCCTAGATGAACTCTGCCTCTGTGTGTCCCAATCTCACCAGGCAGCTCTCTTGCAGCAGACAAGTTGGTCTTACCTGTGGTCCCGAGGCTCAAGTTTGCTTGCGGGGTGCTGCCCAAGGGCTCTCTGCGGCGGCGGCAGCAACCAGGAACCATACTTAGTTTTCTTGTACAGTTCAGTACCACCTGCACAGGGAATGCTACTGCTCACATGAGCTGAGCAAATGCGGATACCAGAAGAGGCAAGTTTTCAATTCCTATGTTGACATTTCCTCAAGCCAGAGTCTTAGTTTTCAGTTTTTAGTCATCCCGTGTCTATAAACTGTGAACGTTGCACACTTTTCTGTCTCTCCCATCCCAGTCAGGTAGAGAAGGATGAAGAGAGTGGGCAAGAAAGGTCCTGCTCTTCCACCTTTACCTATTTTAAAACAGACAAACAAATAAGGTCTTTTTTTTTTACCAAAGGGACATTTTTGTTAAAAGTCTTTGATAATGGTTGGTTAGCTCTCCCTTTGTAAGAATTTCCTCATGAAAAGATTTCATGATTACCACAGGTTTTAGGACGTAGTGGTGTCAATCAAGACTATATGTAAGAAAAGAAACTCAAGAAACATGTCTACCACATTTTTTCCTCTTTTTTATTGAATATTTTATTTATTTACATTTCAATTGTTATTCCCTTTCCCAGTTTCCCCTCCACAAAACCCCTATCCCTTCTTGCACCCCCTGCTTCTATGAGGGTGATCTTCCACCCACCCACCTACTCCAGCCTCACCTCCCTAACATTCCCCTACACTGGGGCATCAAGACTTCACAGGATCAAAAGCCTACCCTCCTATAATTTTGTCTTCACATTTATTTCTCTTGGCAGTGGAATATTTTACGACAAGATAACAAGTTCAGTTAGTACCACTATTTGACCACAAGTTGAGAGTTGGTATGTGAATTGGAGTGAGAAGACGCTACAGCAGGTATAGATTAAAACTGGTTTTGAAGAAAGTTGCTTCTACTCTCTGTGTCTATATATCGTGGGTGAGAACTAATGTCTTTCAAACACCAAAGTGTTCAATCAAGATTGCAGTGCATACAAATGTCTTTTAAAGGGCTGTGTGCTCCTTATCAACAAAGCCTTTGTACATGTATCACAAGCAGACTTAGTTTGCATGGCACACCTGGAAACATAACAACGTTTTCCAGATGTATAAAGGCACATTTCTACATTTAATCTTTCTGGATACACAGTTGAAATAATCTACATGAAAGTTCTTTCTATGTACCCTGGGCACTTTGACTTTTCAAAGCCAGTCTTTAAGGAGGAAGTAGAATGTTAAGAGGAGTGTCATGCGTATGTTTGGTATGCTTGCTTGACGTGCAGCTTTATTCTTGTGCTTTGTCTTTTAAAAGACGAGCACTATAACAAGTGACAGCAAGAGACTGTGCAGCACTATCTCTGTTCTACCCATGCATTGCCAGTGGGCAGAGGTTTCTCATTTCATACATCATTTACAACTTCCTACAGTAATTTTACACAGCTCATGTCCTCAGTACAAAACATGGCAATTATCTGTATACACACACATATAGGCATTCTGAATATGAAAACCATGCAGCACCATGGAGGCCCCCAAAGGTTACATATTCCAAAAAATTAAAGTTGGTAAAACTCAGAAAGTTATCTAATTAAAAACCTTTCCATTAGTGTTCTTTGTCCCACTGTGCATTTATAAAACATGTTATTTCATGAGGTTGTTCTGTAGGGTTTCTCAACTGCTTTTGAACTCTAAAATTTCGTTAAGAAAACAGAAACTTATCTCACACATTCTGTTGTCTCTTATTTGCTTCTGAATACAGAAAAATAAAGTACATACTTCAAGGAATAACATAAACATATCCAGCCATTTATACAAATAAACATTAAAAGACTATATTTGTCTGAATGTGCTGAAATTAATAAAAATTACTATAGTTTGGTCATATTTTCACTAAAATATAGAACATTTAGGGAATATGCAAATTATAATATCCTTCATGACAGATAAAAAATTCTGGACTTCATTTGTTATTAGTGACCTACAATTATTTTTGCTTTTTATTTTGTTACAACATTCAATTTATATTATATCCTGGGTTTCATTAATTGTGTTTGTAACAGTGAATAGGAATTGCCTGACACTCATAAAGTCATAAAAAACAATGTGTTAAATTTCAAACTCAGTTTTGTTGATAAATTTTCAAGACAGGAGAGACATATATTTATTATCTTAAATTCAGGTAAATATATTTCTTCTACTGCCAACTTTCTTGTTCTTGACTTGGTCCCTGTTACATTTCAATATCTTCATCTATAAGATGAAGTAATTTATTGTATCTGTGTGTGTGTGTGTGTGTGTGTGTGTGTTTGTGTTTGTGTGTGTGTGAGATGTGAAAGAATTCTTTCACTTATATATGAATGCAGAGATAATTAGATGCAGGGCATGTGCATGGAAACCAGAGAACAATGATCATGTATTGGTCCTTGTCATCCTTTTCTGTATAGGACAGGATCTCCATGTCACTGTGCTAGTTAGCCTAGTTGGCCATCAGCTTCTGGAGATTCTCCTATCTCTGCCTCCCAGATATTTGTCTACTGATCCTGGCATTTTCGTGGATGCCGTGGATTCCACCTCACATCACCAGGCTTGTTTAGCCAATGTTTTTACCCATTGAAACACCTTCTAGCTCTGATTCCATTTTTTATTAATGTAAAAGCATCCAAGGTAATTAAATGATTGGGATAGAAAATGATAGTTTGATGCCTATTGTATTGGAGATTCTTTTGTAAATGGCAAAATCGTGATTAGAAAAGTTGTTCTTTTAAAAAAAATCATTAATTTTGTTTTTACACTCCAGCTGTTATCCCCATCCCAGTCTGCCCTCTGACAGTTCCTCATTCCATTTCTTCTCCCCTGTCTCCAAGAGGATGTCCAAAGCCCTCCATCCTCACCACCCCCCAGGCCTCCCACTCTCTGGGGCCTCCAGTCTCTTGAAGGTTAGGTGCATCTTCTCTGACTGAACTGAGACCCAGCTGTCCTCTTCTGCATATGTGTTGGGGACCTCATATAAGCTGGTATTCCTCAGTTGAGAATTCTTTGCTTAGGTCTGTACCCCATTTTTAAAAAGGTTTATTTGATTCTCTGGCTTATAACTTCTTGAGTTCTTTGTATTTATTAGATATTAGTCCTCTATTGGATATAGGATTGGTAAAGATATTTTCCCAATCTGTTTGTTGGTGTTTTGACATATTGACAGTGTCCTTTGCCTTACAGAAGCTTTGCAATTTTATGTGGTCCCATTTGTCTATTGGTGATCTTATATCATAAGCCATTGGTTTTCTGTTTAGGAAATTTCCCCCTTTGCCTTTGTGTTCAAGACTCTTCCTACTTTTTCTTCTACTAGTTTCAGTATATCTGGATTTATGTGGAGGTATTTGATCCACTTGGACTTGAGCTTTGTAGAAAAAGATAATAGTGCATCAATTTGCATTCTTCTACATGTAGATCTCCAGTTGCACCAGCACCATATATTAAAGATGCTTTCTTTTTTCCTTTGTATATTTTTGGGTTCTTTGTGATAGATCAAGTGTGCAGAAATGTATGGTTTTATCTCTGTGCCTTCAATGTTATTCCACTGGTCTATCTGCCTATCACTGTACTAATACCATGCAGGGTTTTTTTGTTATTCCAAATGAATTTGCAAATTGCTCTTTCTAACTCTTTGAAGAATTGAGTAGTAATGTTGATGGGGATTGCATTGAATCTGTAGATTGCATATGGAAAGATGGCCATTTTTATTATATTAATCCTGCTAATCCATGAACATGTGAGAATTTTTCCATCTTCTGAAATCTTCTTTGATTTCATTCTTCAGAGACTTGAAGTTCTTGTCATACAGATCTTTCACTTGCTTGGTTAGAGTCTCGCAAAGTTATTGTATATTATTTGTGGATATTGTGAAGGCTGTCATTTACCTAATTTCTGTCTCAGCCTACTCATCCTTTGAAAAGAGGTCAACTACTGTTTTGTTTGAGTTAATTTTATATCCAGCCACTTTGCTGAAATTTTTTATCAGACTTAGTAGTTCTCTGGTGGGTTCACTCAAGTATATTATCATATCATCTGCAAAGAGTGATATTTTGACTTCTTCCTTTCCGATATATATTCCTTTGACCTCCTTTTGTTGTCTAATTGCTTTGGCTAGGACTTCAAGAACTCTTTTGAATAGATAGGGAGTGGGTAACCTTGTCTAGACCCTGATTTTAGTGGGGTTGCTTAAAGTTTCTCTCCATTTACTTCGATGTTGACTGTTGATTTGCTGTATATTGCTTTTACTATGTTTAGTAATGGGCCTTGAATTCCTGATCTTTTCAAGACTTTTATCATGAAGAGGTGTTGAATTTTTTAAAAACTTTCTCACCATCTAATGAGATGATCATTTTTCCCCTTGAGTTTGTTTATATAATGGATTACATTGATGGATTTCTGTATATTGAACCAGAGTTTTATTCCTGGGATGAAGCCTCCTTGGTCATGGTGAATAATCATTTTGGTGTGTTCTTGCATTTGGTTTGTGATTATTTTATTGAGTATTTTTGAATCAATATTCATTAAGGAAATTGGTGTGAAGTATTCTTTCTTTGTAGGGTCTTTGTGTGGTTTAGGAATAAGCATAATTGGGGATTAAAGGAATGAATTGGGTAGTGTTCCTTCTGTTTATATTTTGTGGAATAGTTTGAAGAGTATTGGTGTTAGTTCTTCTTTGAAGGACTGATGGAATTCTGCACTAAACCCATTGTGTCCTGGGCTCTTTGTGGTTGGGAGGCATTTAATGACTGCTTCATTTCTTTAGGGGTTATGGGACTGTTTAGATGGTGTATTTGATACTGATTCATCTTTGGTACCTGGTACCTGTCTAGAAAATTATCCATTTCTGGTTTTGTTCAGTATAGGCTTTTGTAGTAGGATCTGATGATTTTTTTTAAATTTCCTCAGTGTTTGTGTTATGTCTCCCTTTTCATTTCGGATTTTGTTATTTTGGATACTCTCTTTGTGCCCTCTGGTTCCTCTGGCTAAGGGTTTATCTACCTTGTTAATTTTCTCAAAGAACCAGCACCTGGTTTTGTTGATTCTTTGTACAGTTCTTTCTGTTTTTACTTGGTTGATTTTATTTCCTGCAGTCTACTCATGTTGGGTACTCATCTTGCTTTGTTTTGTTCTAGAAATTTCAGGTGTGCTCTCAAGGTGCTAGTATATGTTTTCTCCAGTATCTTTTTGGAGGCACTCAGAGCTATGAGTTTTCCTCTTCATACTGCATTCATTGTATTCCATAAGTTTGGGTATATTGTGCTTTCATTTTCATTAAATTTTAAAAAGTCATTACTTTCCCAATTATTTAGTAGAGCATTGTTCAGCTTCCATGTATATGTGGGCTTTCTCTTGTTTTTGTTGTTATTGAATGCCAAACTTAGTCCATGGTGATTTGACAGGATCCATGGAATTAGGTCATGTATCTAATAAGGTCTGTTTATGACCAATAATAACGGTCAGTTTTAGAGAAGGCACCATGAGGTGTGGAGAAGGTATAGTCCTTTCTTCTAAGGGGAAATATTTAGATATATGTTAAATCCATTTGGTTCAAACTTCTTTTGGTTTCACTGTTTCCCAGTTTTGTTTCTGTTTCCTTGATCTGTCCATTGGTTAGAGTGTGGTGTTGAAGTCTCCCACTGTTATTGTGTGAAGTGCAATATATGCTTTGAGATTTAGTAAAGTTTTTTTTTTATTAATCAATGGGTTTGTACTTGCATTTGGAGCATAAATGTTCAGAATTGAGAGTTCATCTTGGTAGACTTTTCCTTTGATGAGTATGAAGTGTCCTTCCTTATCTTTTTTGACAACTTTGGTTGAAAGTTGATTTTATTTGGTATTAGAATGGCTACTTCAGCTTGTTTCTTGGGATCATTTGCTTGGAAATATTTTTCCAGCTTTTTATTCTTAGGTAGTATCTGTCTTTGTCACTGAGGTGTGCTTCCTGAATGCAGCAAAATGCTAGGTCCTGTTTATGTATCCATTCTGTTAGTTTTTGTCTTTATATTGGATAATTAATTCCATTAATGTTAAGAGAATATATTTTTAATTAATTAATTAATTTGTTTATTTATTTTTACTCTCTAGATTATGCCCCTCCAAGTACACCCCCAACTGTTCCGTATCCCATACCTCTTTCCCCTTCCACTAGTCCCTCCTTTACCACAAGGATGTCCTTACCCCACCCACCCCACCAGACCTGTAAACTTCCTGGGTCTCTAGTCTCTTGAGAGTTAGGTGCTTCTTCTCTGATGTAACTAGGGAGTCCTCTGCTGTATATGTGTTGGAGATGTCATCTAAGCTGGTGTGTACTGCTTGGTTGGTGATTCAGTGTCTGAGAGATCTCAGGGGTCCAGGTTAATTGAGACTGCTGGTCCTTCAGGGTTGTCCTTCTCCTCAACTTCCTTTAGCTTTTCCCTAATTCAATCAGAGGGGTCAACATCTTTTGTTCATTGGGTGAGTGTAGATATCTGCATCTGACTCTTTCATCTGCTTGTTTGGTCTTTTGACTATTCTTTACTTTTTTTTGGCTAATATCCACTGATTAATGAGAACATACCATGCATGTCCTTTTGGGTCTGAGTTACCTCACTCAATATCATATTTTCTAGTTCCACCTGTTTGCCTGCAAAACTCATTATGTCCTTGTTCTTAATAGCTGGGTAGTCTTCCATTGTTTAAATAAACAACATTTTCTGTATCCCTTTTCCACATTTTCTCCTGGCCACTCATCCTGGCCAACATGTGTTGTCACCTGAGGTTTTGATCTTAGCCATTCTGACAGTTACAACATGTTATCTCAGGGTCATTTTGATTTGCATTTCTCTGATCATTATGGATTTTGTACATTTCTTTAGTTCCTTCTCAGCCATTAGAGATTCCTCTGTTGTGAATTCTCAGTTTAGTTCTATATCTCATTTTTTTGATTGGGTTTTTTTTAGTTTTTTGGTGGTTACCTTCTTGTGTTGACTAATAGCCATCTATGGTATGTAGGGTTAGTGAATATTTTTTCCCAATCTGTATCTGTCTTATTCAATATGTCCTTTGTCTTACATAAACTTTCCAGTTTCATGAGGTCCCATTTCTCAATTCTTGATTTTAGGGTGTGAGCAATTAGAGCTCTGTTTAAGAAATTTCCCCCATACCAATGAGTTCAAGGCTCTTTCTCACTTTCTCTTCTATTAGATTCAGTGTATCTGGTTTTATGTTGAGGTATGTTGATACCATTGGCCTTGACCTTTGTGCATGGTGACAAATATGGGTGTATTTTCATTTTTTCTACATACAGACTGCCAGTTAGACCAGTGTCATTTATTGAAGATGCTTTCTTTTTTCCATTATATATTTTGACTTCTTTGTCCAAGTTCAGGTATACGTGAGTGGTTTTATTTCTGGGTCTTCCATTCTATTGATCAACCTGTCTGTCTCTGTACCAATACCATGCAGATTTTATCACTATTGCTCTGTAGTAGAGCTTGAGGTCAAGGATTGTTATTCCCATGCCATTCTTTTATTGTTAACAATTATTTTCACTATATTGGTTTTTTTTTCTTTCCAGATGAAGTTGAGAATTGCTCTTTCCAAGACTTTGAAGAATTGTGTTGTGATTTTGATGGGGATTGCATTGAATCTGTAGATTGCTTTTTATAGGATGACTGTTTTTACTATGTTAATTCTGCCAATCCATGACCATGGGAGATCTTTTCATTTTCTGTGATGTTCTTTGATTTCTTTCTTGAGAGATTTGAAGTTCTTATCATAAAAATCTTTCACATCTTTGGTTTGAGTTGCTCAAAGATATTTTATATTATCTGTGGCTATTGTGAAGGGAATTTTCCATAATTTCTTTCGCAGCCTGTTTATCATTTATATAATAACTTATTTCACTAATTTTATATCCAGTCTTGCTGTTACTGTTGTCATTAAAGGTGGAATTATGTTTGTGTGGCTATCTTCTTATGGGTTTGTTGCAAAAAGAGTACTTACTGGCTTTTTCTAGGGTGTAGTTTCCCACCTTGTGTTGGAGTTTTCCAGCTATTATCCTTTGTATGGCAGGATTTGTGAAAATATATTATATAAATTTGTTTTTGTCATGGAATATCTTGGTTTCTCCATCTATGTTAATTGAGAGTTTTGCCTGGGCTAGTGTTTGTGTTATCTTAGTGTCTTTATGACATCTCTCTGGGATCTTCTGGATTTCATAGTTTCTCTTGAAAAGTCTGGTGTAATTCTGATAGATCTGCCTTTATTTGTTATTTGACCTTCTCCCCTTACTGCTTTTAATATTCTTTGTTTTGTGCTATTTTGACTATTACATGATGGGAAGAATTTCTTTTCTGGTCCAATATATTTGGAGTTCTGTAGGCTTCTTGAATGTTTTGGACCATCTATTTCTTTAGGTTATGGAATGTTTCTTCTATAATTTTGTTGAAGATATTCCCTGGCCCTTTAAGTTGGGAGTCTTCACTCTCTTCTATACCTATTATCCTTAGGTTTGATCCTCTGGGTTTCCCGGATGTTTTGACTTAGGAGCTTTTGGGTTTTGCATTATCTTTGACCGTTGTGTCAATGTTTTCTATGGTACCTCTGCCCCTGAGATTCTCTCGTCTATCTCTTATATTCTGTTGTGATACTTGTGTCTATGACTCCTGGTCTCATTTCTAGATTTTCTAACTCCAATGTTGTTTCCCCTTGTGATTTCTTTATTGTTTCTATTTCATTTTTAGATCCTGGATGGTTTTATTAAATTCCTTCACCTGATTGGTTATGTTTTCCTGTAATTCTTTAAGGTATTTTTGTGGTTCCTTTTTCAGGGATTTTATTTATTTACCTGTGTGGTCCTGTATTTCTTTAATGGTGTTATTTATGTCCTTCCTAAAATACTCAATTATCATCATGAGATGTGATTTTTAAAATCCAAGTCTCACTTTTTTGGTGTGTTGGGATAAATAGCATTTGCTTTGGTGGGAAAACTAGGCTCTGATGATGCCAAGTATTCTTGTTTTCTGTTGCTTAGGTTCCTGTGCTTGCCTCTGACCATCTGGTTGTCTCTGGTCTTAGCTGGTCTTGCTGTCTCTGACAGTGGCTTGACCCCTCCCATGAGCTGGTGTGTCAGCATTCCTGCAGATTGGCTTTCTTCCAGTGGGATCTGGATTCAGAGAGCTGTATCACAGTTTCAGCTCAGGGTACAGGTAGAGGAAGGATCCTGTTCCAGACTTCTCCTAGGTTCCTGTGTCCAAATGGCTCCAGGGGGTTTCGTCTTGGGCCGGGAATGTGAACAGAAGGTTTCACCTGTGCTGAAAGGATTGTCAACACTCTGAGATTCCTGCTCTCTCCCCAGGGGATCTTGGTACAGAGAGCCATGGGACTTGGGTGCAGTGTTTTTTTTTTTAATAACATAAGAAATTATTGTACATGTAGTGGCTGTAAAGAACAAACATTTATTTTCTAAAATTTATGGGAAGGGGGTATTTTTGAAAATCCCCAGTGAAGATTGCAGGGCTGGCTTCTTCTGCACCCTCACTCGGGACAGGAAGTACTTGTGAATTCACTTAGGTTATTGCTATCAATCAGCTCTGTATTGTTCAGACACAAGGCCTTATTTTGCTGGCTAGCTTAGGGGGAATGCTGAAGGCTAATGCTAGAGGCCATCCAAACTCCCTGCCGTATGACTTTTGGCATATTACTTCTTTTTCCATAGAAGGCAGCTGGGGAAATGAAGACATAATCACATGCCTACAAGCATTTTCATCCCATCAGCTTTTGCACATAATTGGTTGAAAGCAAGTCACAGGTCTGTCTCCACTCTAGAAAGAAATATTGCAGAAGGGCCTGAATATTAGCTGTCTTAAGGAATGCCTTTATTGTCTGTCTAGTACTATATGAAGCTGACAGCTGATCACGTGTAAACTACCTGCAAATAAATATGTAAACAGAAGTAACAAAATTGAATATCATTGGAATTTTTATCCTGGAAATTATAGTATTGGCTTCCTTATTTGCAAGCTTATGTAGGACTCATTAACTAAAATTACCTCTCTGAACACAGAGAGTTTGAGTCCACTTCTGAAATTGGACTAGAACAATGGCTGAATTCTTCTTTAGTACAAGCACAGGCTTACAGTACCTGGGATAGGTTGACTCTATCCATTGGCTGACAGTTTACTTTTCACTCGAAACCCCAATGGTCTATTTTAAATATTCTTAGTGGCATATGATAAAATGGTGAAATCTGGGAATTTTTAAAAATTAGTTTAAATGTAATTTTCTATATCTACCCTAAATGGTAGAAAGTGGTAGTTTTGATAAATCAAAACAGGAATTCAAGAGACAAGAGACAAGACAGCTAATCTAGCTTTAAATGTTAGCTCTTCTTTTTTTTACCAACTTTGCAAATGTTTATTTTTCTTTTCATTATAAATACAAAACGATGATAGCACTTTACTTACACATTGAATGGAGAAAATAACACAGCACTGTACAAAATATTCAGTATAATGCCTCAAGATAGTAACTGCTTCAAAATTATTAGCTAATATGTATTTTATTATTGCAATATCACGTGTCATTGTATCGGGCAAATGAAACACACAGGAGGTGAGTCAGAAATGGTGTTTTATTTATTTTCTCTTCTAGATTTCCTTTGAAATTGATGAGTAGGCAGGCAAGTTGAAAGTGTTAAAATTCATGTTTAATTCTCTAAATATTGTTTTTAATAGATGAATTAGTTTATTTGGAGCTTGTCTAGTATTCTGAAAATGAGAGAAATAAAGCCATACTTTTCCATGTAAGGGTCATAGCTGTCAGTTGAAAATGTGAGTTTTGATTCTCTAGATTCTGTTCTTTTGAAGTCAGATTTTCAGGTACAATACTCTGTGTTTAGTAATAAATGGACTGTACATAAATTATGCATTCAGCAAAAATGAAAGACAAAAGTGCCAAGCACCTTTTTGCTGCTTAGAGGAAACAGTTTCACTGTCTGACATTTTGAAGACAAGACAGTCCATGTAATTTCACAGAATCGTAAGCAGCCACATTCTCATTCCGCCCTGTCTTTCAGACTCTTTTGTTCTCTACAGAGGAAAATCACACAGAATGAGAAATAACATGGAGCCATAAACCTTGTCTGAATTTTTTTCACTTTGCCTTGCATTTTTTCTCCATGATATTCTTTTCTTTTGTGAAATGAGAACATACATAAAAGGCTCCAAACCGCAAAACTCACTGTTGCAGCACTCTTACACTGCAGTAACAAAACACCCTAGGCTGAGCAGTTCTATGTAAGAAACAGACACTTAGTTTTCATAGTTCTGCAGGGTGGGGAGTCCAGGATCAGTGGGTTGAGACTTTCATTATCTGCTGAGGGTCCGTCCTCTGCTTTCAAGACAGAGCCTTGCAAGCTGCATGTTATCCTTAGGAACAGGATGGAGCTCAACATAGTCACATGGCAAAAATCTGAAGGGGAAAGAGACAGACTTCTTGGAGCTGACCTTAGGAGGAAGCATGATTTCAGGCAAGAAGACTTTCTTGCTATTTAATCACCATTTGAAGGGCCCATAGCATTATTGCCAGGGCTAGTAGATTACAACATTTGAATAAGGACACCGTGAAACCAGAAAAGTAAGATCCTGAGGAGTGCTAATGTTAATGAACATCTTTGAAAACCAACAAGTTCACTACCTAGATATTATGAAATCCTTCCACTAATGTACTGTATGAATATGTACATAACTTTAAAAGGAGATGGATAGATAATAATTCCTGTATTTTAAAGTTCCAGTTAAATACAGATATCCAATAGGTAAAGGAGAGAAATACTATAGTAAATGGTTTGTATATGCTCGGCCCCAGGAATGGCATGATTAAAAGGAGTGGCCCTGGGTGTGTCACCATAGATATGGGCTATAAGACCCTTATGCTAGCTGCCTTGAAGTCAGAATTTTGGAGCAGCCTTCAGATGAAGATGTAGAGCTCTCAGCTCCTCCTGTACCATGCCTACCTGCATGCTGCAATGTTCCTGCCTTGACGATACTGGACTAAACCTCTGAACCTGTAAGCCAGCCCCATTAAATGTCATTTATATAAGACAACTATTTAAAAAGCTGTCCTCTCAGTTGAAATTGTTTATTGCCCCTCCTTCTCCTCCTCCATTTCCCCTTCTCTTAGTCCCTCCTCTTTTTTAAATTGGATAGTT
Source organism: Rattus norvegicus (assembly GCF_021556685.1). NCBI lineage: Eukaryota > Metazoa > Chordata > Mammalia > Rodentia > Muridae > Rattus > Rattus norvegicus. The sequence goes on from NC_141535.1 coordinate 97,715,051, forward strand.
TATGTATTTACATTTCAAAGGTTATCTCCTTTCCCAGTTCCCCCATCTCCCATCACCTCTTCCCCTGCTTCTATGAGGATGCTCTTCCTTCCACCCACCCACTCCCATCTCAACACCTTGGCATTTCCCTATACTGGGGAAATGAGCCTTCACAGACCAAGGGATTCTCCTTCTACTGATGCCAGATAATGCCATCCTCTGCTACAAATGCAGCTGGAGCCATGGGTTTTTCCATGTATACCACCATTCTTCTGTTGAGGGACATCTGGGTTCTCTCCAACTTCTGGCTATTATAAATAAGGCTACTATGAACATAGTGAAGCATGTGTCCTTGTTATATGTTGGAGCATCTTTTGGGTATATGCCCAGAAGTGGTATAGCTAGGTCCTCAGGTAGTACTATGTCCAATTTTCTGAGGAATCTCCAGACTGATTTTCAGAGTGGTTGTACCAGCTTGCAATTCCCCCAACATTAGAGGAGTATTCCTCTTTCTCCACATCCTTGCCAGCATCTGCTATCACCTTTCTTTCTTGATCTTAGTCATTCTGACTGGTGTGAGGTGGAATCTCAGGGTTGTTTTGATTTGCATTTCCCTGATGAATGCATTCAAGGTAACAGGAATGTAACATTTTCTAAAGTTGGGCAAGATCATTATAAGACATCCTGTGAACTTTTTCAACCAAGACAGGACACCAAGGACAGAAAATAAATGATTCCATCAAAGTGTATCTTGGTGAAACAAATAAGTTTAATTGGAATCAAAGCAAGCATCAGACATACTGATTCTCTCCACAGCTCTTCAACCAATTTTGTAAAAGAAAACTTCTCTTAGGTATTAATTAAATTTAACTAATCTTTGTATTCTTGAACTACTTGTTTAATATGTAATTATGTTAATTATTCATGTCTCCATTTTTATTAGTTCTCTTGTTAATATCTGTCATGCATTATGATCAAACCGTGAGTGTTATTTGATAAACTCAATTTTGTTTTTTGTTTTTTTTTGATACCCAAGTAAAGAAAAACAAAAATTCTCTGAAGTATTCATTGATGCTCCTTTTATGAATAATGATAATGTTGTAAATAGTTAATTTCCTGAAGTTCTAAATCTAGAGAGGTCTATTTGAATGTGAAAGAGATAATTGATTGTTTCTAAATTTACTATATTGTTTCTACATTTACTATATTGTTTCTAAATTTAATTTGCTGTAAACATCTTTGTTAAATTGACATTAGATAAATATTTACTAGTTATTTTTTTCTTCCTAAGTGTGAATGAAAATGTTAAACATGTTAAAATTGTACACAACCTTAACTTTGTCCCAGTTTCAAGAGGATTTTATTATATTATAGGAAGAAATTACTGATAGCAGTTACGAAATCGTGTTCTTTTTGACATTTAAGGGAAATTTTTCCTTTTAATTATTTCTTGGATCTTTTCTCAAACATCAAAGGAAGTATAAATATTTTAACAAGAACAATTTATAGAGTTGCAGAAATATCAGTATTTGCTTCAATATAAATAATCAAATACAATAACCCAAACTCATTCAATTTTACTATTATATATAATTTATTCTTCTCTCATATTCTACATCCTGCTGTCAGTTTCTCCTCTTTCTACTCTTGGTTCCTCCCTACACCTTCTGCCTTCCTCAGATCCAGTCCTCCTCCTCTCAAGGATATCAACCAAACACTGCATGACAAGTTATAATTAAATGAAGCATAAAGACTCATATAGGTAATCCAGTAGGAAGAAAGTTCTCAAAAGCAGGCAAAAGAGTCAGACGCAGCCCCTGGTTCCATTGTTTGGAGTTCCACAACAAGACCGACCTACTCAACTGTTATATGGGTAGAGGGACTAGGTCAATCCTATGCAGGCTCTCTTGGTAGTTCAGTTTCTGTGAGCCCCAATGAGCCCATGTTAATTGATTCTATGGAGTATATTCTTGTGGTAATTTCTGGCTCCTACAATCCTTTCTTCCTCTCTTCAGCAGGGTTCCCTAGCTGTAGGTCTCTGTATTCATTTTCATCAGAGAAAGCTTCTCTGATGACAGTTGGCCTGACCTATCTAATGGTATGTATTGTAACAGAATATCATTAGGACTCGTTTTATTGACTTTTCTTTTTTCTTTTTTTCCTTTTTTTCTTTTTAAGACATAATTTTTTATTGGCTATTTTATGTATTTACATTTCAAATGTCATGCCCTTTCCTAGTTCCTTTCTCTCCAGTCCCCCTTTCCGAAACCCTGTTTCTATTAGGATGCTCCTCCTCCTACCCACCAACTCAACACCTTGGCATTCCACTACACTGTGGAAACAAACCTTCACAGGACCAAGGGCTTCTCCTCCTATTGATGTCAGACAATGCCATCCTCTGCTACATATGCAGCCGGAGCCATGAGTCCCTCCATGTATGCTCTTTGCTTGGTGGTTTAGTCCCTGGGAGCTCTGGGGTGTCTGGTTGGTTGATATTGTTTTCGTTCCTATGGGGTTGCAAATCCCTTCAGCTCCTAGGTCTTTTCTCTAACTCCTCCATTGGGGTCTCTGTGCTCAGTCTGATGGTTGGCTACAAGCATCCTCATATGTATCAGTAAGACTCTGAGGGGGTGGCTCAAAGTCCTGCCTCTTCTGCTTAGCCATTGACTGCTAGCATCTTAATTGATTGATCAATAAACAATTGAAGAACAGGATCTTTAGGTTTCACATATAGATTCTGGATCAGAGCATCAGAACCATCCTGTACCTAGGAGAACAGACAAGGAGGGGAGCAATGACTGGAATATAAAAAATAAAATAATTGAAAAAAAGTAATGCAAGTAATTATTCTACAATGTTCATATTTACACAACACAAATTCATATATATATACATATACATACTTATTTAGTTTAATTTACTTGTTATTTGAATTTTTAAAAAAATGCTACACGCATTTGTTGCAGATTTTTTACTTTTTTTGCAGATGTATAGAAAATGTGAACTTATAAAACATGGAAACATTTATGTTAATCATTTTTATTGACTGGTTTTTCTCTATGGACTGTGAGAAAATAAAAGTAGCCCAAAGTAGAGGTCCAAAGAGGAGAAGAAGGGGAGCTAGTAAACTCTACTGACATTAACTTCCTAGGAATTTCAGCATAGTGTTTGCCCATACAGGTTCCATTAAAGTTAATGGGAGTTCTGTGACTAATTCTCTCTGTAGAGTACTAAAAATGTACCCTGCAGTATTAAAAAGTCTGAACTTAATTTTTGCTTTCTCTTAACCTTGATTATGCTATTCTAAAGACAAATATTTTCATTATCATGCACATATATAGTAAATTTAATAGAAAAATTTAGAAATAATTTATTTGGAGGAGAGGCTGCAGCTATATGGGTCAGAGCAGAATTTTAATTAGTGTTGCACATACGGGTCCTGTTCATTATAATGATAAAACAAGCATGCACATCTGTAATTCACCCGCTAGCTATACAAATGAGAACTTAAACCTGAATGAATTCAATAAATGAACATTTTCAGATCACTTACTTAAAATTAGGTCTACTTTTTAATCAGTCATGTTTTAAGTGAATGCTTATTAATAGAACATTAATAAAACATGCTTATGGAATGAGATTTCAAGGAAGAGGTAAAATGAATGAAATATAACAAAAATGAAACAAACCTAATGGTTAATGTTTAATTTTACTTTAAGTACTTTATATTAAATTGCAAATTTATTTCAGATTAAAAATGAATTTCTAATATTTTTCAAGTGTACATTGAGATAAAATACCATGGATAATATTAGCTGTGAATTCATGATCCTGATACAATGCAAATTTTGTCTACTTTTGACACTCAAACTGAAATATTAATGCCATTTTTTCTTTAAGTAATTTCTGCCTGGCTTCAATCTCTACTTATGGAAATAAAGTTATAAAATTTTGGTTTTTAAGGAATGCAAAAGAAAATGTTATATACATGAATAAATACTCTATCATCTGTTTTTCACTGAAATTAGCAGATTTATTACAAGGTAAGAGACACACAGATATTTCTTCAGCACAATATTCTTGGAGAAGAAGATGGTCCCACAGAATCATGTTTGAATGAAGCAGAGCATCCTAAATACCCATAACATGGTTGACCTAAGTTTCTAGAGGTTATAATTCTTGGGAAGCTGAGCATAGACGGCAATTAAGACTGCTATGTTTGTGCTACACGTTCATCCTCTTCTTTTGCTATTTACACAATTCTCTGTGCCGAAGTTGCAATGGAATCTTGAGTTTGAGTAGGGCTATGGTTAAGTTTCAAGCCATTTCACAGTTCTTATCATAGACATAGCTATTGACCTTCAACATATTCTTAAAGCAGTTCCACCTCATGATCCTGTTATGTAGAATTCACTTCGAAGCTGGCAACCTTTCAGTTTTGAGCTGAAACTGACTTTCCTAATATTCAGGTTTGCAGCTGAGAGCTGTGCATGTACTAGGGGGCTTTGGATCATCTAGACCTAGCTTCCTAGGCTTACTTACAGCAGACCTCCAAACATCCAGAGCACATGATACTTCCCCAATTATGCATAAATTATTCTTCAAGGAAATTAAAACCTTACATGTGGTTGCTTGTTAATAATTCTGGGAGTTTGGGCTATACTAAAGCTAACAAAGCCACATATCTTTCAAAGGTTCAATTGTGTGTGTGTGTGTGTGTGTGTGTGTGTGTGTGTGTGTTTCTCTCCTCTCTCTCTGTCTCTGTCTCTCTCTCTGTCTCTGTCTCTCTCTCTCTCTCTCTCTCTCTCTCTGTGTGTGTGTGTGTGTGTGTGTGTGTGTTTGTAGTTTACTGCTGTGTGAGGAAGCCAGAGGGTCACATGGAATATCTTCCCCAATCTTTTTCCAACTTATATTGAGACAAGATCTCTCACTAAACCTAGAGCTCACAGATTTGGCTGTATGTCAGGTTAGCAAGCCTCAAAACTCATCCTGCCTCTGATGCCCAGCACTGGCATTCTAGGCATACAGCTATGCACCTCCATGGCAGGCTTTCTCTATGAGTACTGGGGATCTAGACTCATTCTTTGTGTTTTTGAGGCAAGCACTTTATAGCTCAATCCACCTTAGTGTTTCATCTTGGACTGTTGTGATTCTTGAGGTAATTTGTAAGATATGATCCTTTCTCCCTATAAAACATACACTAGTGCACACTCTCAGTTAAATATAATTTCTCCATATTTATCTACATAAGCATTGCCAGAGTACATTGTTGCTTCTTGAAAAGAGAATGAATTAAACTATGCAGCTCAGGGCTGGAGAGATGGCTCAGCCGTTAATGGCTAGGCTCACAACCAAAAAAACTATGCAGCTCAATCATTTAAGTTAACACAGTTCACACTGTATGGGGTGTTTAGTATGTATTCCAACTTTATGACTAACCCTATTTGCACTCAGGTTATTTGAGTCTGAGCTTCTCACCAGGATACTAACTCTCCTGTGGGTTTCCATCTGAAACCCCTTTCATCAGTCTACTGCTCCAGCAGCTTATATCATTTTATTAAGATTTTTTTTCCATGACACCATGAAAGTGCCCCTCCCTATGTCCCAGATTGTACTAAACCTATCTCTTTATCTATGTGCCATTTTTCATTACAATTTGTAACTTTCTTTAAAATCTTCCTAATATTTGTACAGCAGCAGTAAACTTCTCTAGTTTAGATCTGCTCTTAGAATAGACATTTATAACAACAGCATATTGGGTTTCCAGAACAAGAGATCTGATTTGTACTACAAAGCCTCTGTTAATATTATTTCATTCACTTGTTTCTGCTCAATCCTCATAATTTGGTACCTGCTTAAAGGTTGACTTTTTCTTATGCCCCTAGTAAACCTCCAAGAGCTACTGTGGATCCTGCCTAGCATCTCTCTACCCTGGGGGTGTTATGGGAGTTGGAAGCTGGGACCCTGACACAAAGAGCAGCCTTTGCTGACTTCTGGAAGGCAGAGGCTGCTGGGTGTACGTTATTCTGTGCTATGTGATGATTCAGTTCACCCCAATTTGCCCTTTGGGAACTGCTGTGAAAACTTGTTTTGTACTGTAAATCATGACAGCATTTGGCCTTCATTTGGGGGTAAGTATATGGTTTATTTATTAAAGCCATTTCTTTTTCCATCTAGAAATACCATGTGGCATCAATTTGTTTGTAAGCACAAATCAAATGGCAGTTTGGGATCCTGCTGATGATCCACAATATTTTGTATTAAGTTTTCAAAGGTTATCAGTGCAATGAAAATCTAAGTTTGAAAAAATTATGACCTGACCTGAGTCCCCGAGGACATATCCATTTACCCGCAGAGACCCTCACAAGCTAGTTGGAGGAAATCTGTTTTGAGACACTATAAGATGCTAGGACATTGATGGCACAGGTCAAGAATTATTATGCTACTGAGAATACATAACTTTTCATGTGGGTATTGGCAGTTATGAACTTTGTTGGCTTTACCTTGCCAGTTGAGATTATTATTAATACTTTTCATGTATAGGTGAGTGGAGGGTATAGACCTGGAAGCAGTTGTAGTTCTACAGTTTTACCTTTTAAACTATGTCATAAATGAACAGAGTAACACCCCACATAATTGCTCCTTGATCTGCTTCTAAACTCCCAAGGAGCACCCAGGCTCTGTACTCTCTGTTTCTAAATTTATCCATCCAGCCAGGCTTGTGGCTCCTGTGGTTGGCCTGTGGTCTGGAGCTCAGATTGCCCAGTAGTTCTTTTTCCTAAAACAGGCTGAGTAAGCTTGGGACCATGTTCAGTTTGTTCCGAAGGGGCTGCCATATATTTAATGAGGTTGTGAACATACACTAAGATTTGTACATGGCTCGTCAAATAAAATACATCTTTAAGTCTCTTTTCACTTCAGTGTATGGTTTGGAGCAGGCTGTTTTACAAGCGCATGTGTTTATCATATGACATTGTTAGGGGACAAACATCATTTCTCACATTTGGGATGCAGTTTCTAAGTAGCAGAATGCCTTGCTTCATCTGTCTGTAGTTAAAAAAAAAAACAAATGCTAAGTTTGGTAGTTCCTCTTACAATTTGTTAAGGTTTCTTTGACCACCAAGGTATGATACTTTATTTATACATGCTGTCCTAAAGTGAAGGGACAGGAAAGAGCTTTGTTCACTAAGAAAGGCACATAATTCACCATGGCCTGTGGGACAAGATGGGTCAGAAGACTTTTGCTCATTGACTTCACAAGAGCAATGTGTTCCCATGGCCTGTGCCTAGAACAAGTAGCTGAAAGTCCATGATCTCTTTCTGCACCTCAATTCTGGGGACATGATTGAAGTTATTTAGCTCTTAGAACATTGAATTCCATTTTGCGACCAAATATCTGCTCTCTACACAGCAAAAAGTAATTTTGACTAATACCGAGAAAGCCTAAAAAGTTTATTTTTCTTGCCCTAGTCCCTCATATTCTATGGAGAAATGGAGGGTAATGTCTTTTTCTAAATGAACTTTGATAAGGAGGCCAGTGACTCACCCAATAACTCCAGTTTACCATGAAATGTAATGCATGATACTTTATGAATAAGCAGGAGAGATAAAATATCAAACATTTGATGAGTCAGATCCAATGAAATAAAGCAGGATGACACAGAGATTATTTCCTGTGATTATAGAGGATAAAATTGATTTTTCCATTTCCTTCCACCTTCTGATTTTATTGTATAGTTTCTGGTGGTGAAGGAACTAAAAATAGGATTCGTCATTAAATGTAAGAAGGCTCTACAAACTAAATAGTGCCTCAACAAAAGTAGGGCTGACAGTGGCCATGGAACTCCGATGTGTAGCCTTTTCCTCAGAATTTCTGAAAAAAAAAGGGGGGGCGAGAATATCTGCAGGGAGCACTAGACAATCTACCCTAAATTAGGAACTAGCTGCAGTGCAAGCAGAATCCCTAAAATTCCTCACCATCAATCAGAAACACTGAGAAGAGCTGGTGTGATGTTTAACATGTCCCTTTCATCTGAGTCAAGGACTTGGTTGGGACAATGAGCACACAGAGGGCCAAAGGCCAATGATCGAGGGTTAAGGGCCTAGCTGGCAGTGCTGGTGGGGGATACCTTTGGGAAGTCAGTTGTACCCGCAGGACTCAGATGGAATTCATGCTTTAGTTTTTTGTTTTTATGGTTTTTTGTTTTTTTAATAAATCTTTTTTTATTGGATTTTTTTTATTTACATTTCAACTAATATTCCATTTCCGGGTTTCCCATCCATAAGCCCCCATCCCATCCACTTCCCCTTCTTCTGTAAGGGTGTTGGCCCTCTCTAACCATCCCCCCTTCCCACCTCCCCACCCTGACATTTCCCTATATGGGGGGGGGACCACCCTTGGTAGGACCAATGGCTTCTCCTCTTATTGGTGCCCAAAAAGGCCATCCTCTCTTACATATGTGGTTGGAACCTTGGGTCTGTCCATGTATAGAAATAGCCTTTGGTTAGTGGTGTAGATCCTGGAAATTCTGGTTGGTTGGCATTGTTGTTCTTATGGGGTTGCAAACTCCTTCAACTCCTTCAATTCTTTCTGTAATTCCTACAATGGGGGTCCTTTGTTCAGTTCAATGATTTGCTGCTAGCATTCATCATTGAATTTGCCAGAATCTGACTGAGCCTCTCAGGAGACAGCTATGTCAGGCTCCCGTCAACATGCACTTCTTGGCTTCATTAATATTGTCTTGTTTTGGTGACATGTGTGTATGTGTATGTGATATATATATATATATATGTATATATATATATATATGTATATATATATGTATATATATGTATATAAATTTACGCATATGGGCTATATCCCCAGGTGGGAAAGGCATTGAATTGCCATTCCTTCAGTCTCTGCTTGAAACTTTGTCTTTATATTACCTCCTATGAATATTTTAAAGGAGGACTGAAGCATCTGCTTTGATTGTCCTACTTCTTGAGCTTCATGTGGTCTGTGGATTGTATCTTGGGTAATTTGAGCTTTGGGACTAATAGTCACTTATCAGTGATTGCATACCATGTCTGCTATTTTTGTGATTGGGTTACTTCATACAGGATATTTTCTAGTTCCATCCATTTGCCTATGAATTTCATGATGTCATTGTTTTTGATAACTCAGTAGTACTCCATTGTGTAGATATACCACATTTTCTGTATCTATCCCTCTGTTGAAGGACATCTGGGTTCTTTCCAGCTTCTGGCTATTATAAATAAGACTGCTATGAGCATAGTGGAGCATGTGTCTTTGTTGTATTTTGGAGCATCATTTGGGAATGTGCCAGGAGAAGAATAGCTGGGTCCTCAGGTAGTGCAATGCCCAATTTTCTGAGGAACCTCCAGACTGATTCCAGAGTGGTTGTACCAGCTTGCAATCCCACCATCAATGGAGGAGTGTTCCTCTTTCTCCACATCCTTGCCAGCATCTGTTGTCAGCTGAGTTTTTGATCTTAGTCATTCTGACTGGTGTAAGGTGGAGTCTCAGGGTTATTTTGATTTGCATTTTCCTGATGACTAAGGATGTTGAACATTTCTTTAGGTACTTCTCCGACATTCAATATTCCTTACGTGAGAATCTTTTTTTAGGTCTGTACCCCTATTTTAATAGGGTTATTTACCTATCTGCAGTCTCAGTTTTTTTTTTTTTTTTTTTTTAATTAACTTGAGTATTTCTTATATACATTTCGAGTGTTATTCCCTTTCCCGGTTTCCGGGCAAACATCCCCCTCCCCCCTCCCCTTCCTTATGGGTGTTCCCCTCCCAACCCTCCCACCATTGCCGCCCTCCCCCCATAGACTAGTTCACTGGGGGTTCAGTCTTAGCAGGACCCAGGGCTTCCCCTTCCACTGGTGCTCTTACTAGGATATTCATTGCTACCTATGGGGTCAGAGTCCAGATTCAGTCCATGTATAGTCTTTAGGTAGTGGCTTAGTCCCTGGAAGCTCTGGTTGCTTGGCATTGTTGTACTTTTGGGGTCTCGAGCCCCTTCAAGCTCTTCCAGTTCTTTCTCTGATTCCTTCAATAGGGGACCTGTTCTCAGTTCAGTGGTTTGCTGCTGGCATTCGCCTCTGTATTTGCTGTATTCTGGCTGTGTCTCTCAGGAGCGATCTACATCCGGCTCCTGTCAGTCTGCACTTCTTTGCTTCATCCATCTAGTCCAATTGGGTGGCTGTATATGTATGGGCCAAATGTGGGACAGGCTCTGAATGGGTGTTCCTTCAGTCTCTGTTTTAATCTTTGCCTCTCCCTTCCCTGCCAAGGGTATTCTTTTTCCTCATTTAAAGAAGGGGTGAAGCATTCACATTTTGATCATCCGTCTTGAGTTTCGTTTGTTCTAGGGATCTAGGGTAATTCAAGCATTTGCGCTAATAGCCACTTATCAATGAGTGCATACCATGTATGTCTTTCTGTGATTGGGTTAGTTCACTCAGGATGATATTTTCCAGTTCCAACCATTTGCCTACGAATTTCATAAACTCGTTGTTTTTGATAGCTGAGTAGTATTCCATTGTGTAGATGTACCACATTTTCTGTATCCATTCCTCTGTTGAAGGGCATCTGGGTTCTTTCCATTTTCTGGCTATTATAAATAAGGCTGCGATGAACATAGTGGAGCACGTGTCTCTTTTATATGTTGAGGCATCTTTTGGGTATATGCCCAAGAGAGGTATAGCTGGATCCTCAGGCAGTTCAATGTCCAATTTTCTGAGGAACCTCCAGACTGATTTCCAGAATGGTTTTACCAGTCTGCAATCCCACCAACAATGGAGGAGTGTTCCTCTTTCTCCACAACCTCGCCAGCATCTGCTGTCACCTGAGTTTTTGATCTTAGCCAATCGCACTGGTGTGAGGTGAAATCTCAGGGTTGTTTTGATTTGCATTTCCCTTATGACTAAAGATGTTGAACATTTCTTTAGGTGTTTCTCAGCCATTCGGCATTCCTCAGCTGTGAATTCTTTGTTTAGCTCTGAACCCCATTTTTTAATAGGGTTATTTGTTTCCCTGCGGTCTAACTTCTTGAGTTCTTTTTATATTTTGGATATAAGGCCTCTATCTGTTGTAGGGTTGGTAAAGATCTTTTCCCAATCTGTTGGTTGCCGTTTTGTCCTAACCACAGTGTCCTTTGCCTTACAGAAGCTTTGCAGTTTTATGAGATCCCATTTGTCAATTCTTGATCTTAGAGCATAAGCCATTGGTGTTTTGTTCAGGAAATTTTTTCCAGTGCCCATGTGTTCCAGATGCTTCCCTAGTTTTTCTTCTATTAGTTTGAGTGTGTCTGGTTTGATGTGGAGGTCCTTGATCCACTTCGACTTAAGCTTTGTACAGGGTGATAAACATGGATCGATCTGCATTCTTCTACATGTTGCCCTCCAGTTGAACCAGCACCATTTGCTGAAAATGCTATCTTTTTTCCATTGGATGGTTTTGGCTCCTTTGTCAAAAATCAAGTGACCAAAGGTGTGTGGGTTCATTTCTGGGTCTTCAATTCTATTCCATTGGTCTATCTGTCTGTCTCTGTACCAATACCATGCAGTTTTTATCACTATTGCTCTGTAATACTGCTTGAGTTCAGGGATAGTGATTCCCCCTGAAGTCCTTTTATTGTTGAGGATAGCTTTAGCTATCCTGGGTTTTTTGTTATTCCAGATGAATTTGCAAATTGTTCTGTCTAACTCTTTGAAGAATTGGATTGGTATTTTGATGGGGATTGCATTGAATCTGTAGATTGCTTTTGGTAAAATGGCCATTTTTACTATATTAATCCTGCCAATCCATGAGCATGGGAGATCTTTCCATCTTCTGAGGTCTTCTTCAATTTCTTTCTTCAGTGTCTTGAAGTTCTTATTGTACAGATCTTTTACTTGCTTGGTTAAAGTCACACCGAGGTACTTTATATTATTTGGGTCTATTATGAAGGGTGTCGTTTCCCTAATTTCTTTCTCGGCTTGTTTCTCTTTTGTATAGAGGAAGGCAACTGATTTATTTGAGTTAATTTTATACCCAGCCACTTTGCTGAAGTTGTTTATCAGCTTTAGTAGTTCTCTGGTGGAACTTTTGGGATCACTTAAATATACTATCATATCATCTGCAAATAGTGATATTTTGACCTCTTCTTTTCCGATCTGTATCCCTTTGATCTCCTTTTGTTGTCTGATTGCTCTGGCTAGAACTTCAAGAACTATATTGAATAAGTAGGGAGAGAGTGGGCAGCCTTGTCTAGTCCCTGATTTTAATGGGATTGCTTCAAGTTTCTCTCCATTTAGTTTAATGTTAGCAACTGGTTTGCTGTATATGGCTTTTACTATGTTTAGGTATGGGCCTTGAATTCCTATTCTTTCCAGGACTTTTATCATGAAGGGGTGTTGAATTTTGTCAAATGCTTTCTCAGCATCTAATGAAATGATCATGTGGTTCTGTTCTTTCAGTTTGTTTATATAATGGATCACGTTGATGGTTTTCCGTATATTAAACCATCCCTGCATGCCTGGGATGAAGCCTACTTGATCATGGTGGATGATTGTTTTGATGTGCTCTTGGATTCGGTTTGCCAGAATTTTATTGAGTATTTTTGCGTCGATATTCATAAGGGAACTTGGTCTGAAGTTCTCTTCTTTGTTGGGTCTTTGTGTGGTTTAGGTGCAAGAGTAATTGTGGCTTCATAGAAGGAATTCGGGAGTGATCCATCTGTTTCAATTTTGTGGAATAGTTTGGATAATATTGGTATGAGGTCTTCTATGAAGATTTGATAGAATTCTGCACCAAACCTGTCTGGACCTGGGCTCTTTTTGGTTGGGAGACCTTTAATGACTGCTTCTATTTCCTTAGGAGTTATGGGGTTGTTTAACTGGTTTATCTGTTCCTGATTTAACTTTGATACCTGGTATCTGTCTAGGAAATAGTCCATTTCCTGAAGATTTTCAAATTTTGTTGAATATAGGTTTTTATAGTAAGATCTGATGATTTTTTGAATTTCCTCTGAATCTGTAGTTATGTCTCCCTTTTCATTTCTGATTTTGTTAATTTGGACGCACTCTCTGTGTCCTCTCGTTAGTCTGGCTAAGGGTTTATCTATCTTGTTGATTTTCTCAAAGAACCAACTTTTGGTCCTGTTGATTCTTTCTATGGTCCTTTTTGTTTCTACTTGGTTGATTTCAGCTCTGAGTTTGATTATTTCCTGCCTTCTACTCCTCCTGGGTGTATTTGCTTCTTTTTGTTCTAGAGCTTTTAGGTGTGCTGTCAAGCTGCTGACATATGCTCTTTCCTGTTTCTTTCTGCACGCACTCAGCGCTATGAGTTTTCCTCTTAGCACAGCTTTCATTGTGTCCCATAAGTTTGAGTATGTTGTATCTTCATTTTCATTAAATTCTAAAAAGTTTTTAATATCTTTCTTTATTTCTTCCTTGACCAGGTTATCATTGAGTAGAGCATTGTTCAATTTCCACGTATATGTGGGCATTCTTCCCTTATTGTTATTGAAGACCAGTTTTAGGCCGTGGTGGTCCGATAGCACGCATGGGATTATTTCTATCTTTCTGTACCTGTTGAGGCCCGTTTTTTGACCAATTATATGGTCAATTTTGGAGAAAGTACCATGAGGAGCTGAGAAGAAGGTATATCCTTTTGCTTTAGGATAGAATGTTCTATAAATATCCGTTAAGTCCATTTGGCTCATGACTTCTCTTAGTCTGTCGACATCACTGTTTAATTTCTGTTTCCATGATCTGTCCATTGATGAGAGTGGGGTGTTGAAATCTCCCACTATTATTGTGTGAGGTGCAATGTGTGTTTTGAGCTTTAGTAAGGTTTCTTTTACGTATGTAGGTGCCCTTGTATTTGGGGCATAGATATTTAGGATTGAGAGTTCATCTTGGTGGATTTTTCCTTTGATGAATATGAAGTGTCCTTCCTTATCTTTTTTGATGACTTTTAGTTGGAAATTGATTTTATTTGATATTAGAATGGCTACTCCAGCTTGCTTCTTCTGACCATTTGCTTGGAAAGTTGTTTTCCAGCCTTTCACTCTGAGGTAGTGTCTGTCTTTGTCTCTGAGGTGTGTTTCCTGTAGGCAGCAGAATGCAGGGTCCTCGTTGCATATCCAGTTTGTTAATCTATGTCTTTTTATTGGGGAGTTGAGGCCATTGATATTGAGAGATATTAAGGAATAGTGATTATTGTTTCCCTTTATATTCATATTTGGATGTGAGGTTATGTTTGTGTGCTTTCATTCTCTTTGTTTTGTTGCCAAGACGATTAGTTTCTTGCTTCTTCTAGGGTATAGCTTGCCTCCTTATGTTGGGCTTTACCATTTATTATCCTTTGTAGTGCTGGATTTGTAGAAAGATATTGTGTAAATTTGGTTTTGTCATGGAATATCTTGGTTTCTCCATCAATGTTAATTGAGAGTTTTGCTGGATACAGTAACCTGGGCTGGCATTTGTGTTCTCTTAGGGTCTGTATGACATCAGTCCAGGATCTTCTGGCCTTCATAGTTTCTGGCGAGAAGTCTGGTGTGATTCTGATAGGTCTCCCTTTATATGTTACTTGATCTTTTTCCCTTACTGCTTTTAATATTCTTTCTTTATTTTGTGCGTTTGGTGTTTTGACAATTATGTGACGGGAGGTGTTTCTTTTCTGGTCCAATCTATTTGGAGTTCTGTAGGCTTCTTGTATGCCTATGGGTATCTCTTTTTTTAGGTTAGGGAAGTTTTCTTCTATGATTTTGTTGAAGATATTTACTGGTCCTTTGAGCTGGGAGTCTTCACTCTCTTCTATACCTATTATCCTTAGGTTTGATCTTCTCATTGAGTCCTGGATTTCCTGTATGTTTTGGACCAGTAGCTTTTTCCGCTTTACATTATCTTTGACAGTTGAGTCAATGATTTCTATGGAATCTTCTGCTCCTGAGATTCTCTCTTCCATCTCTTGTATTCTGTTGGTGAAGCTTGTATCTACAGCTCCTTGTCTCTTCTTTTGGTTTTCTATATCCAGGGTTGTTTCCATGTGTTCTTTCTTGATTGCTTCTATTTCCATTTTTAATTCCTTCATCTGTTTGATTGTGTTTTCCTGGAATTCTTTCAGGGATTTTTGCCATTCCTCTCTGTAGGCCTCTACTTGTTTATTAATGATTTCCTGTGTTTCCATAAGTGTGTTCATGTCTTTCTTGAAGTCCTCCAGCATCATGATCAAATATGATTTTGAAACTAGATCTTGCTTTTCTGGTGTGTTTGGATATTCCATGTTTGTTTTGGCGGGAGAATTGGGCTCCGATGATGGCATGCAGTCTTGGTTTCTGTTGCTTGGGTTCCTGCGCTTGCCTCTCGCCATCAGATTATCTCTAGTGTTACTTTGTTCTGCTATTTCTGACAGTGGCTAGACTGACCTATAAGCCTGTGTGTCAGGAGTGCTGTAGACCTGTTTTCCTCTCTTTCAGTCAGTTATGGGGACAGTGTGTTCTGCTTTCCGGCGTGTAGTTTTTCCTCTCTACAGGTCTTCAGCTGTTCTTGTGGGCCTGTGTCTTGAGTTCACCAGGCAGCTTTCTTGCAGCAGAAAATTTGGTCTTACCTGTGGTCCCGAGGCTCAGGTTCGCTCGTGGGGTGCTGCCCAGGGGCTCTCTGCAGCGGCAGCAACCAGGAAGACCTGTGCCGCCCCTTCCGGGAGCTTCAGTGCACCAGGGTTCCAGATGGTCTTTGGCTTTTTCCTCTGGCATCCGAGATGTGTGTGCAGGGAGCAGTCTCTTCTGGTTTCCCAGGCTTGTCTGCCTCTCTGAAGGTTTAGCTCTCCCTCCCACGGGATTTGGGTGCAGAGAACTGTTTATCCGGTCTGTTTCTTTCAGGTTCCGGCGGTGTCTCAGGCGCAGAAGTCCTGCTGCTCCTGGGCCCTCCCCCACGGGAGCCCAGAGGCCTTATACAGTTTCCTCTTGGGCCAGGGATGTGGGCAGGGGTGAGCAGTGTTGGTGGTCTCTTCCGCTCTGCAGCCTCAGGAGTGCCCACCTGACCAGGCGGTTGGGTCTCTCTCTCACCGGGTCTGGGAGCAGAGAGCTGCTGCGGGCCGGGATCCGCGGGTGTCCAGTCTCAGTTCTTGAGTTCTTTGTATATATTGGGTATTAGCCTCTTTTCTTCTATTAGTTTGAATGTATCTGGGTTTATGTGGAGGTCATTGATCCACTTGGACTTAAGCTTTGTACATGGTGATAAGAATGGATCAATTTGCATTCTTTTATATGCTGACCTCTAGTTGAACCAGCACCATTTGTTGAAAATTTTGAAGGAATGGCCAATAAAAGCCTGTCCCATATGGGTATACAGCCTACAGCATATATATATACAGCAATCATAACTAGATAATATTGATGAAGTTAAGAAATGCATGCTGACAGGATCCTGATATAGCTGTTCCCTGAGAGACTCAGCCAGAGCATGTCAAATTCAGAGGGAAATGCTAGCAGTAAACTATTGAACGGAGAACGGGGTACCCATTAGAGGAATTAGAGAAAGGATTGAAGTTGTTGAAGGGGCTTGTAATCCCATAAGAACAACAGTACCAGCCAACCAGAGCTCCCAGTGACTAAAACACTACCCAAAGAGTACACATGGATAGACCCATGACTCCAGCTACATATGTAGCAGAGGATGGCCTTGTTTGGCACCAATGGAAGGAGTAGGTCTGCCAAGGCTGGATCCCCCCAATATAGGGGAATACTGTTGGACAGGAAAGAGAATTGGTTGTGGAGGGGGAACACTCATACAAAAGAAGGGGGGGGAATGGGATAGGTGACTTATGACTGGGAAACTGAGATAGGGAATAACTTTTGAAGTATAAATAAAAATATCCAATAAAAAAAGAAAAAAAAACTGCTATCTTTTTTTTTACTGGGTGGTTTTAGCTCCTTTGTCAAAGATCAAGTGACCATAGGTGTGTGGGTTCAATTCTGGGTCTTCAGTTCTATTCCATTGATCTGCCTGCCTATCTCTGTACCAATACCATACAGTTTTTATCACTATTGCCCTGTAATACTGTTTGAGGTCATGGATGGTGATTTCCCCAGAAGTTCTTTTATTGTTGAGCATAGTTTTTTCTATCCTGGGTTTTTTTGTTATTCCAAATAAATTTGCAAGTTGCTGTTTTGAACTCTATGAAGAATTGGTTAGAATTTTGATGGGGATTGCATTGAATCTCTAGAGTGCTTTCAGAAAGATGGCCATTTTTACTATATTAATCCTGCCAATCTATGAGCATGAAAGGTCTTTGTATCTTCTGAGATTTTCTTCAATTTCTTCCTTCAGAGACTTTAAATTCTTGTCATACAGATCTTTCACTTGCTTGTTTAGAGTCACACTGAGGTATTTTATGTTATTTGGGACTATTGTAAAGTGTATTATTTCCCTAATATCTGCCTCAGCCTGTTTATCCTTTGAGTAAAGGAAGTCTACCGATTTGATTTAATATTACACCCAGCTACTTTGCTGAAGTTGTTTATTAGGCTTAGTAGTTTTCTGGTGGAACTTTTGGGGTCACTTAAGTATACTATCATATCATCTGCAAATAGTGATATTTTGACTTCTTTCTTTCCCATTACTATCCCTTTGATCTCTGTTTGTTTTCTGATTTCTCTGGCTAGTACTTCCAGTACTAACTATAATGAATAAGTAGGCAGAGAGTGGGCAGCCTTGTCTAGTCCCTGATTTTAGTGGGATTGCTTCAAGTTTCTCTCCATTTAGTATGATGTTGGCTACTGGTTTGCCATACATTGCTTTTTTGCTATGTTTAGGTATTTTCCTTTAATTTCTGATCTTTCCAAGACTTTTAACAATAAGGGATGTTGACTTTTGTCAAATGCTTTCTTAGCATCTAATGAGATGATCATGTGTTTTTTCTTTGAATTTGTTTACATAATGGATTATGTTGATGGATTTCTGTATATTGAATCATGCCTGCATCCCTGGGATGAAGCCTACTTGATCGTCTTGATATGTTCTTGGATTTGTTTTGTGAGAATTTTATTGAGTGTTTTTCCACAAATATTCATAAAGGAAATTGATCTCAAGTTCTCTTTCTTTGTAGGGTCTTTGTGTCATTTATGTATAAGTGGTAATTGTGACTTCATAGAAGGAATTGGGTAGTGTTCTTTCTGTTTCAATTTTGTGGAATAGTTTGGAAAGTATTGGTGATAGGTTTTCTATGAAGGTCTGATAGAATTCTGCACTAACTGCTTCTATTTCTTTAGGAGTTATATGACTTTTAGATGGTTTATCTGTTTCTGATTTAACTTTGGTAACTGTTATCTGTCTAGAAAATTGTCCATTTCATCCAGATTTTCCAGTTTTGTTGAATACAGGCTTTTATACTAGGATCCGATGACTTCTTTGAATTTCCTCAGTTTCTGTTTTTATGTCTCCCTTCCATTTCTGATTTTTTTAATTGGATACTCTCTTTGTTTCCTCTGGTTAGTCTGTCTAAGGGTTTATCTATTTTGTTGATTCCTCCCCCCCCCAAAAAAAAACCAGCTCCTGGTTTTGTTGGTTCTTGGTATAGTCTTTCTTTTTCTACTTGGTGGATTTCAACCCTGAGCCGATTATTTCCTTCTGTGTATTATTTCCTCTTGGGTGTATTTGATTCTTTTTCTTCTAGAACTTTCAGGTGTTCTGTCAAGCTGCTAGTGTTTGCTCTTTCCAGTTTCTTTTTGGAGGCACTCAGAGCTATCAGTTTTCCTCTTAGCATTGCTTTCATTGTGTCTCATAAATTTTGGTATCCTTTGCCTTTATTTTTATTAAATTCTAAAAAGTATTCATTTCTTTCTTTATTTCTTCCTTGACCAAGTTATCATTGAATAGAGTGTGTTCAACTTCCATTGTATATGTGGGATTTCTGTTGCTATTGTTATTGAAGACCAGTCTTAGTCCATGGTGATCTCATAGGATGCATGGGGTTATTTTAATTTTCTTGTATCTGTTGAGGCCTGTTTTGTGACTGATTATATAGTCAATTCTGGAGAAGGTACTATGACATGCTGAGAAGAAGGTATATTCTTTATTTTAGGAAGAAGTGTTGTATAGATTTCTATTAAATCCATTTGATTCATAACTTCTGTTAGTTTTTCTATGTCTCTGCTTAGTTTCTGTTTTCATGATCTATCCATTGATGAGAGTAGAGTGTTGGAAACTCCCATTATTATTGTGTGAGGTGCAGTGTGTGCTTTGAGCTTTAGTAAGGTTTCTTTTAAGAATGTAGGTACCCTTGCATTTGGAGAATAACTATTCCAGATTGAGAGTTTCTCTTGGTAGATTTTTCCTTTGATGAATATGAAGTTTCCTTCCTTATCTTTTCTGATACCTTCTTGTTGAAAGTTGATGTTGTTCGATATTGGAATGCCTATTCCAGCTTGTTTCTTCAGACCATTTGCTTGGAAAACTGTTTTCCATTCTTTTCCTCTGAGGTAGTGTCTGTCTTTGTCACTGAGTTGTGTTTCCTGAATGCAGCAAAATGCTGGGTCCTCTTTACCTATCCAGTATGTGAATCTATGCCTTTTTATTGGGGAATTGTTGTTAAGAGACATTAAGGAATAGTGATTTTTGTTCTTGGAGGTGGAATCGTGTTTTTGTGTCTCTCTTCTTTTAGTTTTGTTGCAAGGAGAACTTTTTTCCCCCTAGGGTGTAGCTTCCCTTCTTGCATTGTAGTTTTCTATCTATTATCCTTTGTTGTCCTGGATTTGTAGAAAGATATTGTATAAATTTGGTTTTGTCATGGAATATCTTGGTTTCTCCATGTATGCTAATGAGAGTTTTGCTGGATGTAGTAGCCTGGTGTGGCATTTGTGTTCTCTTAGGGTTTTTATAATATCTGCACAGGATCTTCTGGCTTTCATAATCTCTGGTGAGAATTATAGTATAATTCTGATAGGTCTAGCTTTACATGTTATTTGACTTTTTTCCTCCCTACTTTTAATATTCTTTCTTCATTTTGTGCATTTGGTGTTTTGACAATTATGTGATGGGAAGAATTTCTTCTCCAATCCAATTTTTTGGATTTCTGTATGCTTCTTGTATGTTTATGGGCATTTCTTTCTTTAGGTTAGGGAAGTTTTCTACTATAATTTTGTAGAAGATATTTACTGGCCTTTAAGTTGGGAATCTTCGCTTTCTTCTCTACCTATTATCCATAGTTTTGATCTTCTCATTGTGTCCTGGATTTCCTGAGTATTTTGGGTT
This sequence comes from Rattus norvegicus, assembly GCF_021556685.1. Lineage (NCBI taxonomy): Eukaryota > Metazoa > Chordata > Mammalia > Rodentia > Muridae > Rattus > Rattus norvegicus. Next base: position 97,735,279 of record NC_141535.1, read on the forward strand.
AGGAGATTCTTGTGTTTTACATTATCTTTTATGGTTGTGTCAATGTTTTCTATGGTATCTTCTGCCCCTGAGATTCTCTCTTCTATCTTTTCTATTCTGTTGGTGATGCCTGTGTCTATGACTCCTGATCTCTTTCCCAGGTTTTCTATTTCTAGTGTTGTCTCCCTTTGTGGCTTATTTATTGTTTCTATTTCCATTTTTAAGTTCTATATGGTTTTGTTAAAGTCCTCCACCTGTTTGGTTATGGTTTCCTGTAATTATTTGAGGGATTTTCATGTTTCTTCTTTATGGCCTTCTACTTGTTTACCTGTGTGGTCCTGTATTTCTTTAAGTGAGTTATTTATGTCCTTCTTAATGTCCTCTATAATCATCATGAGATATGATTTTAAATCCAAATCTTGCTTTTCCAGTTTGTTTGGTGGGAGAACCAGGTTCTGATGATGCCAATTAGGCTTGGTTTCTGTTGCTTTGGTTCCTGAGCTGGCCTCTTGCTATCATGTTGTCTCTGTGTTAGCTTGTCTTGCCGTCTCTAACAGTGTCTTGTCTCTCCTGTAAGCCTGTGTGTCAGCACTCCTGTAGACCTGTTTTCTTTCAGCTAGATCTGGGAACAGAGAACTGCTTCTGGGTTTTTGTGACCTAAAGCCTCCAAGTTGGTCACTAGGAGAGCAAAGGTAAGTTGGTCTTACCTTTGTTCTCAGGTGTGTCAGCACTACTGGTTATTGGCTTTTAGGCTCAGATGGACACCAGAAGATTCCTGCCCCTGACTGCTCTTAGGTTCCTGTACCTGAAGGGCATAGAGGGCACTAGGCAGGTTCCTCTTGGGCCAGGAATGTGGGCAGAAGTGGTGGTCTCCCCTGAGCTCTCAGGATTTTCTACACTTCCAAAGGGCCAGCTGTCTCTTCCAAGGGATTTGGGTACAGAGACCTGTGGGAGCGTTTCAGCTTTGGGTGCAGGCAGAAACTGGAAGTGTCCTGTCTCAAATAACTTCTGTCTTTGTGTGTCCTGAGGCCACCTGTTGGGTCACGTGGAGCCGAAGATTTGGTCTTACTTCTGTTCTCAGGTGTGTTAGTGCTTCTGGCGACTGGCTTTCAGCTCTGGGCATAGGCAAAAATTGGAAGCTTACTGGTGCTAACTGTTCCTATGTTCCAGTATCCAGAGGGCACTAGGCATGTTCCTCTTGGGCCAGGAATGTGAACAGAAGTGGTGGTCACGCTTGAGATCTCAGGGTTGTCTGCACTTCTGAGGGTCCAGCTCTCTCCCCCATGGGATTTGGGTACAGAGAGCTGTGGGAATGGTTCAGCTTTGGTTGCTATGCTTTAGTTTTTAATATAAAGTTTTATAGTAGTAAAAAATAAAAGTGTAAATAAAGTTTAAAAACCCACTTAACTTAGAATAATTATATTATCAAGAGAACATCTTATTTTACATAAAGCTCATGTGAAAGAGAAAGCATATGCCATATTGTATATATTTTCTTTAGGTGTTTGTGGATCTGTATATTTGCAGATATGTTTTCATTATTTAATTTTCATTGAAAGTCTGATACATCCCAATGTCAAGGAAAAAATCTTACCAATCTGCTTAATAAGATGGAAAAGGCTACCTTGACCATGTGCAAGGTGTGAATCTCAATAGTTAGAATACCAGGGCATAACTAGAGCGCAATGATAGATATGTATATCAAATTAGTGAGAGGAGGAACATAGTTAAGATTGCTCTGGTTCTTAAATTATTACTCAATTAAAACCTTCCATAATAGTGTTATATTCATTTGAAGCTGTCTAAGAGAAAAATGCATTTGTTTCCCAGCTGTCAGTGAACATTTTGAGGGCATTTGCACCTCTGTGGGTAAAAGGGGACGTTGTTGCGACAGGAAACTCAATAGTAGATGCTAAGTTTTTCTCCTAATCTAGGGTTTAATGAACACAACACATTCCTCTCTTAAATTTTATATCTGAAACATAATTTTTGTAAATGTAAATAATTTTTCATCTACTTTCCACCTGAAATTAATTACTTCTATTTAGAAAGCACAACTAATATTTAAAATGTTAGATCTAAGCTAATTTCCCATCCTAAATTTGATCTATTTACTTCTTTGCTTTTTTTTTTGACGGTGCATATATGTATATCCTGAGTTGGGGGCATTTTCACTCCACTTTCCTGTTACCCGTTCCTCCTGTCGGTTGTTCTAAGGCTCCATGTTAGAACTAAAGTTCTATATGGAGGATTATTCTCACTACTTGTGATAGCAGCACATAAAAGCAACAAAACTTGTCTTATTAGGCATAGTATCTAAGCTGCGGCATAGCATGTGACCAGAGCATAGAAGTGAGTGAGATGCTCCCTACACAAGAGCTAAAACTATAGCCAACAGTGAAGTCAAAACATTAAGCTAAGCTGGGAAGTAGCAGTTTGTCTCTGATGGGAATGCGTGCAATGCTGAAAGCTTTGGAATAGGAGCATACTATCTACAATGTTCATTCTTCTGTGCTTTTTAAGAGCAAGCAACACTCAGGGTCATACCCTAAAATAACAGCAAACAACAGCCCTCCCAAAACCAAATGTACAAAATAAAACACAGCCTATTTGGAAACTGTATTCCTTCTTTTAAAAATGTAATTGGCAATTATAATGTATTCCTTGATAAATAAAAGGGGTGCTATCCTCACCTTCAGAGTTGGGCTGTTGCTAAACATTCAGACTGCCATTATATTCTTGTCTGAAATGGTGATTGGATGGAACGAGGGGATGAAACAGCCAGTAAATTCCTTGCTCACTATGAACAGTACATGAACTTGAAGGTCAATATTCTCTATTTTAGATACACACGGACATACACTGAGGAGGGGACAGTTTTAATATATAGCCCTGACTGGCCTGGAAGTAACCATATATACCAGGCTGGTATTGAACTCATAGAAATCTACTTCTGCCTTCTCAGTGCTGTGTTGAAAGGCATTTGCCACTATACCTGATCAACTAGATTCTTTAGTTGAAAGTATAATTATTTCATCTTTGCATTTATGTTTCAGATAGAATATAGTATTGTTATTAGCAGATATTAACTTTATTTTTCTTTCTGCACATTTGTTACTATTTTATTTTTAACTTTGATTGATTCTTTGTGGATTTTCCATAATGTGCCTCAATTTCCCTCATTTCTGTGTCACTTTATATCTGGACTTTGACTTTGCATCCTCCCTCTGAAAAGAAAACAAAAATTAAAGATACTATTTTCTTGGAAGCTGCAGTGTTTCACAGTGTTTCACATAGTATACCTCTTTGCCCAGGGTTACTTGCAAATGTTCATTGCAAGAAATCATTGATTTGGTTAGACATCTCTGCTTTTTGTTATGAAATCAACACTGGATCCTCACTCAGACTCCTCTTGAATATCCTGTTGTCCTGTATCATGGAAATACTGCAGTTTTGGTTCTGTAGGACCAGTCTTTTTAGGTGTTTCAGCAATTCATATAATGAGTAGATGTTGGGGTGGGCCAACTCAAAGCCCTTAATCTGGGTCTGGATAATAGCTGAATTGGTCTGTCTGCTCGCTCTCCTGCACCCACACTGCTAGGGCCAATTCTTCCACAATACCCAGGTGAGGGTCAGCTTTCCTTCTTGTGACATGGACCACAATCAGCTCTCCTTCACCTACACCCCAGGGGCAGGTCTACTGAACTGCCCAGGAGAGGTATGGGGCTATAACTCTCCTGCACTGAGGACACCAGGACTAGATCTTCTAGGCTGCCCAGGTGAGGGGTGAGTTCAACTCTCCCCAAGTGCCACAGCCAATGAGGGGTTGCCCAGGTCTGTGCTACCCTTTGACATCAACATGACCCCAGATGGCAGCCTATATCAGGGACATTTTGGTGGTGACATGGCCAATGGGCATTGACAAAGACACATACTGCCACAGGAACAGGGACAAAGACATGGCCCTAAGCAGCAATATGGGCCCGGACATCACCAAGCCCTCAGGTGCCAGTGTAGGCTACTCATGTCAGGCTGTTCCTTCCTACCATCTAGTCCACAGTTCTAACTCCGTTCATGGTACACAATCTGTCCTGCTTCTCTTTCTCTTTCATCTTTCCACCACATGCCTGTTCATAATAGTTTAGTGAGGTCAGATCTCTGAGTGTCTTTTGCCCAACTGATGCTCATAGTTGGTAGTTTAGAACATTGAGTTAGGTTGATGAGATGGGTCAGAGTAATGGATCTCACCCTGTAGGTCATGACCCACATGGAGGTCTCCTTTGGAGGTTATCATATATCAAGCATACCATATATTTATATTACAATTCATAACAGGAGTAAAATTATAGTTATAAAGAAGCAAGAAAATAATTTTATTGCTGGAGGTCACCACAACCTGAGGAAATGTCACAGCATTAGGAAGGTTGGGAACCACTGGCTTAGAGTCTAAAGACATTGACCACCAAGTCAGAGAACATGAGGTTGACCCCTGAGACACCCATGGCAAGATAGCTTATTCCACATACATGCCAAGGTATGCTCTCTGCTAAAATAGTAAATGCAATGGACTTAAAAAGAAACCTCTCTATATCAAATTGTTGACTATATTCTATTTACTTCAAAATTGCCTGTTCAAGTTTCTCTTGCCCTAACAAATATATGTGATGACAAAGTCCATATTTATCAACTGATTGCATAATAAACAAATACAATCACCACTGTATTATAAAAAATATAGCAGTAGTATATGATGGTCTGCTTAGATACTTCTGAAGGTATTACAATGAATTTCTTTCAGGAGCTAGGTTTCCTCCATCCAAACGCTCATCCAAAGGGTATGAAGGGAAGTTTCTGGACTGAACATCTGGGCTATAGAATGAAACAGGTTCAGAGGGAGATGGTTTTCATGGGTAAAGATTTTTGATTTCAACATGCAATCAAAAATTGACAGAGGTTATAAGCAATACTCGAGGCCCCAATATTTAGGGAACTATCGCAAAGATGGATCCGAAAAGCAATTCAGAAGGACGGAGCTACATTTGTGAAAACTCAGTATGTGAGTTGGATTTGTTAATAAAGGCCTATATTTCACAATGTCACTAGTGGAGGATGTTCTGTGAAAAGACAGTAAAAATTTTCAGAGGACTTACACAGAGTTATCTTAACAACAACAACAACAACATACAAATAACAACAGCAACTCCCACTCCCTAAAAAAGAAAAAAACGTTTTAATAGTGTTTGCAGTTTCCCCTTTGGTGGTGTTCATGCTCTCCCCTTTGAGAGTGTTCCCACTCTCCTTTTTGATGGTGCTCTCACACACACCCCTTTGATAGTGTTGACACTCTTTCTTGTGGTGGTGTTCATACTCTATCCTTTGATAGTATTTGAACTCTCCTCTTTGGTGGTGGTGGTGGTTTTATGAAAGACAACCATTTCCCTTTATCATTTTGCATGCCACTCACATCTCAAGGCACTAAAGGTAAGCAAGCAGAAAACCATCAGAGCACCTTGGTGGGAAAACTGCATTAATGGAAAGTTTACAGATGTGGCAGTATGGTCATCTGGGCACTAGGAAAGCTGCATAGCTGCTTTGAAAAATTCTAATGGAAATGTGCTTAGTAATGAGGCCAACAATCCTGCTTAAATCGGCTTAAATTTGCCTTAAACATCAAGGCTACTTGAAATCCAAGGGAGGCCTCCCTTCTTAGAGCATTTTCTGAGGAGAAAGGGATGATGTCAGAAACATGAGGTGAGAGGGCATGACTAGGAGGACAGGAGACAGGGGAAACTGTGATCCCATTGTAAAATAAGTTAATTAATTAAATTTTAAAAGTAAATAATAGAACAAAATATTCTGTAAAAACAAAAGTATTACCTTGCCATTTTCCAAACTTATTTTTGCCACATAACATTTTTTATTTTTTATTTATATTAGAAGATTCTAATAAAAGCAATATAATTTTCTTTTTTTTAATTTAGAGAATACTTTATTAGTTTTTGTAATCAAACCCACGTATATAAGACCTTACATATTTAATACAGTGTGTTACCCCTGTACAAATGGAAAAAACTTAAGTTCAACATTTCTAGACCAATATGGCTGTTAATTTCTGTACAGTGCCAACTCAACACAGTAAACGGGGATACTTTTTTCGAAAGTTGACAGCACAGGTAAAGTTTCAAAAAATTCAAATTATATATCTGTATATATATATTTATATTTATATAAAAAGACCAATAATAGCAGTGTGTTATGCATCAACAGCAGCAACAGCTTTTCCAGGTTCTGCAGTCATCTGAACAAAACTGTAGAGACATCCAGCACACTCCATTAAAAAAAAAAAAAGTAAAAAAACAAAACCCGAGAAAACAGCACAGTTCTGTTACTCTTGTGGTACCTGGCACCATTTTTTTTTTAAATTAGCTTCTCAATCATCATCTGGAAAGAAAACATTCTGAGCAACATCATGAAAAACAGCTCTGATAAAGCACGGTCACTACTACGTATCATAAAGCAGGTACAAGCTATTTTACATGAACAGAGGTATGATACAGTACTGTCCTACATCTATAATACTAGAGGATACAATTTAAAAGGCATTATTTGAGACTTGATTCTACTTTTCCAGCAGAGGGCCCAAAGGATGGTGTGACACAGCTTTGTAAAGAAACATACTCTAGACAGGATTTCCTTTCACTAGTGGCACACTTCTAAGGATACATTCTCTCCATGAATGTCAGCTAAAACCGTTATTAAAAAAATGAAATATCCCTAGAACAAAACCGTATAACCACCGGATTCACATGAAGATGACCTAGTGGAGACAAGCTGGACCTCACCTTACCAACAAGCTATCAAATCTGTTATGTTTAAACAGTGAGACCTCCAAGGAAGGAGATGCCAAGTAGTGCTTCAAAGCTTCGGACCACAATCAAACACAGCATCCTTTTCAACAGAAGCAGAAGCTCATCTGAATATGCTCATGGATGCTGACATCAACATTTAATCATCTCCTCACTCATCCAGGAAGAGGGGGAGATCAGTTACTACTGTACTTTATTGTGTTCAACCAAATCACCATGTTACAAAAATAGCAAGCTGCCATAATAAAAAATAAGGCTCCTCTATCCAGCACCAGATAGCATCATTTGACTTTCAAGCCTAGAAATTGCACACTTGTATATAAACCAATCGAAGATGAGGATTGAGAGTTCATCTTGGTGGATTTTTCCTTTGATGAATATGAAGTGTCCTTCCTTATCTTTTTTGATGACTTTTAATTGAAAATTGATTTTATTTGATATTAGAATAGCTACTCCAGCTTGCTTCTTCTGACCATTTGCTTGGAAAGTTGTTTTCCAGCCTTTCACTCTGAGGTAGTGTCTGTCTTTGTCTCTGAGGTATGTTTCCTGTAGGCAGCAGAATGCAGGGTCCTCATTGCGTATCCAGTTTGTTAATCTATGTCTTTTTATTGGGGAGTTGAGGCCATTGATGTTGAGAGATATTAAGGAATAGTGATTATTGCTTCCTGTTATATTCATATTTGGATGTGAGGTTATGTTTGTGTGCTTTCATTCTCTTTGTTTTGTTGCCAAGAGGATTAGTTTCTTGCTTCTTCTAGGTTATAGCTTGCCTTCTTATGTTGGGCTTTACCCTTTATTATCCTTTGTAGTGCTGGATTTGTAGAAAGATATTGTGTAAATTTGGTTTTGTCATGGAATATCTAGGTTTCTCCATCTATGTTAATTGAGAGTTTTGCAGGATACAGTAACCTGGGCTGGCATTTGTGTTCTCTTAGGGTCTGTATGACATCTGTCCAGGATCTTCTGGCCTTCATAGTTTCTGGCGAAAAGTCTGGTGTGATTCTGATAGGTCTGCCTTTATATGTTACTTGACCTTTTCCCCTTACTGCTTTTAATATTCTTTCTTTATTTTGTGTGTTTGGTGTTTTGACAATTATGTGATGGGAGGTGTTTCTTTTCTTGTCCAATCTATTTGGAGTTCTGTAGGCTTCTTGTATGCCTATGGGTATCTCTTTTTTTAGGTTAGGGAAGTTTTCTTCTATGATTTTGTTGAAGATATTTACTGGTCCTTTGAGCTGGGAGTCTTCACTCTCTTCTATACCTATTATCCTTAGGTTTGATCTTCTCATTGAGTCCTGGATTTCCTGTATGTTTTGGACCAGTAGCTTTTTCTGCTTTACATTATCTTTGACAGTTGAGTCAATGATTTCTATGGAATCTCCTGCTCCTGAGATTCTCTCTTCCATCTCTTGTATTCTGTTGTTGAAGCTCGTATCTTCAGTTCCTTGTGTCTTCTTTTGGTTTTCTATATCCAGGGTTGTTTCCATGTGTTCTTTCTTGATTGCTTCTATTTCCATTTTTAATTCCTTCAACTGTTTGATTGTGTTTTCCTGGAATTCTTTCAGGGATTTTTGCGATTCCTCTCTGTAGGCTTCTACATGTTCTCTAAGGGAGTTCTTTATGTCTTTCTTGAAGTCCTCCAGCATCATGATCAAATATGATTTTGAAACTAGATCTTGCTTTTCTGGTGTGTTTGGATATTCCGTGTTTGCTTTGGTGGGAGAATTGGGCTCCGATGATGCCATGTCGTCTTGGTTTCTGTTGCTTGGGTTCCTGCGCTTGCCTCTCGCCATCAGATTATCTCTAGTGTTACTTTGTTCTGCTATTTCTGACCGTGGCTAGACTGTCCTATAAGCCTGTGTGTCAGGAGTGCTGTAGACCTGTTTTCCTGTTTTCTTTCAGCCAGTTATGGGGACAGAGTGTTCTGTTTCGGGCGTGTAGTTTTTCCTCTCTACAGGTCTTCAGCTGTTCCTGTGGGCCTGTGTCTTGAGTTCACCAGGCAGGTTTCTTGCAGGGGAAAAGTTGGTCCTACCTGTGGTTCCAAGGCTCAAGTTTGCTCGTGGGGTACTGCTTAAGTCCTCTCCACGGCGGCAGCAACTGGGAAGATCTGCGCCGCTCTTTCCGGGAGCCTCCGTGCACCAGGGTTCCAGATGACGTTTGGTGTTTTCCTCTGGCGTCTGGATGTGCACAGAGTGCAGTCTCTTCTGGTTTCCCAGGCGTGTCTGCCTCTCTGAAGGTTTAGCTCTCCCTCCCAGGGGATTTGGGTGCAGAGAACTGTTTATCCGGTCTGTTTCCTTCAGGTTCCGGCGGTGTCTCAGGCGCAGGGATCCTGCCGCTCCTGGGCCCTCCCCTACGGGAACCCAGAGGCCTTATACAGTTGCTTCTTGGGCCAGGGATGTGGGCAGGGGTGGGCAGTGTTGGTGGTCTCCTCCGCTCTGCAGCCTCAGGAGTGCCCACCTGATCAGGCGGTGAGGTCTCTCTCCCACGGGGTTTGGGAGCAGAGAGCTGCTGCGGGCCGGGATCCGCGGGTGTGGGACTTCCGGTAAACACAAGAAGTGCCCGGTCCTAGAGGAATTTTGCCTCTGTGTGCCCTGAGTTCTCCAGGCAGGTTTCTTGCAGGGGAAAAGTTGGTCCTACCTGCGGTTCCAAGGCTCAAGTTTGCTCGTGGGGTACTGCCTAAGTCCTCTCCGTGGCGTCAGCAACCGGGAAGATCTGCGCCGCTCTTTCCGGGAGCCTCCGTGCACCAGGGTTCCAGATGGCGTTTGGTGTTTTCCTCTGGCCATAATTTTCATATACTAAGTACTAACTGGAGGATACAGAGAAAACAGGCAAGCCAGACTAGTTCTTTGCCTGCAATTTTTACTATTAAGCACAATATATATTTTATGTAACAATGGCAAACATTTATTAAGTATTGAGTACTGATCATGGGTCAGGGACTGTGGAAGCATTCTTTAGTCATTATATGACTAGGAATTCACTTTCTCCAATTTTTGTCCCACATTATGAATGAGAATATGAGACTTTAAGAAATGAAATGGCTATAGTCAGACTTGATTTTAATCCACCAGGGAAGAACGCTGTGTTTATATCCAATCAGAATACGGATATTATATTCAATATTGTCATTTTAAATAACTGAATAGTGAAGGTTTTTTCATGCAATCATGGAAGAGTTGTAACCACAGAAGACATTAGTGACAATCATGTAGGTAATACCACAAATTTTGCATGAGTTGTTAGGAGCTAGAGTAAGGGTCTCCATTGTTTATCTGAGAAGGTTCTTGTTACCTAGTTTATACAATAAGCACAACTGATGGGACTTGTTTCTGTCTTAAATAAATGGACTATATTCAATGTATATGTTATCTAAATATGTCAAAATTACTGTACAGTTTTTTAAGTGTTGACTTCTAATACAAAGGTTATAACAGTCTGTTCTGTTCAATTAGATGTTGCTTTCAGAAACAATCATTTCCTCTATTCATTCATATCCGTGTTGAAAAGTGTTAAATGATTCTGGATCTTTTCTCTAGTTATAATCATGTTGGGAAACTCATACTATGTATACTGACCCTCTTGAAAGTGCAGTGAGTGGTTTCAACTACAAATTCCTCTCTATTGGCTCTAATATAACTACTAAAATAACAAATAATAAAATGTCTCTGTGTTGACTCTAATATAACTACTTAAATAACAAATAAACTGTTTTAGTTTGCATTTTTATTTTACAGTGTATATTATTTGAATATACATTTTCATGTTAAGTTTATTTAATTTTTTTCAGGATATATAATATTTCAGGACATAAAGGTAATATTCTAAGACAAAATGAAATGTAGATAAGGGGGCAAAATCCTTCTGGTTTCTGCCTCTGCTTCGGCTCTTTGTACCCAGATCCCACTGGGAGAAAACTGGTCTCTCAGATGTGCTGACACAACTGAGAGCACAGGTGAGACCACCATTTCTGCTTACATTCCTGGACCAAGAAGAACCATCACAAAGCCCTTAGGACACAGAAAATGAGGAGCAGTCTGAAACAGGTTCCTTCTGGTTTCCCTCAGGGCAGGAACTGATCCTGTGCCATAGCTCTCTGTATCCAGATCCTGCAGGGAGAGAGCTGGTCTCCCAGTATTGCTGACACATAGGCTTACAGGAGGTCAAGCCACTGTCAGAAACAGCAAGGCCAGCTAACACAGAGCAAGCAGATGGCGAGAGGCAAGACAAGAAACTAAGCAACAGAAAATAAGGCCACACGGCACCATTAGAACCCAGCACAGCAGGCCCCAGATACCGCAACACACTAGAAAAGCAAGATTTTGATTTAAAATTGCAACTCATGAAGATGGTAGGAGACTTTAAGAAAGATATAAATAACTCCCTTAAAGAAACACAGGACAACACAGGTAAAAGTTAATCAGGACCAGATCTAAACTCTCCCATAATTCCTAAGGGAATAGAAGCAGACATTTTACCAAAAAAAAGCCTAGGACCAGATGAGTTTAGTGCAGAATTTTATCAGACCTTCATAGAAGACCTAATACCAATACCGTCCAAACTATTCCACAAAATAGAAACAGGAGGAACACTACCCAATTTCTTCTATGAAGCCACAAATACACTTATGCCTAAGCTATACAAAGACTCAACAAAGAAAGAAAACTTCAGACCAATATTCGTTATGAATATCAATGTAAATCTACTTAATAAAATTCTCAATCTGAATCCAAGAACACATCAAAACAATCATCCAACACGATCAAGTATGCCTCATCCCAGGGATGCAGGCATGGTTCAATATACAGAAATCCATCAGCATAATCCATTATATAAACAAACTCAAAAAAAATTCACATGATTAGATGCCGAGAAAGCATTTGACAAAATTCAACACCCCTTCTTGTTCAAAGTCTTGAAAGATCAGCAAGTCAAGGCCCATACCTAAACATAATAAAAGCAATATATAGCAACATCAAATTAATTGGAGAGAAACTTGAAGCAATCCCACTAAAATCAGGGACTAGACAAGGCTGCTCACTCTCTCCCTCTTTATTTAAGTCCTAGCCAGAGAAATCAGGTGGCAAAAGGAGGTCAAAGGGATACAAATTGTGAAGGAAGAAGTCAACATATTACTATTTGCAGATGATATGATAGTATATTTAAGTGACTGCAAAAATTCTACCAGAAAACTCTTAAACCTAATAAACAACTTCAGCATAGTGGCTGGTTATAAAATTAACTCACCCAAATCAGTAGGCTTGCTCTACCCAAAGAATAAATGGACTGAGAAAGAAATTAGGTAAACAACAGCCTTCAAAATAATCCCAAATAATATAAAATGCCTCAGTGTGACTCTAACCAAGCAAGTGAAGAACTGTTTGACAAGAACTTCAAGTCTCTGAAGAAAGGAATTGAAGACGATCTCAGAAGTTGCAAAGAGCTCATGAATCGAAAGGATTAATATTGTAAAAATGGCCATTTTTCCAAAAGCAAAATTACAGGTCCAATACAATTCTCATCAAAATTCTATCTCAATTCTTTACAGAGTTAGAAAGAGCAATTTGCCAATTCATTTGAAATATCAACAAAACAAAACAAAACAAAACAAAACAGGGAAACTCATTCACAATAATAAAAGAACTTCTGGGGGAATCACCATCCCTGACCTCAAGGTATTACAGAGGAATAGTGATAAAAACTGTTTGGTATTGGTACAGAGACAGGCAGGTAGACCAGTGTAATAAAAGTGAAGACCCAGAAATGAAGACACACACCTAAGGTCACTTGATCTTTGACAAAAGTGGTAAAACCATCCAGTGTAAAAAGACAACATTTTCAAGAAATGGTGCCGGTTGATTTGGTGGTTAGCATGTAGAAGAATGCTAATCAATTCATTTTTATCACCCTCCGACAAGGTGACAAGTCCAAGTGGACCAAGGACCTCCACATAAAACCAGATACACTCAAATTAACGGAAGAAAAAGTGTGGTAAGAGTCTCAAACACACAGGCACTAGGGAAAATTTCCTGAATAGAGCAACAGTGGCCTATTCTCTAAGATAAAGAATTGACAAAATGTACTTCATAAAATTGCAAAGCTCCCATAAGTCAAAGGACACTGTCATTACAACAAAATGGCAACCAACAGATTGAGAAAATATCTTTAACAATCCTACATCTGATAGAGGGCTAATATCTAATATATAAAGTGAACTCAAGAAGTTAGACTCTAGAGAATCAAACAACCCTATTAAAAAGGGTACAGAGCTAAAGGGAGAATTCTTGACTGTCGAATATTGAATGGCTGAGAAGCACCTAAGGAATGTTCAACATCTTTAGTCATCAGGGAAATGCAAATCAAAACAACCCTGAAATTCCACTTCACACCAGTCAGAATGGCTAATATCAAAAACTCAGGTGACAGATGATGCTGGTGTGGATGTCAAAAAAGAGGAATACTCCTCTGTTGTTGATGGGATTGCAAGCTCGTACAACCACTCTAGAAATCAGTCTGGAGGTCCTCAGAAAATTGGATATAGTACTACATAAAGACCCAGTTATACCACTCCTGAGCATATACCCTAAATATGTTCCAATATATGACAAGGACACATGCTTCAGTATGTTCATAGCAACCTTATTTGTCATAGCCAGAAGCTAGAAAGAACCCAGATGTCCTTCAACACAAGAATGGATACCGAAAATATGGTACATTTACACAATAGAGTACTACTCAGCTCTTAAAAACAATGACTTCATTAAATTCATATATAAATGGAAGGAACTAGATAATATTAACCTGAGTGAGGTAATTCAAACTCAAAAAAACACACATGATATGTACTCACTGATAATTGGATATTAGCCCAAAGGCTTGAATTACCCAAGATGCAATCTACAGATCACATGAAGCTCAAGAAGGACTATCATAGTGCAGATGAGTCAGTCCTTCTTAGAAGGGGGAAGAAAATTATATACAGGAGGAAATCCAGAGACAAAGTTTGGAGCAGAGACTGAAGGAAAGGCTATCCATAGACTGTTTCACTTGGGGATTTAGCCATATATATATATATATATATATATATATATATATATACATACACACATACAGCCACCAAACCCAGACTATATTGCTGATGTCAAGAAGTGCATGCTGACAGGAACCTGATATAGTTGTCTCCTGAGAGGCTCTCCAGAGCATGTCAAATACAGAGGTGAATGCTTACAGTCAATCATTGAACTGAGAACAGCGTTCCCAAAGGAGGAGTGAAAGAAAGGATTGAAGGAGCTGAAGGGGCTTGCAATCCCATAAGAACAATACCAACCAACCAGAGGTCCCAGGGACTAAACCATCATTCAAAGAGTACACATGGACAGACCCATGGCTCCAACTGCATATGTAGCAGAGGATGGACTTGTTGGGTACCAATAGTAACAGAAGCCCTTGGTCCTCCCAAGGCTTGATGTCCCAGTGTAGAGGAATGCTATTGTGGAGAGCCAGGATGGAGTGGGTGGGTGGGTGAGTGGGTGGGTGGGTGGGTGAACACACTCATAGAAGCAGGGCAAGGGGGTATTGGATAGGAGGATTTTGGTCGGGAAACAGGGAAGTGTGATAACATTTGAAATATAAATAACATAATATCCAATAAGAAAAAAAAAGTTGTGGAATACTGGGAGATCTGCCCTCCTGGGGACTCCTTTCTGCACCCCTAGGCCATGAATTATAGTTTAAAAATGTATATAAGTTAATAAGTATGCAGCATTTATAAAATGCATAAAAAGTTGTTTAAGACCTCATAGGTAGCAATGAATATCCTAGTAAGAGCACCAGTGGAAGGGGAAGCCCTGGGTCCTGCTAAGACTGAACCCCCAGTGAACTAGATTGTTGGGGGGAGGGCGGCAATGGGGGAGGATGGGGAGGGGAACACACATAAAGAAGGGGAGGGGGAGGGATTAGGGGGATGTTTGCCCGGAAACCGGGAAAAGGAATAACACTCGAAATGTATATAAGAAATACTCAAGTTAATAAAATAAAAAAAGAATATAATATAAAATTAGAATCTATATTTTTGATTTATTCATTTTTCCTTATTTTTTTTCTCTAAAATAAGTAGTTCATGGTAAAAATAAATGAACTATGTTTAAACTAAAATTAGTTTCTGGCAATGGTTTAACACAAAATATTTTAGTTTTAAACAGTATTATAACTTTTATATTTCCATTTTAAGAACTCATATGCTAGAAAGCACATGTAATTACTATTGAAACTTATAAATCTAGTTCATTCAAATAGAACAGTCTTTTTTTTTTTAGAGATAGAAAAAAATTTCTTTCGAAGTTTGAAAATGTTCTTAAAGGTAACATTACATTATCTTTTAAAAGACATTTCAACAGATGTCAAAAATTTTGCTCACACTTTCTGGAGGTTACATATTGAAATTGTTTTCTTGTTAAGGCAGAATCTAGGAGACAGAGTGCTAATGGTTATAGGACTTACTTTCGCTTTTACTGACAGAAGTGAGACTGCAGAGTATTTCGTCTTTGTTTAATATTCCCTTGGAAATAGAATCCAAATATAAGATGGAGTAAGCATTTCTGATAAAACTGATTCTGAAAACACAGCCTAAAATATTTTCCATTTCCCTCCCTTCCTTATTCATTTTTTTCCATCCTCGCCCATCTTTCTCTCTCCCCTCCCTCCCTCCCTGCCTCCCAGTCCCTCTTCTCTTTCCATGCACCCTCTCTCCACCCTTTCTGCTTTTTGTGAGACAGTATCACTCTGCAATTCAGGCAGACCTTACTCTTCTTACCTCTGTCTTCACAGTGCTTGGACTGCAGGAGGGAGGCTGCATAGATAGCACCTCTGCTTTGGCCCATTTAGTAGAAACTGCAAAGGGATGCCGTCTGATTGACAGATGACCTCGGATTCTGGAGGCACCTGGAAGTTGGCGTGTATACTGGAAAGCTATAGGGAAAATGCCTGCACAGACATCTTAGGAAATAAAACTGAGTCATTTGAATTTGAAACAAACTCAATGAAATGAAGAACTCGAATTGGTGATTTTACTTTTTAAAAAAATGTTATTAATTTACTCTAAAATGACACAGAGTACTGAAGGAAATCAGATAATAACCTGGCCAGCACTTAGTGCATTCAGAGAAAGGGTGCATACTGGAGCAGATGGTGAAATGGCCATTAGAATGAGATGCCTGATAAGATAGGTATTCTGTGGGTGAAGGCAGACGAGACTATTTCTGGTTAAAGAATTCAGGAACAGTATGTGTTGCGTTGTGTTGTAAACAAACAAAAGAGAAATGGGCAGAAGCTGTCAAGAAGTCTTTTATAATAAGCAGGACTATATCTTCTTAATAATTATCATTAGTAATCACTTATCTAGTGTGTGTTCCTCTATTTTCAAGTCACAGTTTCACTAAGTAGAGGCCATGTTAACCTCATATTTATTAACGATTCCAGGCTGACTATGAACTTGTGTCTTTTCCCTCCTTATTGTCAGCAAAAGCTGCCTGCGCTGTGATCCTCAGGATAATACTTATGATGGGGTGGGTTTTGCATGACTAAAAGCACTAAATATAATCTTAATTTCTCTTTCTTTTTGAAAACAGAATCAACTTCAAAGAAGACATGGTTTTAGAATTGAGAGCTCCATAATACGACCAGATTCAGAGCAAATAGCAGTGCTCCACAACTGTCGCTCTGCCTTCTGTGGATGCAACACAATGGAGAGAATTCTGCGGTCCACCCTGGGCAAGGGCTGGGGTGAAGCAGTACACAGCTTGCTTTGGATAGAAGTGAAGATTAATAGAGAATCACTTTGGGATACTGTACTAAGAGTTGTATCTGAAACTCCTGTTTCTTAAACTGTGGGTGTCAGCCTTATTTGTGGCTGTATAACTCAAAGTGGGAGTATCACACCAAATGAAATTTCTTAAAAGTAAATGTTTTAAATGTACAATGATGACAAAATTAATTCAAAAGAAATCACATAACAAAATCTAACTGTTCTGGAGGTGCTCTCCCCCAATGCATTGTGTAAATTTATTGTGCCCTTAGCTGTGAACAATGTACACTTTACATTGTGCTGGCTGTCACACTGTCTACACCTATGGTCTATGCACACAGATCACGTCACTGCCTCACTGCACTTTTGTTTTACACACAATGTTGTCTTTTACAAGAGAAATATGGTTGTTTAATCATATAAAGCAAAGAGTATTAATATTTTCCTTTCATCATTCCTTAGCCTATATCAAATTAATATATCTTGCATTATTCTTGTCGGAATGTTTGATTTGAGACAGTGCTCTTTGAGTTGCTGACTTGAGTTTAATAAAAAATGGTGGAAGAGAATTTCACTCTGGGGTTAGGAGAGTCCTTCCAGCAGTTTCTGAGGGGGGTCCTGCATGTACTTCTGCCATTTACTGTTTATGTAGGGTGGTGTTCTATCAGAACAAAATGTTGAGCAACTCTGAAGAAAACATCTGCCCCTTAGAGTATCACATACACAGGGAAGAGTTCTTTGTGCAAAACTAAACAAGCACATCTGTCTTAATACATACATTTGCTTTCATAAAAATAAATCATCAATTTTCACAGTACTAAAGAATTATTTAAAAAGTTATTTGTGATTTAGTGTCTGTAAATCTTTTCCAAGTATGTCTATTGTATATACCTATATAAGGGCGATTGTGTAAAAGTTTGTGGGGTGAAAAGGATCTCCAATACACAGTTTAAACAGACCTGCAGCACATCAAGGTGACACGTCCCACTCTCTGTAACGAACTTTCTTTTATAAGTGCGTGTCATAGAAGTCCTCTCAAGTGTCATTATTGGTTGTGCTGGCTTTTATGTCTTGTTTTATTTTGGGTGGCCTGTGTTTCTTCAGCGATGAGGCAGTTCTCTGAGGTTCTTAAGAGTATAATGGAATTGTAGCTTTGCAAAGGTCCCCATTGTCACTGAATTATCTTACTGTTTGAGGGTTCTTTCTTGCTCTACTTCATGTTTTCTAGTGTACACGTTCTGGTTTTTCAATGCACTATGCAAATATGAGTAGTAAATGTAATTTCTAGTCTTACTGGAGACCACACACATTAGATTTTGTAACCCCGAGAATTTTATTACAGTCATGTCCTGTCTGACGATGACCTACTCAGCCCAGTGAGGATCATTCACCTATTCATTTCGGCATTGATTTTCCTCACGCCTTTCCTATGGCATTTAAAAGCTCTCACAGAGGTGAAACACTGCACAATCACACAGATACTTCGATTCCCAGACTCAATATATTGTCAAAAAGAAATTGAATTATCAGTATACAAATCACCACACCTACTTTTAATTAAAATCACTGGCTTTATGGAAATGCTATAGTAGAACCATTTTCATGGAGATTCATTTCTTTTTTTTTTTTTTATTAACTTGAGTATTTCTTATATACATTTCGAGTGTTATTCCCTTTCCCGGTTTCCGGGCAAACATCCCCCTCCCCCCTCCCCTTCCTTATGGGTGTTCCCCTCCCAACCCTCCCCCATTGCCACCCTCCCCCCATAGACTAGTTCACTGGGGGTTCAGTCTTAGCAGGACCCAGGGCTTCCCCTTACACTGGTGCAATTACTAGGATATTCATTGCTACCTATGGGGTCAGAGTCCAGGGTCAGTCCATGTATAGTCTTTAGGTAGTGGCTTAGTCCCTGGAAGCTCTGGTTGCTTGGCATTGTTGTACTTTTGGGGTCTCGAGCCCCTTCAAGCTCTTCCAGTTCTTTCTCTGATTCCTTCAACAGGGGACCTATTCTCAGTTCAGTGGTTTGCTGCTGGCATTCGCCTCTGTATTTGCTGTATTCTGGCTGTGTCTCTCAGGAGCGATCTACATCCGGCTCCTGTCCGTCTACACTTCTTTGCTTCATCCATCTTGTCTAATTGGGTGGCTGTATATGTATGGGCCACATGTGGGGCAGGCTCTGAATGGGTGTTCCTTCAGTCTCTGTTTTAATCTTTGCCTCTCTCTTCCCTGCCAAGGGTATTCTTGTTCCCCTTTTAAAGAAGGAGTGAAGCATTCACATTTTGATCATCCGTCTTGAGTTTCCTTTGTTCTAGGGATCTAGGGTAATTCAAGCATTTGGGCTAATAGCCACTTATCAATGAGTGCATACCATGTATGTCTTTCTGTGATTGGGTTAGCTCACTCAGGATGATATTTTCCAGTTCCAACCATTTGCCTACGAATTTCATAAACACGTTGTTTTTGATAGCTGAGTAATATTCCATTGTGTAGATGTACCACATTTTCTGTATCCATTCCTCTGTTGAAGGGCATCTGGGTTCTTTCCAGTTTCTGGCTATTATAAATAAGGCTGCGATGAACATAGTGGAGCACGTGTCTCTTTTATATGTTGAGGCATCTTTTGTGTATATGCCCAAGAGAGGTATAGCTGGATCCTCAGGCAGTTCAATGTCCAATTTTCTGAGGAACCTCCAGACTGATTTCCAGAATGGTTTTACCAGTCTGCAATCCCACCAACAATGGAGGAGTGTTCCTCTTTCTCCACATCCTCACCAGCATCTGCTGTCACCTGAGTTTTTGACCTTAGCCATTCTCACTGGTGTGAGGTGAAATCTCAGGGTTGTTTTGATTTGCATTTCCCTTATGACTAAAGATGTTGAACATTTCTTTAGGTGTTTCTCAGCCATTCAGCATTCCTCAGCTGTGAATTCTTTGTTTAGCTCTGAACCCCATTTTTTAATAGGGTTATTTGTTTCCCTGCGGTCTAACTTCTTGAGTTCTTTGTATATTTTGGATATAAGGCCTCTATCTGTTGTAGGATTGGTAAAGATCTTTTCCCAATCTGTTGGTTGCCGTTTTGTCCTAACCACAGTGTCCTTTGCCTTACAGAAGCTTTGCAGTTTTATGAGATCCCATTTGTCGATTCTTGATCTTAGAGCATAAGCCATTGGTGTTTTGTTCAGGAAATTTTTTCCAGTGCCTATATGTTCCAGATGCTTCCCTAGTTTTTCTATTAGTTTGAGTGTGTCTGGTTTGATGTGGAGTTCCTTGATCCACTTGGACTTAAGCTTTGTACAGGGTGATAAGCATGGATCGATCTGCATTCTTCTACATGTTGCCCTCCAGTTGAACCAGCACCATTTGCTGAAAATGCTATCTTTTTTCCATTGGATGGTTTTGGCTCCTTTGTCAAAAATCAAGTGACCATAGGTGTGTGGGTTCATTTCTGGGTCTTCAATTCTATTCCATTGGTCTATCTGTCTGTCTCTGTACCAATACCATGCAGTTTTTATCACTATTGCTCTGTAATACTGCTTGAGTTCAGGGATAGTGATTCCCCCTGAAGTCCTTTTATTGTTGAGGATAGCTTTAGCTATCCTGGGTTTTTTGTTATTCCAGATGAATTTGCAAATTGTTCTGTCTAACTCTTTGAAGAATTGGATTGGTATTTTGATGGGGATTGCATTGAATCTGTAGATTGCTTTTGGTAAAATGGCCATTTTTACTATATTAATCCTGCCAATCCATGAGCATAGGAGATCTTTCCATCTTCTGAGGTCTTCTTCAATTTCTTTCCTCAGTGTCTTGAAGTTCTTATTGTACAGATCTTTTACTTGCTTGGTTAAAATCACACCGCGGTACTTTATATTATTTGGGTCTATTATGAAGGGTGTCGTTTCCCTAATTTCTTTCTCGGCTTGTTTCTCTTTTGTATAGAGGAAGGCAACTGATTTATTTGAGTTAATTTTATACCCAGCCACTTTGCTGAAGTTGTTTATCAGCTTTAGTAGTTCTCTGGTGGAACTTTTGGGATCACTTAAATATACTATCAAGTCATCTGCAAATAGTGATATTTTGACCTCTTCTTTTCCGATCTGTATCCCCTTGATCTCCTTTTGTTGTCTGATTGCTCTGGCTAGAACTTCAAGAACTATATTGAATAAGTAGGGAGAGAGTGGGCAGCCTTGTCTAGTCCCTGATTTTAGTGGGATTGCTTCAAGTTTCTCTCCATTTAGTTTAATGTTAGCAACTGGTTTGCTGTATATGGCTTTTACTATGTTTAGGTATGGGCCTTGAATTGCTATTCTTTCCAGGACTTTTATCATGAAGGGGTGTTGAATTTTGTCAAATGCTTTCTCAGCATCTAATGAAATGAACATGTGGTTTTGTTCTTTCAGTTTGTTTATATAATGGATCACGTTGATGGTTTTCCGTATATTAAACCATCCCTGCATGCCTGGGATGAAGCCTACTTGATCATGGTGGATGATTGTTTTGATGTGCTCTTGAATTCGGTTTGCCAGAATTTTATTGAGTATTTTTGCGTCGATATTCATAAGGGAAATTGGTCTGAAGTTCTCTTTCTTTGTTGGGTCTTTGTGTGGTTTAGGTATAAGAGTAATTGTGGCTTCGTAGAAGGAATTCGGTAGTGCTCCATCTGTTTCAAATTTGTGGAATAGTTTGGATAATATTGGTATGAGGTCTTCTATGAAGGTTTGATAGAATTCTGCACTAAACCGGTCTGGACCTGGGCTCTTTTTGGTTGGGAGACCTTTAATGACTGCTTCTATTTCCTTAGGAGGTATGGGGTTGTTTAACTGGTTTATCTGTTCCTGATTTAACTTCGATCCCTGGTATCTGTCTAGGAAATTGTCCATTTCCTGATGATTTTCAAATTTTGTTGAATATAGGTTTTTATAGTAAGATCTGATGATTTTTTGAATTTCCTCTGAATCTGTAGTTATGTCTCCCTTTTCATTTCTGATTTTGTTAATTTGGACGCACTCTCTGTGTCCTCTCGTTAGTCTGGCTAAGGGTTTATCTATCTTTTTGATTTTCTCAAAGAACCAACTTTTGGTTCTGTTGATTCTTTCTATGGTCCTTTTTGTTTCTACTTGGTTGATTTCAGCTCTGAGTTTGATTATTTCCTGCCTTCTACTCCTCCTGGGTGTATTTGCTTCTTTTTGTTCTAGAGCTTTTAGATGTGCTGTCAAGCTGCTGACATATGCTCTTTCCTGTTTCTTTCTGCAGGCACTCAGCGCTATGAGTTTTCCTCTTAGCACAGCTTTCATTGTGTCCCATAAGTTTGGGTATGTTGTATCTTCATTTTCATTAAATTCTAAAAAGGTTTTAATTTCTTTCTTTATTTCTTCCTTGACCAGGTTATCATTGAGTAGAGCATTGTTCAATTTCCACGTATATGTTGGCATTCTTCCCTTACTGTTATTGAAGACCAGTTTTAGGCCGTGGTGGTCGGATAGCACGCATGGGATTATTTCTATCTTTCTGTTCCTGTTGAGGCCCGTTTTTTGACCAATTATATGGTCAATTTTGGAGAAAGTACCATGAGGAGCTGAGAAGAAGGTATATCCTTTTGCTTTAGGATAGAATGTTCTATAAATATCCATTAAGTCCATTTGGCTCATGACTTCTCTTAGTCTGTCGACATCACTGTTTAATTTCTGTTTCCATGATCTGTCCATTGATGAGAGTGGTGTGTTGAAAACTCCCACTATTATTGTGTGAGGTGCAATGTGTGTTCTGAGCTTTAGTAAGGTTTCTTTTACGTAAGTAGGTGCCCTTGTATTTGGGGCATAGATATTTAGGATTGAGAGTTCATCTTGGTGGATTTTTCCTTTGATGAATATGAAGTGTCCTTCCTTATCTTTTTTGATGACTTTTAGTTGGAAATTGATTTTATTTGATATTAGAATGGCTACTCCAGCTTGCTTCTTCTGACCATTTGCTTGGAAAGTTGTTTTCCAGCCTTTCACTCTGAGGTAGTGTCTGTCTTTGTCTCTGAGGTGTGTTTCTTGTAGGCAGCAGAATGCAGGGTCCTCGTTGCGTATCCAGTTTGTTAATCTATGTCTTTTTATTGGGGAGTTGAGGCCATTGATATTGAGAGATATTAAGGAATAGTGATTATTGCTTCCCGTTATATTCATATTTGGATGTGAGGTTATGTTTGTGTGCTTTCATTTTCTTTGTTTTGTTGCCAAGACGATTAGTTTCTTGCTTCTTCTAGGGTATAGCTTGCCTCCTTATGTTGGGCTTTACCATTTATTATCCTTTGTAGTGCTGGATTTGTAGAAAGATATTGTGTAAATTTGGTTTTGTCATGGAATATCTTGGTTTCTCCATCAATGTTAATTGAGAGTTTTGCTGGATACAGTAACCTGGGCTGGCATTTGTGTTCTCTTAGGGTCTGTATGACATCAGTCCAGGATCTTCTGGCCTTCATAGTTTCTGGCGAGAAGTCTGGTGTGATTCTGATAGGTCTCCCTTTATATGTTACTTGACCTTTTTCCCTTACTGCTTTTAATATTCTTTCTTTATTTTGTGCGTTTGGTGTTTTGACAATTATGTGACGGGAGGTGTTTCTTTTCTGGTCCAATCTATTTGGAGTTCTGTAGGCTTCTTGTATGTCTATGGGTATCTCTTTTTTTAGGTTAGGGAAGTTTTCTTCTATGATTTTGTTGAAGATATTTACTGGTCCTTTGAGCTGGGAGTCTTCACTCTCTTCTATACCTATTATCCTTAGGTTTGATCTTCTCATTGAGTCCTGGATTTCCTGTATGTTTTGGACCAGTAGCTTTTTCCGCTTTACATTATCTTTGACAGTTGAGTCAATGATTTCTATGGAATCTCCTGCTCCTGATATTCTCTCTTCCATCTCTTGTATTCTGTTGGTGAAGCTTGTATCTACAGCTTCTTGTCTCTTCTTTTGGTTTTCTATATCCAGGGTTGTTTCCATGTGTTCTTTCTTGATTGCTTCTATTTCCATTTTTAATTCCTTCAACTGTTTGATTGTGTTTTCCTGGAATTCTTTCAGGGATTTTTGTGTCTCCTCTCTATGGGCTTCTACTTGTTTATTTATGTTTTCCTGGAATTCTTTCAGGGATTTTTGTGTCTCCTCTCTATGGGCTTCTACTTGTTTATTTATGTTTTCCTGGAATTCTTTCAGGGATTTTTGCGATTCTTTCAGGCATTTTTGCGATTCCTCTCTGTAGGCTTCTACTTGTTCTCTAAGGGAGTTCTTCATGTCTTTCTTGAAGTCCTCCAGCATCATGATCAAATATGATTTTGAAAATAGATCTTGCTTTTCTGGTGTGTTTGGATATTCCATGTTTGTTTTGATGTGAGAATTGGGCTCCGATGGTGCCATGTAGTCTTGGTTTCTGTTGCTTGGGTTCCTGCGCTTGCCTCTCGCCATCAGATTATCTCTAGTGTTACTTTGTTCTGCTATTTGTGACAGTGGCTAGTCTGTCCTATAAGCCTGTGTGTTAGGAGTGCTGTAGACCTGTTTTCCTCTCTTTCAGTCAGTTATGGGGACAGAGTGTTCTGCTTTCGGGCATGTAGTTTTTCCTCTCTACAGGTCTTCAGCTGTTCCTGTGGGCCTGTGTCTTGAGTTCACCAGGCAGCTTTCTTGCAGCAGAAAATTTGGTCTTACCTGTTGATCTGAGGCTCAAGTTCGCTCGTGGGGTGCTGCCCACAGGCTCTCTGCAGCGGCAGCAACCAGGAAGACCTGTGCTGCCCCTTCCGGGAGCTTCAGTGCACCAGGGTTCCAGATGGTCTTTGGCTTTTTCCTCTGGCGTCCGAGATGTGTGTGCAGGGAGCAGTCTCTTCTGGTTTCCCAGGCTTGTCTGCCTCTCTGAAGGTTTAGCTCTCCCTCCCACGGGATTTGGGTGCAGAGAACTGTTTATCTGGTCTGTTTCTTTCAGGTTCCGGCGGTGTCTCAGGCAGGGGTCCTGCCGCTCCTGGGCCCTCCCCCACGGGAGCCCAGAGGCCTTAATACAGTTTCCTCTTGGGCCAGGGATGTGGGCAGGGGTGAGCAGAGTTGGTGGTCTCTTCCGCTCTGCAGCCTCAGGAGTGCCCACCTGACCAGGCGGTTGGGTCTCTCTCTCACAGTGTCTGGGAGCAGAGAGCTGCTGTGGGCCGGGATCCTCGGGTGTGGGACTTCCGGTAAACACAGAACATGCCCGGTCCTAGAGAAATTCTGCTTCTGTGTGTTCCAAGCTCACCAGGCAGCTTTCTTGCAGCAGAAAATTTGGTCTTACCTGTGGTCCCGAGGCTCAGCTTCGCTCGTGGGGTGCTGCCCACGGGCTCTCTGCAGTGGCAGCAACCAGGAAGACCTGTGCCACCCCTTCTGGGAGCTTCAGTGCACCAGGGTTCCAGATGGTCTTTGGCTTTTTCCTCTGGCGTCCGAGATGTGTGTGCAGGGAGCAGTCTCTTCTGGTTTCCCAGGCTTGTCTGCCTCTCTGAAGGTTTAGCTCTCCCTCCCACGGGATTTGGGTGCAGAGAACCGGAGATTCATTTCTTAAATGCCGATTTAATTTTTTTTTTTTTTTTGGAAATGCTATAGTGAAACCCTTTCTGTGGAGATCCATTTTCAAATGCATATGAACATTAAATAAAGATTGCCAAAGTTCTCTATCAAGAAAATAGTTTTCCCCAAACATCTTTTTTTTAATAACAGCTAAGTTCTTAAAACAGAATTTCAGAATTTTACCTTAAAACTGGATAAGTGTTGAAAAAATAATTGTATTTGCCTACAACTGAGTAGTTTGTTTTGAAATAAAGCATTTGTAATGAAGGTCAAATTCATTTATTTATATCTTCAATATCATCCATCTAAATGCTATTTAATTCTCATCTAATGTCTGTTTCCTCTTCACTCAAGTAGAGCCAGATATTTTTCTTTTTCCCTAAAGAACTTGGTAATCCAAATTTCCTCTGTCTCTGCTTGGCACATCTCCGTTTGTTTGTTTGTTTGTTTATTTGTTTGTTTATTTATTCATGTATGTATTTATTGTGAGCTGTGATCCTTAATACTTTTAGCTTAGTTTTATGGAAACTTCCAGAAATGGCATTTAAAAAATCATGCTGGCCATTTAACTTCTTCTCTACCAATTTTAAGAAATTATAGGGAGGACATTCTAGAAAAAGGAAAACACCTCACTTCCTGGCCTTGGCTCTACAAGCCTTAGTCATGTGTAAACACATAATCAGAGCGTTACATCTCCTTTGTAATATACTTTTCTTTCTCTTAAACCAGGGTTTATCTCTTTATAAAGAGATATTCTTTTTTAATTAGTTAATCCTTTTATTTCTTTACACTTCAAATGATATCCTCCTTCCTGGTTATGCATCTACAAACACCCCCTCCCACCCCCTTTTCCCTCCTCCCCTTTGCCTCTGTGAGGGTGATTCTCCACCCACTCACCCACTACTGCCTCACTTCTCTAGCATCTCCATACACTCCCTCCCTCCCTCCCTCCCTCCCTCCCTCCCTCCCTCCCTCCCTCCCTCCCATCCTCTGCCATGTATTTATCTGGCTCTCTCCATGTGTAGATTTTGGTAGGGGTTTAGTCCCTGGGAGCTCCGAGTGGTCCAATTAGAAGATACTATTCTTCCAATGCGGTTGCAATTCCCTTCAGCTCCTTCAGTCCGTCTCCTGGCTCTTCCTTTTCTTCCGGTGCTGGGAAAACCTCTCAGAGAAGAGCCCTATCAGGCTCTTGTCGTCAAGCATTTCTTGGCATCAGCAACAGTGTCTGGGTTTGGTGTCTGCAAACGGGATGGATCCCTAGGTGGGGCAGTCTTTGGGTGGCCTTTCCTTCGGTCTCCGTACTATTTTTGTTTGTCCCTGTTTTTCCTTTGGACAGGAGCATTTCTAGGTTAAACATTTTGAGATGAGTGGGTACCCCCATCCCTCAACTGGGGATTGTACCTATGTAGTGGAGGTGGTCTTTACAGGTTCTATTTCTCTTTTGTGGCCTAAAGTAATTACCTTTGGGTCCTTGGAGCCTCTAGCTTCCCTGTAGTCTGGAACTTTCTAGCAGCTGCCTCTAGTTCCCCATCCCCCACTGCTACGTGTTTCTATTCAATTTCTTGACCCTCTGTACTTCTCTCCTGCCCCTTCAAATACCTGTTCCTGACCTCCTTTTTCCCTTCCCCTCCTCTCTCCCTCCCAGGTCTCTCCTTCCCTCTACCTTCTTTGTTTATTTTGTTTCCTGTTCTACTGCTACAAAGTTATTTCTAAAGTCTCTCTTACATTCTTTTTATTTAACTGAGACTTTTGACTGTCTTAAAAATCAAATTTTCTTATAATTTTCTCATATATCATTGTAGTTGATGTCAAGATTTCATCTTTCCTAAGCATATTATCTGTTATTTAAATTTATGGAAAACCATGTTTTTTTTTTGTTTTTTTGTTTTTTTTTTTTACCATTCCATTTTAAGAAGTATGGCACAGAGGCTCTCACCTGAATATTACATCTTTATACTGTGGAGAATGCTGTGACAGAGGCAGAGTCTTAAGGATTTTGACAATTTTTGCATTTATTTGATAGTTATTTTGGTGTCTAAAACACTCACCAAAGCTACTGTGCCCAGAGTAAAGCTTTTGATTTTCCTCTGTTAACCTAATCCTAAAATAGAAACCTGCATTTGTCCTTTAACCCTCCCCTTTCCTTAGCTGCATCACACATTTAATCTCATATAAATCCTGGCATTCATAACTCTGAAATGTAATCTGAATCCACCCATATATTTTTATCTCTGCTGACAGCACCCTCGCGCAGGCCACTGTTATTCCTTGCCTGGGCTTTGCTAATCCTCTCCTATCTGTCTTTTCATTCCTTCTCACACAGCCTCTAATTTATTTTTCACAAAGCAGCCTGAGTGCTCCTTTGCACATGGAGTCAGACCATGTCACTACCCATGTGAACTTTTGCAGGACTTTTCGATTCCACCTAAAATGAAATCAGAATCACTGTCTTATGAGCCCCTGCTGTCATCCCAATCTTGTGCAGTGTCCATTCACATTCTGCCTGGACACCATTGCACCCTGCTAGGACTGGACAATGTTAGAACATTTTCCTTTTTCTGTGAGGACTGAGCATTCTGACATCAAGGTCTTTTAAGTTTTTCTCCCTTATGTCTCCCTTGTGTCCCTCCTTTGAGTCATAGCTTGAATGACTCTGATTCTGGGTCTTTTCTTAAATACTCTACTAAATAGTGAGCTCTCTCTCTTAGTATATAATGCTTTCTTGTTTTTAATTTTATTTTTTTCGGATATTTTATGTATTTACACTTATATGTTATTCCCTTTCCCCCACCTCCCAAACCTTCTCTACCCTTCCCCTGCTTCTATGAGGATGCTCCAATTCCCACCCACCCACTCCAACCTCAACGCCTTGGCATTATCCTACACTGGGGAAATGAGCCTTCAGAGGATCAAAGGCTTTTCCTTCTACTGATGCTGGACAATGCCATCCTCTGATACACATGTGGCTAGGGTTTCTAGTGTTTATATAAATCTGTAAATATCTTTTTTAATTTAGCAATCTTTTATTTATTGCTATGTTCCCAACAGACTTCAGCACAGTAGTCAGACATTTCTTTGGGGATCTCTGCTTAATTGTGGGGGGAAATGGTACTTAGCAACCATGATCTCGGTGCTAGATGTATGGGCAGAGCCTAAGTTTACCCAAACTCACCAGTTAATTTGGCATATATTTAAAGGTCTCTCTGCCTTTATTAAAAATTGTGGCCTATCTGCTTGGTGTGGTGGCTTGCACCTGTTAACCAATACTTGGGATGTGAAGAAAGATCTAGGAGTCCAAAGCCATCCACAAGACAGAACAAAGCAAAACACAACAAAGACAAAAGTTCATTTTTTTCAGAAATGTATATCACAGAGTGAAGAAATATTCTGCATTAAAGGAAACCATGAAAATTTAAGTGACAATGTGTCATCCACAAGCAGATCCTTGATTGCTGAAAAGGTAGACTTTTTATCTCTAGTGTGATAGACTGGTTCAGTACAGGCAGAGGGGGGGCACTCTGACTATGGAATGTGATTTAGGTAAGAACATTGTGTGGATGTCAGTGTCTTCACTTATGCTGAGGGTTTTCTGAAGATTCTCCTCCTCAGGAAGCTATGTCTTAAGTGGAAAATGTTCTCATTATCTGTATCTACTCTTCAGTGCTTCTCTCTTACCAACCAACTCTTCCTCATCTCTGAAATCAAGAGAACAAATCACTATCAAATTTATAGAAACTGAATGACATTGGAAGTGTATGGCAGCTCTTTGCTGTCCAGAGTCTTCACTAGGTTTACACAGAAAGTATAAAACATAAAATCTAACTTAAAGTCTTCCAAATCTTCACCTTTCTCTCCATAGACATTCCTTTGAATTAGGAACATGGAATCAGCATTTTTCTTCATTTTCTTTTCAAGTAATAAGTGTGTAAGACAAAAGAAGAAGAAGATGGTCTCTGTACATGTTGCTCCAAATAAGGAAGCCAAGCAAGTTTGGCCTAGCTGCTACTTGGGAAAAACAATTATGTGTACAGTGTGCAGAGGCAGATGTTTTGCAAAGGACAGGTGACATGGATTCCTTATCTGGATTTTATAATTATATTATGGGACCACTAATAGTCCACCAGGTACAAAGCAGCACAATAGTGCTTAATACTTTTTCTTTTTTCCAAACAGAAAATCTCCAATGCCTGTTATATTTGCCTAAAGCAATTTCAAGATGATTGTACCCAAGTGACCTAGCAAATTTTTAAGCTATCATCTTTCCTGTTCAAACCTTTTCTGCTATCTTTTCTCCAATTACTTCAGTCATATAATTGCAAAGCTTAAGATTCCTAAAGACTATCTATATCGATGGATCAGGGTAAGGAATCATAAACCTCTTAACAAAAACTTAATTCTGATTCTTTCCCCAGATTAAGGTATCTTAGCAACCTGTGAAATGTGCTGTCTGCTGATTAAGCGCTTGTGAGCCATTTGTTGAACTCTTGAACTGACCTTATTTATACCTGTATGTTTTCTGTTTGTTGGCTTTGTTGCCCCGGGTTATATAAAATGAGATGGGCAAACACAGAGTGGTGTGATGATGCTTATTTAGGTGTGGTTGACCTTTAACAGCAACATTGGCAGATTCTACACTTACAGACTGATTTCTTCTTCTGTCTTTCTGTTTTGTCTTCTGGGAATTCCAGGGCTTTCTCTGCTACATGGGGGTGGGGAAGGGTGGATCTGAGGAATACAAGTTGGCCTTTAGCTAGATCAGGTTTAAGATGAAAGAAGAGACAAAGTTGGGGGTTTTTGGGCAGTGACACAAAGGCTCTGGTCTTCTTTCCATGACAGTGTTCCTGTTGCTTCAAGATGGGTGACTAATCTAGACAACATGAGACAATTTCAAGTATTTTGAGTTCAGCTTCTAGAAGTATTAGCTCAAAATAAAAATAAAAAACCCAAAGAACCATTGTTTGGCCTATTGAGAAATAAACTTTAACATTAGGAATACTTACTTCATTTTGGTTTTGTCTGATGGGTTCCTCTACCTCGATCTCCTTGTTTGGATCGTACTTATCTTCCTGAGTAAATGGGCTGCTGCAGGTTCAGCTTTGAACACTATGTTCCTTCATTCAATTGTTTGGACTGAATGTCCTCCCATAGCTAGAAATAGCATCCTGTTTTATCATAGTTATTTATTATTCTCATTAGATACACTAAAATGTAGCTTGACTGTGGTGGTCAAAAAACAACTTCAGAGAGTTGGTTCTCTCCTTTCACCTGGGATTCTGAGGACCAAACTCAGGTCTTCAAGCTTTCACAATTTGTGTTTACTCACTACCCATCTTGCTTAAACATTTTTTGCCTTTTGTTCTGTAGTCTAGAAAACTGACCATTTGGAAATAAGACAGTATGCAGAGACACTGTAGTTTCCAAACAAAGATATGTAACAGGACCCAAACTTCCACATCAAACACCCATCCTTCTCCCCTCCCTGTCTCTTCATATACACCCTCCATCCTTGCAATCTTCCCCACAAAACAAAACAAAGCAACAACAAAATGAAACAAAACAAAACAAAACATTTCACCAGGGAAGAAGCAGCAGTGTGTCACAAACTACTCTTTTGTCTAAACAGCTTTACTTGCAAATGTTCATTGCAAGAAGTCATTGGTTTGGTATGAGGCCTCTGGCTTCTGCTATACTGTCAATACTGGATCCTCACTGGGACCCCTCTTTGCTATTCTGTTTGCTGTCCCATGTGTTCGAGATCCTGCAGCTTTAGATCTGTAAGATTGGCCCCTTCATTTGTTCCAGAATTTCAAAGATGGGGTAGATGTGGGGGTATACTAGCTCAAAGCCCTGAAACTGGGCCTGGGTGGAAAGCTGAGTTGGTCAGCCAGCCAGTTCTTCTGTGTTCATGCTCCAGGGCCATCTTTCCTACTTTGTCCAGGTAAGGGGTGAGGCCTACACAGGATCACTTTCTTGAGTGCTGCAGCTAGCAAGCAGCAAGACAAACCTAGGACCTCTTGGCCAGGTTTCCTTCCTGACCCAGGCATGAGAAAGTGGGGATCAAGAAAGAGGTAGGGATCTTTCTCTCTAGTCCATGCCACCACTCAGAAGATGAGGGCATGGTCAGATCTCCCATGCTCAAAACTTTAGGGCCAGCTCAACCATGTCCCCGTCACTATGCCAGTTCTACTATGCTGCCCAGACTAGGTAGGGGTATGTTCTACTATGTGCTGCATCCTATGAGGGGCAGAGACAACTCTCCTGGTCTCATGTCCTTGAGGACCACTAACCCATTCCCCCATGAGTAGGGCCAGGTGTCCCATGCTGCTCAGGTGAGGTGCAGGACCAGTTCAGTTCAGTGCTCAGACAACATAGCCTCAGGCAGCATTCCAGATAAGGGAAATCTACATGGTCTTTGATGGTAACGTGAACCTTGGACATGTACACTAACCCCAGTTGTGATAGAATCATGAATATGGCCCCTGGTGGCAGCATGGGCCTGAATGTCTCCATGACCACAGAATACAGTGTAAGCCACTTAGATCATTATGTTCCCCAGGAGCAGTGAAACTCTCAAACATCCACATGGTCTCAGGCGACATCCCAGACTATGGACATCTGCCATGACCTTTGGTAGTAACTTGGATCACTAAAATTCACACAGACCCCAGCTATACTAGGATCATGGATCCTTAGTGGCAGTCTGGACTAGGATATTACCATGACCTCAAACTGACAGCACAGCCCATCCGGATTAGTTTGTCCCTTGATATCAGTAAGGTCTCTGGGCCATCAACATAGTCTCAGGCAGTAGCCTGACATCCAGATGACCTTTTGTAGCAAGCAACAGCCATGACTGCAGACCATGGACCTACCAAGTGGACATGTGCTGCCACACCCACCCCTAACATCATCATGGCCTCAGCCCAGTGGCACTCCTCATTTTAGACTGTTCTTCACCAATTTATCTCTCTTCACAGAACAAGAACCACTAGACTTTGCTTCCTCTCCCATCTCTCCATACTACTCTTTTTCCTTTCTCTCCATCACACATTTGCTCATTATTGCGGCATTGCACATGGGTGACTATTTATTTTTCATTGTTTGAGAATTACATATACAAAATATGATACGCTCAAATCCATGAGCCCCATTCCTTCCCCTCAAATTTCTCCTCTGTCAAAGATCTCTCCTTTTCCCTCTCAATTTTATTTGCCTTTGAAAATAAAGAGCTAATTGAGTTTGTTTCATGTTGCCAGTATCAGAATAAGCAGGGGCCCATCAACAGGAGTACAGAAGCCTTTGGAGGGCTATGTCCCTAAAGGAACCCAATTTTTATTTTCGTAGTTGACATGAATTAATGATAGTCCCCAGTTAGAGAGGGACTTCCTGAACTCCACTGAAGATTTTCTCTTGCTTGAGACTGTGCAGTTCTTGTGGATATAGCCACAAGTGCCTTGAGTTCATTTGTGCAAAGGAATGGTCATATCCCACATATAGTGTTTCGATAAAGACATATTGTATCCTTAGTCATTACAGTCCTCACACTCCCTCTTCCACAGAGATACTTGGACCTTCCAAGGAGGAGATGTGCCTTAGGTGTTCTATTAGAGTTGGACATACACATGCTCTTACTCAATTCAGGTTTACCAGTTGGATCAGATGGTATTGCCAGATGGTATTAAATACCATCTACTCCAACCATCCATCCACTCAATGGCTGATTATCTTTCTCCTGCATGAAACACCTACATAAAATTGTCCCCACCCCTTTGCTACATCTTCTTCTAGATTCCCTGCCCTGTCAATAACTCTATTTGCAAGTTCTTAGCAAACTAAACAGAATTTGACCAGAGCACATTAGAAGTCACTGATCTCCAAGCCTTCACTGGACCCTGGGTCCTTGGGCTTATGGCAGTTTTCCAGAATGTTCCACCAGCCACTCTTACCTAAAGCCACTGTCTGGTCACATGTGTTCACACACTACATTCTCTGTCAATTCTTTGTTCTTAGCATGTAGCCTAACTCACCCAGCCATTTATTTGTTCAGCATTTGTCTTTTCTCTGGTAGTATCTATGGAAGCAAGGCCTTTGGTACTCTCTTCTATGTGAATAAAATAATTACATAATTACATTTTGGAAAGCTATAATAAAACTTTGAGGTGTTCAAACACCAGAATTCATAATTGCAATAAGGTTTGTGATTATAGAAGATAGTGTTTGAATTATTATCTATTATTTATTTATCACTATTTATTATATATTTATTATCATTATTTATAACAGCTTTAAATTCATAAAATGGAGTCCATGATATTCTATAATAGGTCAATATAAGTAGAAAGTAATAAATAGGAAAAATCTGTTTCAATTCTTTGGATTTTCTTTAACAATTCTGTAATGAGAGAAAGTATTTGTGTAACTTCTGCATGTTTTATCTCTGTTGCTTTTACAATTCTGGAAAAAAAACTGATGAACATAAACTTGGAAGGTTTATTATTAGAAAACATTGAATTTACTTTGTCTTTTTAATGTTATTATCAATAATGTGTAAAAGTTTGAATGCATGAAAAAGTTCCTAGATAAGAACTGCCTGGGAAGAAGGCTAATTCAGTGAGTTGTGATGTTGGCATAAAGAAACAGGAATGGGCTGTAATACAGACCAAGACAGTGCATTGCAGACAGAGAAAGGGGTCTGTTCTTTCCACAGCACTTCTTTTGTTAATATTCTTTTGTTTGTTATTTTTACCCTTTGCTGCATGTAAGTCTCAAACATCAGCAAACCTTTAGAAGATGCTGCAGGAATAGCCTTTAGTAAATATTGAAGCACCCGGAAAGAAGTTAAGTAGCATTATGAAGGAGTAGCATTATAAAATAGTTTGCATTTGATACAGATTGAAGATAGTAAGTTTAAAATTCAGATTCTATCATCATACTGTTAAGACATGCCTATAAAGTTAAAAAGAGAACACTAAGTATCATCAGATTAAAAATTGAGTTTAATTAACAACAAAAACTGTTGACATTATCATTGAACCATTTGATATGGATGACAGAAAGTTAGTAAGGTATAGATTACCAAGAGCATATGTGTCACCAGAAAGAGGGACCCATGGAGATGGAGCTGCTGACCATGACTTAAGGTAGGCATTTTGGAAGACTCTTCCTTTCTTCTGGGTCTTCATGTCATACATAAATGTTGCAGACAAACTTCATAGGAATTCAAGTGAAAGAAGCCAGAGTAACTAAAATTCTACCAAACATTTTCAGAGAAGTGGCTGTAGGAATCAGGGCTGTGTGTCTCAGGCGAGAAGAGACAGATAAAACTGATTGTCATCTAAATTTCAGAAGTCTGATGTGCGTCCAAATATAATGGTGCCCACAGGTTGAACTGACATTTTCCAAGTAAAATGTGCTTGTAGGGAGTTACTGAGTTCTTTGTCAAGGGGGAGGGGATTTAAGTGGGAAAGAAAGCCAAGGGTCCTGTATAGGGAAGCTTGGAGGAATTCCAGGATCAAAGGGGTAACTGAAGTGGCTAACCCCTGGGTCTCTTCTGACACTTGTATTTCATGCTTTGTTTAGAAAAGGTTGCCAGTCAGCAATTACCCATTAGAGGGCTCAGGGTCAGCCATCCTGCAGCTAGCTCATGCTACTTCTAATGATAATTATATATTAGTTAAAATCTCAACTATATACCCCTTTTCTCGCCAAGAAGAGGGAACAGTAAAGCAGAACTCTAATTCTCTCACTTTGTACATTTGAGAAAGCACAGGGCATCAAGGTGGAAGTTGGGTAGAGGGGACAGCTTTGTATTTCTTGTATTTCACAATCTCTCTGGGAAATCTTTCTCAAGACAAAAGAGTAAGCAATCAAAAGGCGCTCCCACAAACAGTACTGAATTTAGTGAAATTTACGGAACTTTCAACAGGGAGGGCAGAAAGGAAGGGTAATATTACAGCAGAGCAGGAAGGAAATGTAACAGACTTCAGATCCATGCTGACCTGTGAGTGACTAGCAGGACTGAGATTTGGGCCATGAAGGAGATACTGCTAGAAAGGAGGCTTTTGCATTTTAAACCATGAAACTACCTAAAGCATATCTACTAACATGACCCAAGGCGATTAAAATCCACCAACTCCTAAGAGAATTTTGAAATGAGACCTTTTCTTCATTAGTATAATTATGTTTATTCTTGTTACTTAATTGGCTGTAATTTATAATTCGATCTTGTGTCTTTTAAATATTTTCCCTTAAGAAGGAAACAAAAACATCTTATTAAAATAATAGATTTTTAAATGTGTATATGTGTGTATCTGCATGGGTTTGGATCTGATGCACATAGATGCACATCTATAGGCATATGCATGGGCTTCATTTGCATGCCAATGACTGCATTAGATGCCTAGTTACAGGCAGCTGTGTGCCCTCTGAAGTGGGTGATGGGAATCGAATTGCATTCAGTGCTTTCTAAGTGCATCAAGCATTCTGAACTTCTGAGACATCTCTATATTCTAGGAAAAAAACTTTAAAAACGCCTTTAAAATTGTTTAATATTAAAATGAAAAAACAAAAATAGAGGAAATAAAAGAGTTAAAGCAAACATTCAATAAAATCCAAAAAATAGACTAAAAACAAAACAAAACCAAACTAAAACAAAAGCAGTACAAATCCCAGAAGCCTGGCATATTTTATGAACGAAAATAATAAAAAGTCAGTGAAATAACAGTAAGAGTTGGAGGGAAATTATCAACAGGAGTACTGATAATATTTAGATAAAATTCAGACGAGTTAGAACAGTTTGACAGAAAAGTCCTCTGGGAATCTTGCTTGGCCAACAGTCAGCACTGACTGGAAAGCTCGAATACTGAAAGTAGCTCTTTCTGCCATAAATAGTCGACTGGAATGAAG
This sequence comes from Rattus norvegicus, assembly GCF_021556685.1. Lineage (NCBI taxonomy): Eukaryota > Metazoa > Chordata > Mammalia > Rodentia > Muridae > Rattus > Rattus norvegicus. The sequence goes on from NC_141535.1 coordinate 97,771,373, forward strand.
AATTTTTAAGCAATGTTAATTTTTAAACAGAAGGAATTTCCTAAAGGAAAAAAGGTAAAATTGCTTCATACCAAGAGCCAGCCCACGTGGAAAATTTAACACCACACCCCAGTCTGAACCGTTAGCCATCTTTAAGTGAGTTTCCTTTGTTGAATAGAACTCAGTACAGCAGTGGGAGTTGAAGCATCTGGAAAGTGCTGCCTTGCTTTCCCTCTGCCCAGTCCTACACCTGGTCTCCTCTGAGCCTGTCCTCTTCTCCTGTGTATCTGGTGACATTTCCGCCCGTCTGTCTTGACTTTTTCTCCCCTGTTTAAAGCAGCTCTATCTCTATTTCCTCACCCAGAGTTTCTTTGCTGTCTCCCAACTACTTGTCCCTCCAAACTTTTTGTACTTAGATGTTGTAAGCCACTGAGTCCATTTAATGTATGCGTTTAGGTCCATCTACTGGGGTATGGGTAGGCTCTCAGAGAACAAGTCAGAGGAGAAAACTGACTGTCCATCTCACAGCAGCCATCAATTGCCAATAACCCCTCAACCAGGGAATGGGACCTCAGAGAGCTCCTTCTGGCTTAAATTTCTGCAAGTCTTTGCATGTTGCCACAACTACTCTGAGTTCAGGTATGCAACTGCTAGGGTCATTCAGCATGTATGAGCTGGTAAATAGATATAATATCAAGAATAATTCCTAATAATTTATCATTACACCATAGACTGCTATCTCCCAGCCCCCACCACATAAGCTTCTTTCTATAATGGAGATCGAGACATAGATACTGACTAATCAGTGTGCAGAGAGCAAGAATTTTCAGGATTTTTAGTCTCATATAGTTCATCTATAACATCCCATCTTGGAACAACACAGAGATCATCGTGAAAGAAGCAGTAGCAAGAATAAAAGATCCAATGGTGGTGGGCACATACACCTTGATTTGGGGACAGGTTCTATCACTGTTCTGTGGCTTTATATGATTAGGGCAGGTTACCTGTTCAAGCCCCAAGGGATACGCCTCTCTCTGAGACCCCAACACTGAGATTACATGTATGTGCCATGATACCCAGTCTTTTATACATCTACTAGAGGTTGGATCAGCCTGCATGCTTATGTGACAAGTTTACCCCTTGTGCCTTATTTTTAAAATTTAGTTATTTTAGTCAACTTTTCATTATGGTTAAAAAGTCCCAGAATGAATAAACTTAAAAACGGGAAATTTTTATTTCGGCATACAGTTTAAACCCATGGTCTTTTGGTTCTGTAGATTCAGGTTTATACTGTAGTAGCACAGAGTACACTACTGTTTTGTCTTGGGAAGACTGTATTTAAAGACATTGGCATTGGAATAAGACTTTTAGAGTTTAAATTATTCTCTCTATATTGTCAACTTTTAAAATGATTTATGTTTTAAGGTAAAAAGTTAAATTTTGTTTTTATTTAATTATTTATTTGAAGTATAATGCATCCTTTCCCCTTTCCTCTCTTTCCTTCATGTCCTCCCCTGCTCTGCTTGCTCTCAAAACCATGACCTCTATTTCTTTAATTATCATTGTTTTCTATAGATACATTAACATCATGAATAAACACACAAATAGAGAAACACAGTCTACTGAGCTCACTTGGTGATTTGTTTTTTATGTTTATGCATAGAAATGACCATTTGGTATTGGACAGCCATTTTAGGAGGTTATCTGTGTGAAGACTTAAAACTATCTCAACTCAAGGACCATGCTTGTTCTGTAAGCCTAGCCATTCACCTGTGGCCATGGAGGTCATGATATTAGAGGAGAACATACCACTGACACTTTTCTGACATCTTTACTTGTTTATATCAAATCAATTCTATTTAAGAGATGTACAATTCATCTCTTGAAAATGAACAGTGATGAGGAGAACTAAAGAATAAACATAAATCTTTACTGAGGGTTAAATTGTAAAAAAAAAATTCCTGGACCAATGAAGGATCCCATACCAGTATCTTCTTTTCATAACATAGACATAAGATGCACCTACTTCCTACACATAAATTTTAAAACACTCTATAAAATATGATTCCTATCTAATCTAAATTCTCTTTGAGCATCAAAAGAGGAAGACTATTCAAAATTCACTTCCTGAGAGCAGCAGAATGATAATGTGATAAGCAGGGAGAAGCAGAAAGAGAGTGACATTTTAAATAAAAAGTAAGCGTCCCCAAAAACCCAAACCAAAACTAGTTACTCAATCTAGTTAATCAAGTGATACAATATTTATAAATAAGGTGTCAAAATTATGTAGTGCTATATTGACATGTCATACTTTGTAGCCTAGTTGTATTCATTACAAGTTTATAATTCAGAATATTCAACAACAACAACAACAACAACAACAACAACAACAACAACAACAACAACTTCCTAGTCAAGGGTAACAAATGAGCCAATTAAAAATGGTCTAGGAATTGGGATAGTGTATTTTTTATAGAAGAAATAAAAATGGTCAATAAATGTCTCAAAAGTGTTCATGATTTTTATCAGCTAGGGAAATACAAAATAAAACAACTTCGAGGTTTCATCACGCCCAAGTCAGAATCATCAAGACCAACAAAATAGCTGACTGTAAATGTTGGCCAAGGTGAAGAATCACTATTCACTGTTGTTTGGAGTGAAAAATCGGTGTAGCCATGCTAGAAATCAGTATTGAGAGTCCTCACAAAGCTAAAAATCAATTTATCATATGACCAAGCTACATCATCCTGAACCTATGCCCAAAGGACTCAACACTGCACCCCATAGACACTTGCTTAGCCCTCCTCATAGTAGCTAGGAAATTCACAACCTAACTGTCCTTCAACAGAAGAATGAAAATGTGATCTATATACATAATAAAAGCTGATTCAACTATAAAGAAAAATGAAATGGTAAGATTTTTAGGTAAATGGAGAGACTTAGAAAATATTATTTTGAGTGAGGTCACCTAGACTCAGAATGACAAATGTCACATGTTCTCTATTCTGTGATTCCTCAGATGTGACTGCACAGTGTGGAGTAAGCCCGGAAACTGGGAAAAGATAAAGGGACTATAGTTGGGACCTGTAGGGTTCTTGAAAAGAGAATAAAAGGATGCGGATTACATAAAGTGAGAATTGTAATAATGGAAAGAGGGTTCCAACTGCGGAGGGGACAGGGAGGTCGATGTAGAAGTGAAGGCAGGAATGAGTGACAAACAACACCAGGGTTGCCTCATAAAGCTTCAAGAAAACATATTTTATACTTACTTACATTATAATAATACATGTAGGGGTATGTATATCACACGTACATACACACATGCAGGCATATACATATATACATACATAATACCATGTATATAGTCCATTTGACTTGCTAAATAATATAGGCTATTGCTGTAGTCATTCGTTGCTTCTCAGAGGTTGTACTTAAGCCTTTGTTGTAAAAGACTTTGTACACTTAAGACACAGGACTTAAGACTATTTGAGCTCAATCTAACCTGAAAACCTCCCTCCTGAGGTGTTGCTTCCAAGGTACAGCTGTGCAAATCCTATGTAAACTGCCAAGGGAGGGAAGTAATTACTAGTCTTATCCAACTGTGACACCTATGAACCACAACAACAACCAGCATGGAAAACATGCATGTACATGTTTACTACAACACTATTTACACTGAACAAAATATGGAACCATCTCAAGGCTGATCGGCTGATGAATACAAAATAGGATGTTCTGTAAATATAAAATATAAAAATATGAATATCTGATATAAAAATAAAATATTATTTACAAGAGAACAAATGGAAATGTAAGACATTATAGTAAAGGAAATAAGTTGAATACAGAAAGGTGAACATCTCTTGTTTCCTATCATATGTGGAACTTAAAATAAGAAAGAAAATTAAAGATAATCTGTAGGTAGAAGATGTAATGTGGGGAAGGAGAGTATGAAAAAGAAAGTAAGGGGAGGGTTTAAACATAAATAATTTGTACAATTGATATGTTAATAGAGTTTCAAAGTGGACATATTAAAAGTATCTACTTATCGAATCATATGTGAAATAATGTGATTTTACATATTAAAATGAGATATATAAGTTAGGAAATTTGAATCCTTTTGTAAATAGTTAAATGTGTCTGTGTCTTACACTGAACCTTTTGCTATCTCAAAAAAAAAAACAAAAAACAAAACCAAAAAAACCCAGCAGGAACAACAACAAAAACAAACCTATTAGAATTGGAAATACAGAGAGATGTAGCATATTGAGCAAAGTTTTAAGGATAAAGAAGCTAAAAAATGTCACAACCTCTACATTGATAGGTACCTCTTATTTTTATTGGATATTTTATGTATTTAAATTCAAATTTTATTCCTGTTCCCTCTCACATTACCCCCACACCCTTTCCCCTGCTTCTATACAGATGCTCCCACTCCCACCCCCCACTCCAATTTCAACACCCTGGCATTCATCTACACTGGGAAAACAGTGTAGATGTTTCCCTTCACAGGACCAAGGGCTTCTCCTCCTATTGATGACAGACAATGCCATTCTCTGCTACATATGCTGCTGAAGCCATGAGTTCTTCCGTGCATTCTCTTTGGTTGGTGGTTTAAGTTCCTGGAGCTCTTGGAGATCTGGTTGGTTGATATTGTTGTTCTTCCTATGGGGTCACTTTAGCTCCTTCAGTCCTTTCTCTAACTCCTCCATTGGGGTCACTGTGCTCAGTCTGATGATTAGTTGCAAGCATCCTCATTGGTATCAGTAAGGCTCTGACAAAGAACACGTACACCTCATAAACAACTTCAGCAAAGTGGCTGAATATAAAATTAACTCAAACTAATCAGTAGTCTTCCTCTACTCAAAGGATAAACAGGTTGAAAAACAAATTAGGGAAAAGATACCCTTTACAATAGCCAAAAATAATATAAATACCTTGGTGTGACTCTAACCAACCAAGTGAAATATCTGTATGCAAGAACTTTAATTCTCTGAATAAAGAAATTGAATAAGATTTCAGAATATGATTTTAGAAAAAGGAATGTTTTGCCATGCTCATGGATTGGCAGGATTAATATAGTAAAAATAGCCATTTTTCTGAAAGCAATCTACAGATTCAATGTTGGATACCTCTTTTTTTTCCTGGATATTTTAAAATTAACACTTCAAATGTTATCCCCTTTTCTGTTTTCTTGTCCATAAACCTTTTATCTCATACCCTCTCATCCAGCTTCTACGAGGTTGGTCCCCTACACACCCTTCCTGTCTCCCTGCTCTGACATTTCCCTATGCTGAGGCATTGAGCCATGGCAGGACTAAGGGTTTTTCCTTCCACTGATGCCCAACAAGGTCATCCTCTGCTGGAGCCATGAGTGTGTCCATGAGTATTCTTTGCATGGTGGTTTAGTCCTTAGGAACTCTGCTTGGTTGGTATTGTTTTACTTTTTTTTATTATTTTATATATATTTTTTTATTAACTTATTTCTTATTTACATTTCGAGTGTTATTCCCTTTCCCGGTTTCCGGGCAAACATCCCCCTAATCCCTCCCCCTCCTCTTCTTTATGGGTGTTCCCCTCCCCATCCTCCCCCCATTGCCGCCCTCCCCCCAACAATCTAGTTCACAGGGGGTTCAGTCTTAGCAGGACCAAGGGCTTCCCCTTCCACTGGTGCTCTTACTAGGATATTCATTGCTTCCTATGAGGTCAAGTCCAGGGTCAGTCCATGTATAGTCTTTAGGTAGTGGCTTAGTCCCTGGAAGCTCTGGTTGCTTGGCTTTGTTGTTCATGAGGGGTCTCGAGCCCCTTCGAGCTTTTTCAGTTCTTTCTCTGATTGCTTTAAAGGGGTCCTATTCTCAGTTCAGTGGTTTGCTGCTGGCATTCGCCCCTGTGTTTGCTGTATTCTGGCTGTGTCCCTCAGGAGAGATCTACATCCGGTTCCTGTCAGCCTGCCCTTCTTGGCTTCATCCATCTTGTCTAAATGGATGGCTGTATCTGTATGGGCCACATGTGGGGCAGGCTCTGAATGGGTGTTCCTTCTGTGTCTGTTTTAATCTTTTCCCTGCCAAGGGTATTCTTGTTCCCCTTTTAAAGAAAGAGTGAAGCATTCACATTTTGATCATCCGTCTTGAGTTTCATTTGTTCTAGGCATCTAGGGTAATTCAAGCATTTGGGCTAATAGCCACTTATCAATGAGTGCATACCATGTATGTCTTTCTGTGATTGGGTTAGCTCACTCAGGATGATATTTTCCAGTTCCAAACATTTGCCTACGAATTTCATAAAGTCGTTGTTTTTGATAGCTGAGTAATATTCCACTGTGTAGATGTACCACATTTTCTGTATCCATTCCTCTGTTGAAGGGCATCTGGGTTCTTTCCAGCTTCTGGCTATTATAAATAAGGCTGCGATGAACATGGTGGAGCACGTGTCTTTTTTATATGTTGGGGCATCTTTTGGGTATATGCCCAAGAGAGGTATAGCTGGATCCTAAGGCAGTTCAATGTCCAATTTTCTGAGGAACCTACAGACTGATTTCCAGAATGGTTTTACCAGTCTGCAATCCCACCAACAATGGAGGAGTGTTCCTCTTTCTCTGCATCCTTGCCAGCATCTGCTGTCACCTGAGTTTTTGATCTTAGCCATTCTCACTGGTGTGAGGTGAAATCTTAGGGTGGTTTTGATTTGCATTTCCCTTATGACTAAAGATATTGAACATGTCATTAGGTGTTTCTCAGCCATTCGGCATTCCTCAGCTGTGAATTCTTTGTTTAGCTCTGAACCCCATTTTTCAATAGGGTTATTTGTCTGCCTGCGGTCTAACTTCTTGAGTTCTTTGTATATTTTGGATATAAGGCCTCTATCTGTTGTAGGATTGGTAAAAATATTTTCCCAATCTGTTGGTTGCCATTTTGTCCTAACCATAGTTTCCTTTGCCTTACAGAAGCTTTGCAGTTTTATGAGATCCCATTTGTCAATTCTTGATCTTAGAGGATAAGCCATTGGTGTTTTGTTCAGGAAATTTTTTCCAGTGCCCATGTGTTCCAGATGCTTCCCTAGTTTTTCTTCTATTCGTTTGAGTGTATCTGGTTTGATGTGGAGGTCCTTGATCCACTTGGACTTAAGCTTTGTACAGGGTGATAAGCATGGATTGATCTGCATTCTTCTACATGTTGCCCTCCAGTTGAACCAGCACCATTTGCTGAAAATGCTATCTTGTTTCCATTTGATGGTTTTGGCTCCTTTGTCAAAAATCAAGTGTCCATAGGTGTGTGGGTTCATTTCTGGGTCTTCAATTCTGTTCCATTGGTCTATCTATCTGTGTCTGTACCAATACCATGCAGTTTTTTTCACTGTTGCTCTGTAATACTGCTTGAGTTGAGGGGATAGTGATTCCACCTGAAGTCCTTTTATTGTTGAGGATAGTTTTAGCTATCCTGGGTTTTTTGTTATTCTAGATGAATTTGCAAATTGTTCTGTCTAACTCTTTGAAGAATTGGATTGGTATTTTGATGGGGATTGCATTGAATCTGTAGATCGCTTTTGGTAAAATGGCAATTTTTACTATATTAATCCTGCCAATCCATGAGCATGGGAGATCTTTCCATCTTCTGAGGTCTTCTTCAATTTCTTTCTTCAGTGTCTTGAAGTTCTTATTGTACAAATCTTTTACTTGCTTGGTTAAAGTCACACCGAGGTACTTTATATTATTTGGGACTATTATGAAGGGTGTCTTTTCCCTAATTTCTTTCTCGGCTTGTTTCTCTTTTGTGTAGAGGAAGGCTACTGATTTATTTGAGTTAATTTTATACCCAGCCACTTTGCTGAAGTTGTTTATCAGCTTTAGTAGTTCTCTGGTTGAACTTTTGGATTCACTTAAATATACTATCATATCATCTGCAAATAGTGATATTTTGTCTTCTTCTTTTCTGATCTGTATCCCCTTGACCTCCTTTTGTTGTTTGATTGCTCTGGCTAGAACTTCAAGAACTATATTGAATAAGTAGGGAGAGAGTGGGCAGCCTTGTCTAGTCCCTGATTTTAGTGGGATTGCTTCAAGTTTCTCTCCATTTAGTTTAATGTTAGCAACATGTTTGCTGTATATGGCTTTTACTATGTTTAGGTATGGGCCTTGAATTCCTATTCTCTCCAGGACTTTTATCATGAAGGGGTGTTGAATTTTGTCAAATGCTTTCTCAACATCTAATGAAATGATCATGTGGTTTTGTTCTTTCAGTTTGTTTATATAATGGATCACGTTGATGGTTTTCCATATATTAAACCATCCTTGCATGCCTGGGATGAAGCCTACTTGATCATGGTGGATGATTGTTTTGATGTGCTCTTGAATTCGGTTTGCCAGAATTTTATTGAGTATTTTTGCGTCGATATTCATAAGGGAAATTGGTCTGAAGTTCTATTTCTTTGTTGGGTCTTTGTGTGGTTTTGGTATAAGAGTAATTGTGGCTTCATAGAAGGAATTCGGTAGTGCTCCGTCTGTTTCAATTTTGTGGAATAGTTTGGATAATATTGGTATGAGGTCTTCTATGAAGGTCTGATAGAATTCTGCACTAAACCCATCTGGACCTGGGCTCTTTTTGGTTGGGAGACCTTTAATGACTGATTCTATTTCCTTAAGAGTTATGGGGTTGTTTAACTGGTTTATCTGTTCCTGATTTAACTTCCGTACCTGGTATCTGTCTAGGAAATTGTCCATTTCCTTCAGACTTTCAAGTTTTGTTGAATATAGGCTTTTATAGTAAGATCTGATGATTTTTTGAATTTTCTCTGAATCTGTAGTTATGTCTCCCTTATCATTTCTGATTTTGTTAATTTGGACACACTCCCTGTGTCCTCTCGTTAGTCTGGCTAAGGGTTTATCTATCTTGTTGATTTTCTCAAAGAACCAACCATGTGGGGCAGTCTCTGGATGGCCTTTCCTTCAGTCTCTGCTCCAAAGATTTTCTCCATATTTCCTCCCGTGTATACTTTTACACTTCTAAGAAGGACTGAAGCATCTGCACTTTGTTCTTCCTTCTTCTTGAGCTTCATGTGATCTGTGAATTCCATCTTGTGTATTTCGAATTTTGGGCTAATATCCACTTATCAGTGAGTGCATACCATGTGTGTTTGTTGTGTTTGGGTTACCTCACCCTGGATGATATCTTTTAGTTCTATTCATTTGCCTATGAATTTCATGAAGTCATTGTTTTTAATAGCTGAGTAGTACTCCATTGTGTAAATGTGCCAGAATTTCTGTATCCATTCCTCTGTTGGGTTCTTTCCAGCTTCTTATAAATAAAGCTGCTCTGAACACAGTGGAGCATGTGTCCTTGTCATATGTTGGAGCATCTTTTTTGTATATATTCAGGAGTGGTATAGCTGTGTCCTCAGGTAGTACTATGTCCAATTTTTTAGGAAACTCTAGACTGATTTCCAGAATGTTTGTACCAGCTTGCAATCCTACTAACAATGCAGGAGTGTTTCAATTTCTTCATATCCTCACCAGCATCTATTGTCTCCCAAGGTTTTATTTTAACAATTCCGACAGGTGTGAGGTGGTATCTCAGGGTTGTTTTGCTTTGCATTTACCTGATGACTAAAGATGTTGAACATTTCTTTAGGTTCTTCTTAGCCATTTAATATTCCTCAGTTGAGAATTTTTGTTTAGCTCTGTACACCATTTTTAATAACTTTGTTTGATTCTCTAGAGTCTAACTTCTTGAGTTATTTGTATATATTAGATTTTAGCTCTCTGTCAGATTTAGGATTTGTAAAGATCTTTTCCTAATCTGTTGGTTGCTGTTTTGTCCTAATGACAATGTCCTTTGCCTTACAGAAGCTTTTCGATTTTATCAAGTTCCATTTGTCAATTGTTGATCTTACAGCATAAGTCATTGGTGTCATGTGTTTGAGGCTCTTCCCCACTTTTCCTTCTATTAGTTTGAGTGTATCTGATTTAATGTGGAGGTCCTTAATCCACTTGGATTTGAGCTTTGTATAGGGCAGTTAGAGTGGATTAATTTGCATTCTACATGCTGACTGCCAGTTCAACTAGCACCACTTGTTGAAAATGCTATCTTTTTTTCTGCTGGATGGTTTTACCTCCTTTGTCAAAGATCAAGAGACCATAGGTGTGTGAGTTCATTTCTGGGTCTTCAATTCTATTCCATAGATTTACCTGCCTATCTCTGTACCATTATCATACAGTTTTTAATCAATATTGCTCTGTAATACACCTTGAGTTCAGGGATGGTGATTCCCCCAGAAGTTATTTTGTTGTTTAGGATAGTTTTTGCTATCCTGGTACCTTTTAACAGTGCATGATATGTTATTCCATTTGGTACTATACTCAAAGTGTGTGACAAAAATGACTGAAGGACAAAAGGTTTTAAGTGTCATGGTGAAACAGCTTGCAGTGGTTATAAAGAATATCAGTGTATTGAAAACATGTTAAGGAAAATAACCATATATCATGGAAGAGTATGGCTGGAAAGGACCTACCTCCAGCGACCTACCTCTTTCAGCCAGGCTCTATATTCTAAAGTTTCTAGAAGTTTCTTGAAGAGTGCTTTTCTCTGGCGACAAGCTTTTTAGTACATGAACATATTGGATAACAATACCAGACTATAAAAATAATCTTTTTGCTAAATTAAATCTTGAATCAATGAAATTTCTGATAATATTAGACACTCATTTATAAAATAATTGAAAATATGGAATACATACACTGTGTAAAAATCTTAAAACTAAGATGCAAATTCTGAAAATTGTCTTGGAGAAAAATTCCCCTTCTAGTGAGTCATCCTTTATTGAGGAAACCAGATGGAATACAGCAATACACCACCAGAGTCAAGACTACACAATCTAAGTCTTTTGCAGTGAGAGGAGAACTAAATAAATGTGTGTAATTCATAAAATTTGATAAAAATATTAAAAGGACTGGAATTTTGGGAAATGGTTCTGTAATTATTTTATCGCAATAATGTATAGATCAAAAAAATTTGTTATGGCCCATTCATTACTAAAAGAAAATAATGCAAACCTCTACTGACCTGTGAAGAATATTCCAGTTGATACTTGAAATGTAAAGAAGTATGTAGTTATTTTCTTTCTTCAGTTTGATTCTAGACATATCTGCAGGCCATTTGTTTGTACAAGAGATGGGGGGGCAGGGGTCACTCTGCTTTCACTGGTTCCTACTGTGCTCATGGCAGAAACACTGATTTTCAGTCTCTCTTGGCCAATGGTAAATGTCTAATAAAGCCTGGAAATCCAATCTTTCTCTCCACTCTGCATGTTTAGGCAGTGTAGTGTCTTTTCCTGATGAAATCATCCTGGCTCAGGGTTAAGCATTGTTTATGAGAAGCCATGCAGCTATTCTTTGGGGAGACTTCACACTCAACACTGTGCACGTGTAATAACCCCATTCTACTCTCATATATTCTTTAAATGTCCATCCTCTGGTTGAGTCTAAAATAATGCTCTAACCCTTAATGGACTTCAAATGTCTCCTGTAATTCCTCTAACCTCTTCCAAAATAGCTAACCTACTTTTCACAAAATTTAAAGCTAGTATGAAAGACTGAAGGGACCTGACTTGGAGTCACCATCCCTTTGAAGATAAAATAATGTACAAATTAAAAGAAATATGAAATTTGCATAATTGGATGAATTGTGGGATATAGGACAGGCTGGGTGTGTGACGAAGAAAGGGAAAACAGGAAAGATAATTTTATCATTAACACATATTCAAAGTCTGATCTAGTATATGTTCAGAAAAACACAAACAATACTTATCAGATAACTAGAATGGCTAAATCTGATCAGAGATACTCAGTAGCTAGTCATACATCAAGATTAGAGCATTTCAAATATGGACAGGTGGGCGTGCTTTGATTATTAGAAAAATATTCAAGACAGAAAGGAGGCCAAATGAATGAGGGTTTTCTGTGAAATTTAGTTTATAACTATTAGTGATACAATTTTAGGATATTCCCCATGCTAAGATCCTGTGCTCACTCCCCGATATAGAGCTAGAGAAGAAAGCATGGAGGATTATTCAAGTAAACTCATTACTTCTCTATAATCTATCAGAAAAATAAAATTCTAGTGTGGGAAAATGTGACTGTAACATACATTTTCAAAAGAAAGCAGAGTGACTTAAATGGATTCTTCTGGAGCTTTGAAATACTCTGGACCAAAGAAGGTACAGACAAAAATCTATGCATTCTAGGTAGTTACTATCATACAGTTCTCAAGGAACAGAGAAATGTACATCTAGGCAATACTTACTAAGCATGCAACAAGAAGTCTTCTGAGAAGGAAGTTTAGTTTTAATTTCATATAGAAAGCTTATTGACACATTTCAGAGTTACTTCATTTGGGAACTAGAAAAGATCACAAGAAAAAGTTATTAACTAATAGGAATAGATATATTTTGGGTCTTAAACCAAGGGCTTGGAAGACCCACGATTATGATTTTGAAATGTTACATTTCATTTGAGAAAATGGATGTTCTTTTCTCTTTCGCATCATTCTACATCATTAGCTTGGATGATTAAGAAAACCAACTCAAATACTAGAAACTGTTTTCTTTGAGGCATTGGCATTTGAATCCAGTCACTCACACATCTTTGATCTACCTTCTGCCACTTAACTATAGCCAGAGAGTTTTAGTTTTGATATTGTAATAGTATCTTATGATGGTACGCACTCTGTAATTGAACTTATTAACCTCCTGCCTCACCAGCCTGTACTATCAGATTTGTTTAGAAACGTTTCATCAACTTTTTATACAATGAAGACAGAATCAATGAGCAATTATGGACAGGAAGTTACAGGTAACTCATTGTAGTTAACCATTAAGTTAACTGCAGTTATGTAGTACTCCAGCATTCAATTTTGTCAGCCAAACTGTATCTCAGCCTCATGACAGAGGGAGAAAGTTGAATACTCTTCAGCGTTAGTTCAACACTTTCAGATTCATACTTTCCCACAGATTGAGGTTTCCTACGCAAATTGAGAATGGGATAAATGTTTTTGATTCTGGTGCCTGCCTTCCATATCTGTTACATCTCCCTTTAAAACCTTTCCTTATATGTGTTCCTAAGCTTGATCCATTTTCTGCACTGAATGAGATACAATCTGCCTGTAAAATGGTACAGTTTAAATAAAAAAGAAAAGTGCAAATGAAGGTAGCATTTTGTACATATATTTTATTGTTTGAAAATTTCATACATGTATATAGTATATTTTTTATCAAATATACCTCTTTTGTCCCTTAATTGGCTCTTCCACTCCTATTATCACTTTTGCTTGTTAACTCTGTGTGTTCCCTTTTTCAATCAATTGAGTCCACTTAGTGTTACCTGCTGGGTATATGTACATATCTATTAACTCAGGCATGGGTTGCATTTCAGAGGAAAATGACTTTTCGTCCAGCAACCATCAAAACTCAATATCTCTTCAGCAAGGTATAGGGCTTCATGAGCCTTTTCCTAGTGCATGCTGTGATTTGGCAGGATTGACTTTCCGCTGATTTTGACTATGTACTCATACTGTTGTGGGTTAATGTGTGCAACTGCACTTTTATGTCCAGAAAGTACGCCACAGTTTTTCCTGCATGTCTACTGCAAAAATGCATTTCTCTGATGGTTGCTGAAAGATACACCAATCTATGTATATATAAATAAGAACAGTTTATTACTATATCCATTTCGCTGGATAACAGACTAATAGACACATGTTCACCTCTAGGGCCTATGACCTCACCACTTATAAGTTTTGACTCAGTTAATGGAAGAAGGCATGGCTTATGTCTTGTGGAGCAGGGCTTAGATACAAGTGGCTGGTTTCTCTAATACCATCCTTACTGTATTGTACCAGTAAGCATATCTTTTCTTAACAGTCACTATTTTAGTTAACAGAGTTCACAAGTAGGTAAGACTATTGATTGCTTTACTCACCAGGAAGTATACACCGCACACACTAACACTATGAAATGTAGCCAGTAGTTATAAACCTTTGGGGTGATAGCAGCTTTCTTTCTCTAGATCCTATGACTCAAGAATATTAGATTTCAGCAATAGGATCTTACCATTAAGCTCTGCAGTATAACCTATAGCAATTGCAGTATCATTTAATATTTTAATTAATTAATTAATCAATTAATGTGTGTGTCTATAGAATACCACTGTCTCACAACTTAAAAAGATGTATGGTATTTGAGAGGTAACATTGTTTACCCACTATTGGGTAAACTCCTGTACATGTATATATTTTAGAGAACGTCTACAGTAGCAATGTTCCATGTAATGTTTTCAAGGGCCTTTAGTGTTTTTTTTTTTGTCTTTTCTGGACTCCATTTTGTACCCTGCCTTCTAATCCCCCATGTTATTAAACCTTTATTTACTGTGTATTGCTTTCTTTAGCCATTTATCTCCCCCTTCTGCCTATTATTCTCCTTCTTCCATTCACACCATTTATCCTTGTTCAATTGAGTCCTAGCCATGACTACATTCTAGTTCCTAACCTGTGTTAAACTCACAGGTATAAAGTTTCAACTCTAGCAGCCATATATGACAGAGGGCATCAGTATCTGTCTTTATGTGTTTGGGTTACCTCACTCTGAATGATTATTTCAAGTACCATTTATTAACTCACAAATTTCACAATCACATTTTTTTTACAGTTGGCTAATATTTTAATTAAGATCAATGATTCCAAACCAATGATAAAGAAAGTGAGTAGAATTTAAGATTTTTTTTGACATATGAGCTAAGTGGAAAGGCTTGTTCTTAAACATCCAAAGGGAAAGTGTAATTTTTGCATCCTTTATAACGCATATCAGGAAACAGAAAAAAAAGGAAAATGTCAGAGTAGAACATTATAGTCTCTGTTCCTTTGTTGTTGCTGTTGTTGCTGTTACTTTGCAGTGTTGAGGACTGAGCCTACACTATCATGAATACTAGACAAGCATTCTACACCTAAACCACATCCCCAGCCTTTGTTTGTAGATATCAGTATTCTATACAAAATTTTAGAAGACATGGTGAAATTTTGTAATATATGTATGTATAAACACAAGTACAAAAAAATTCTCATGTGAATTTACAGACATAAAACAGAACAAAACATTTCAAAAATGTTCTAGTAATGCTTGGCAAAAGTTTTACTCACCTGCAATATAAAGTATTGTTTGTCCTCTCAAGTTTTTGAAACCACACACCCATGCATACATATCTGCACACATACACACATATACAAGCACATGCACATATGCATGTGTACACACATATACTCACATGAACACTCCTACACACTCTTGCACACACACATGCACACATATATAGACACACACTCAAACATACAATGTGCTCATGCACATTCTCACACATGCACATGTGCAGAGACACACACTCACTAGCATACACACATACTTACACACTGAGGAGGGGAGGAGGAGAGAAGGGAGAGAGTTTTTTGTATGCATGTATGTATGTATATATATGTGTGTGTGTGCATGTGCGTGTGTGTCTGCATATCTCAAAGCTATGAAAAGATGGTCACTTTATCTAAAATGATATTCACTTTTGCATCCTCTGAGATGCTATATAGTTTTAATATCTGTCATACCATGCAGCTATCTCCCATCAATAAAATATACACTGGAATCGTCATATAAGAGGAAGATCAATACACAATGACATGAACATAAGTAAGCAAACACATCTGGAACTTCAGTGAAAAGATGATTAAGCTGAAGTATCCATTCAACCTTTTGATGTTCTTCAAGAAAAATAAATAGTTTAGCAGAGTGAGAGATAAGTATTTTGGTATTGTTTGAAACTTAAACAATTTAAAATGGGTGAAAGTCATTCCTAAATTATTTTTTTAGACATATTTCTTTTCTTACATTTCAAATGTTATTCCCTTTCCTGGTTTTCTGTCCATAAGCCTCCCATCCCTTCCTCCTCTCTTATACGGGTATTCCCCCATCCATCCCCCTACTGCCCCCCCATATTCCCCTGGACTGGGGGTCTAACCTTGGCAGGACTAAGGGCTTCTCCTTCCACTGGTGCCCCAACAAGTCTATTCTCTGCTACATATGCAGTTGGAGCCCTGGGTCAGTCCATGTATAGTCTTTCGGTAGTGGCTTAGTCCCTGGAAGCTCTGGTTGGTTGGCGTTGTTTTATGGGGTTGCAAGCTCCTTCAGCTCTTTCAATCTTTCCTCTAATTCTTCCCAAGGGGGCCCTGCTCTTAGTTCAGTGCTGTCTTTGCTGGTCTGTTTCTTTCACACCCAGCAGTGAAGTAACATGGATTTGTGTCACCACATGCCTCCATCACGATAGGACTCTACTGGCCCAAATACTTAATTGCTTCCAAAAAAACCTCAGAGCCATGAGTTCACACAAATGACCAACCAATAACCGGTCGAACTTGAGTCCCATCCCACTACTCTGTAGTGCTTGGGGACAGGAGTCTAGTATGGTTATTTTCTGAGAGGCTCCATGCAGAAGCTGATTCACACAGATACAGACACCCACAACTAAATAGAGGATGGAGCTTGGGGACTCTTATGGAAGAATAAGAAGGATTGCAGGCCCCAAAGGGGATAGCATTTCCACAGAAAATCCAATAGAGTCAACTAAACTGGACCTGATGCTCTCAGAGACTGAACCACCAAACAAAGAGCATACACAGGCTGGACCTAGGGTTCCCACACATATGTAGCTGATGCACAGCTTGGTCTTCATGTGGGTCCTGAACAACTAGAGCTGAGGTCAAATCCCAAAAGCTGTTGCTTGAATGTGACTTATGGTTTTGTAGCTAGGTGGCCTTGTTTGGACTCAGAGGGAGAGGATGTGCCTAACCTCCCAGAATCTTGGAGTGCCAGGCAGGGCGATACTCAGGGGGACCCCACCTGCTTAGAGGAGAAGGGGATGAGGATGAGGGTAGGGTTGTGGGAGGGGGCAGTGAGCAGGATAGGATGTAAAGTGAATAAATAAAAAAAACGATTTTTGTTGGTTTAATTTAATTTTTTTATAATCCTTTGGGAATATGTCTTCTTACTTTAAAACTTTTTGCCAGGTCTTACTGTAAAACAGCTACCACTGTATCAAATGAGGGCATAAACCATTAACACTCAGGCCTTTGGATTAATTCAAGAGCCAAACTATTACCGTATTAAAAGTTAAAATATCAAAATGCTGGTTGGCTGATGAATAGATAGAAAAATTGTGTTAATTAAACCCAATGGGCTAATATGGAGTCCATGTGGATAAAATTCTTTAATCTGCCACATTTACAGTGCTGAGGACCTCACAGGCTATGAGAGTAGGCAGACACCTCAGTAGAAGTCATCCATAATCTCACTCATTTGTGAAATGCTAAAGGTTGATGTTGCAGATGTAGACAGTGGAATAGAGGTGATCAGAAGCTGGGAGAGGAGGCAGAGGGAGAGGTGTAGAAGAGTGAAAGCTGGTCGGCAGGTGGCGATTTATAATTAGCACATAATTTATTATTAGATAAGAGGAATTAGTTTAAGGTCTCTATGCCCTAGAAAACTCAGTGTAGATGAAAATGCAATGTATGTTTCAAAAACTAAAAAAAATGATTTTGAAGAAACTACAAAATATTGAAGAAATTCACTTTACTTTATTTAAACACAGGTTGTAGTCATCATTTGAAAACATTGTGTGTTATCACATAAATGTGTGTGCTATCATTTATTCACTGAGAAGTAAGCCCTAAGCCTCACTTCCTTCCAGTCATTAACCATTCATGGAGCTAATTCTTCTGGCATTTAATTTTCTCCAGCTGTCTTGTATGATTTTGAACATGATACAAATGAATCATATGAAGCATAGTCTTATGTTTTCACTAAGTGTTATGTATATGAAACTTTGGGCTCTGAGGCTTTTAAAATTACATTTGTAAGATCTCTAAAACTCCACAGTGTCACCTGAAGCTTTAGTGTTTTCATTTTCATTGATATGAAATATTAAATAAATTTTAAATAATTTATAACTAATTATGTTTTTGGATAATATGCAAACATTTATATAATATAAATGTGATTTTGTAGGATGAGTGTAAATAATTTATATGCGATACTCATTTAATGGAATATTTCATGTTTCAAAATAACTTATTAAATTTGTTCTTTGACAATATAGTGAGATTCTGATTACTCCTATTCCTTTTCTCTCTGCCTTCTATTACCCTGTCCTTTTCTGTCTGTCTTTCTATGTCCTCTTTACAAGTAATTTCGTATCTTTCTCATTTTGTTTTGTCATCCTCTGAATTTAACCAGGCCACTTTTGTGACAATAAATGTGATGACTAATCTTATTTATTAATTTTATAGATAATGGAAGAGGGGAACTCAATTAGGGATTGTGTCCAAGACCTTGCTCATTGGGCATGTCTCAAACCCTTTCCTCTCCAAGTTCCTTTTGGTAATGGTGTTTATCACAGTTACAGAATGCGAATGGGAAGAATGGGTTTGGAACTATCCTGGTGGCTCCTGAGCTTATGATAGGTTTGCAAAAGAAGACAATGCATGCTCCTTTCCCAGAATGTGCTAATAGTTCAGAAGAGAGTGATAGGACTGTAGTTTTTTCTTAACCTATGTTTATGTGTAAGTATTTATATAATATAAATGTGATTTTGTAGGATGTGTGTAAATAATTTATATGTGATACTCATTTAACAGCTTGTCTCTTGTGCAGGCCCATTCATAGTGACCAAAACTTTGATTGCAGTGACTATGCCATGACTCAAGGATAGATTTTCTCAGCTTTTCTCTTCATCTTCTGGTTCTTATATCCTTTATGTTTATTCTCCCACAGCGTTTCTTGAACTTTAGAGGAATAGTATGAAAACCTTGCTTATAGCAAAATGTTCTATATTACTCTTAGTCTCAGTACCTTAGCGAGCCATGTGTTTTTTTCCTTCCACTCAGCACTGTGCCCTCTAACAGTGGTGTACTGAAGTCATACCTCCTCCCCTCAAGGTTCAAAGGTCTACGCAGAAAAGAAGGCAGAAAAATTGTAAGATCCATAAATAGGTGGTAGGTGGTTCTAAAGAAACCATGATTTTTCAGACCCAACAGTGGTAATACACGTATGAACTGTAAATATGATAGCATGTTCAAGTAATGACATGACAAACAAGACAAAAATCCCTGCAAGGAGAAGAAGGGGAACTGTGTAGGATGGCCTCCTCCCCCAAAACTATTTATAATTGTCAGCTACTGGGAGAGGGAAAGTCCGATTTCTTTATTGTGTGTATTACTATACACACAATAGTATAGCTGCCCAGTACAAAACAGACACCACTTTTTTTCATTTTGTCTTAGTTTTTATTTGTATGTGTGCCTTTTTGTTTGTTTGGTTTGGTTTGCTACTTTTTTGTTTTACAGATAAAAAGAACACGAAGTTGCATTGGTAAGGAGGGAGATATGTGCAAGGAGTTGGGGGAGGTAAAATGTGGTTAAAGTATATTGTAAGAAAAAAAAATAAATGTTTATCAAATAAAAAATTATTAACTATTCTTTCATTCTTCCCTGAGAATGCTTTGTTAAACTATTAAGAGTTATAGACCATATTTTTGTGCTATTAATTTTCTTGAATTTTTTTTTGTGCTCTAGATTATAAACCTGTATCAGATGCACAGATCATATAAATACACACTCCTCCGTTCTGTAGCCTGCTACTTCACTCCACTGCTTTTGTTCTTTTCCGTACAGGAACTATTTGGTTTCATTAAGTCCTATTTATCAATCACTGGTTTCATTTTCTCAGTCATGGCAATCCAATTTAGAAACTCCTTAATTAATCTTATATCTTAGAATTTACTACATACCGCCTCTTCTTTCTGAGTTTCAGGTTTTAGAATGATATCTTTGATATATTTTATGGTTAATGTTGGTGCAGAGTGAAAGATATGAATCTAGTTTTACTCCTCCATGGGTAGAGATAAAGTTTTTTTTAAGACTATGTGTTGAAGTTGCTGTATTTTCTTCAGTGTATATTTTAAAAGCTGTGAGGGGGTTATAATGTCATAGATTTAAACCTGGTTCATTGATAACACTGGACTATGCATATTTTTATGTTGAATATGAATCATTAACACGCTGCTTTTATTACTACGTCTCTTTAGTATAACTTGAGTTCAGGTATGGCAATGTCTCCAGCATTACTCTTTTCATTCAGAATTGATTTGGCTGTATGTGGTATTGTTTTATTTTCATTGGTTTTATGATTGCATTTATTCTATTTCTATGATAAATAGCGTGAGGATTTTCTTTGAGATTGTGCTGAACATGGAGACTGATTTCAGTAGGACGTTCATTTGATTCTGTGAAACCATGTCCATCTTTCCAAAATCTTTGCAAAAACGTATGCTTGAATTTTTTGTTAGAAGAGTTCAGGGTATCTGTTGGTATTTGGTCCCCATCATTTTCTATTTTTGATGTAAGATTAAAAAAGCAATAAGGTAACTATAAACCTTGTCTTAGAAAAATAGTTCAGCATCTTACTTTAAACTTATAGGCTGATGTCAGCATACTTTGCCAGGATATCCATTGGTTCCAGATATACTTTCTTTTTTCTTTCACTAGGAGAGATGCCTATGGTGTCTGACATTTTCCCCTTCTAATAATTATGACATTCCTGAGTAGGCTACCATGAGTCCATGTTCAAGACCACCCTGCTAAAGTTTCTAGAAAGGCAGTGGGTGCTGTGGAGGATGAAGAGGTATTTAGAAACAGTGACATGTCTTCAATTGGTCTTCATAGCTACAAGACTCATTGCTACTGGCTCATTTGTTAACTTGGCCGAGACATATCAGTCCTCAAGATTTCTCTTCTCTATACCAGCTTACCAGGTTTTACAGTATTTCCTATACAATACTTCTCATAGGTTAGGAGTTATACCACCAATTTCAGTAGATCTTTCTAAATTCAAGCTTCTCACCATCATTAACTAACATGTAGAAGTTGATGTTTTAAAATTCATGACCCAGAATGGTCCATGTGAAATCATTTGTTTATTCAGACTGTTCTTTTTGTCTGCATAATGGTTAATGTATCCCTGTTGTTGCTTTATTGACAATATATAATGTGGTTGTCCAGGAAGCTCCAAGAATAGGTTATAAAGTAAAATAGAATAAAAATATGGAATAGAATATTACAAAAGTCATACATCTTTTTGAACAACTCAGACCCAAATTTTCTGTCCTCATGTGTTACAGCAATGACTTCTATATGTTGGTTCATATTTTGGACATGGCAGCTGGATTTATGGCAAAGAAGGTGCATGCTACAGATATATTAATCTCTCCCATGTCCAGATACTTTAGGCCTAAACTTTAAGGTGACTAAATTTGGAAATGGGGTTTTTAGAAGGCAATGTTAAATGATGCTGTAATCCAATAGATCCTAGAGAAGAGGAAGAAAAAGATGAAGCTTTCTTACTTTCCACAGTACAAGAATAGAGTGAGAACTAACCACTTGTAAACCATGAGGAGAGCCTCCAGGAACAACTAACTTAAATTGCACCATGTAAGTCTTTCCATTATCTATGCATCCAAAATAATTTCTGTGTTGTTGACCCAGGCGATAGTACTTTGTTATAGAAGACCTATATCATTTCTCATTGCCAGAGTTTTATACTCTTCAATGAGTCATGAGAAAGTGAGTCATTGAGACTCACTTTCATAAATCATAAGGAGACTTTGAATTAAATACTGTTACTCTTCATTTTATCCTATAATGAAACTAAAGCCCAGACTAAATGGTAATTTATCAAGTTTACATAGTGGGTGTATGGTGAAGCTGAGAGTCATGTGATGCTGTCAGTTTCACGTGTACAAAAACTCTGGGCACTATTTCATGCAGCTGCTTCTAAGAATGACAAGAAGTGAGAAGTGTTAGTAAATACAGTGACAGATGTTAGGTCTGCATGCAAGCTGTTGGGTCCACACAGGGATGCCTACTATCTGATATACAGAGAATACAGAGTCAGGATCAGCTTGCTGCACCGAGAAGGAGACAATTTTTAGCAGAGGAAATAAAACCGAGGGGCAGGATGCCAAGGCTCATTGAAGATCTCCATGCAGTCCTTGGGGCCTGGAGTTAAGTTCACACTGAGAAAGCAAAAATAAATGAAGCAGGGGAATTGTATAGAGTAAGACTATAAAGAACATTTATATAACATACAAAGGCATCTGAACTCTCTGTAATGGATCATATATGTTAGGAAGTCATTTTTTTGTGTTTTGTTCGAGACATTGTTCAGAGAAAGATGTATTCTTCTACTATAATTGACTATTTAAAGCCTACATGTGTCTGGTAAATGAGAAACAAACTGACAAATTACTGAATGAACTAAGTGTTAATCACTTATAATGGCAATTGGTTGCAATCTTGAGATCAATTAAATGCAAATGCTTGCTCTGGACATTACAGATTAAACTTTTGGTCAGTGCAAACTGTAAGAGATGCATGTGGAGATTTGAGAGCAACTTGTATCCTGAGCTTTTTGTTAAAGGGGGTTTTGGGACTGTGTATGAGGATATAATATTTCTTGTGTATGTGAATATATACTAGAAACCAGTTATTACAGTGAAAGCATAGCTGGTGATTTGGCATAGTAATCTATTTTTAGGAGGGAGGATGTTCTCATGGTTATTTAGATGAGCTATTTAAGTTTTTCTTTATAAATTTAAAATATATCACAAGTAAATATATTCACTATGACTCAGAAATACTTGTAAAATGTCTGCCCTGTGAAAAATTTAAAATTTGTTTTGTAAAAATTTAATTTAATTAAAATTAATATATAAGAGAAAATTTCTTGTAATTTTAAAGTACAATGAGCTAAAAACTGAACAGAGTTGTGAACCTTACACCCATTCTGAGAAACAATATAAAGGCCACAACAAGCTCTTTCAAAGTTCCCCTCCACTTACCAAAAGTAAATGCCCCTCTGTTGTCTTACATAAAATCAACACTTTGAACAGAAGCCTCCCTCTCATTCTACCAACAGAAATAAATAGTTTGGGGTGATGGTAGTTTCATCAAATTTTCTTATTTTATCTCTCATTTAGATTATAAACTCATCCGCAGTAGTTATTAAGCCTGATTCTGTTCTCTTCTGCCTTAGGGCTAATGTAGGGTCAGGAGCATGTTATATATTCAATGTTGAGACTGATTAATAAAAATGAAGAAACATTGAGACAAGGGAAACCTGACAAGAATCAGAGCCTACAAATATTCCTCCTGAGGCAGGTAGATGAACTCTGTAAATACAGTACTGTTGATCTCTGGGCCAGCCTTCCTCATCAAGTCTCAGTGGACCCAGAGAAAAGGCTCTTGCTTTCTTTAACAGGAAAGAAAGAGTCACCTGAAAGCACACCACCTCTTACTCTATTAGGATGTCAGCACCATTCTTTAATATTATCTGGCACAAATCTGTTTGGGCAATCTTTCTCTTTTTTATTCACAAGGAATGTAATTTATAGACAGAAAATTCACTGATAATAGTTTATCTTCACTTTTTTACATATGATTTATAATTAATAAATATTTGATTAGATATATGTAAAATAAATTAAAAAGTTCCTAGGAAGCGCAAGGCCCTGGGTTTGGTCCCCAGCTCCGAAAAAAAGAACCAAAAAAAAAAAAGTTCAACAACTGTGCATATATTATTATCAGTTATGCTTCTAGGATAGCTGAGAATGTCTTTGACATTCTCATTTTTTACATCTGTCTTTTTGTTCTGGAAAGACTGGTGTGTGCCACTGTACCTGGCTCATGGGATGGCAAATATTGGGCTGTGAGCATTCTGTTAAACAGCATCTCCAGCCTCTTAACTATATAATCTGGAACACTTAATTGCCTAAATATTATCAACAACCTTGATTAAATTTTTTTAAACAAATGGCATAAACTCAGTGTAACATGTATTAATTACGCAAACACGTTCTAAAACAGCGTCTCTCTTTCTCTCTCTCTCTTTCTCTCTCTCTCTCTCTATATGTATATATACACACATATTTATATGCAAATAAATATTTACACATATAATTGGCAGATGAAAGTATCTCCCTTATGCATTCCCCATAATTTTATTGGTTAGTCTATTTATTTACATTTTAAATGTTAAGCTCTTTCCCACTTTCACCTCCACAAGCCCCCTATCCTGTCATCCCTCCCCCTGACTCTATGAGATTGCTCACTGCCTCTCTCATCTGCTCCTGCTTCAGCAACCTAGCTTTCCCCTATCCTGGGGCGTCGAACCTCCACAGGACCAAGGAGCTTCCTTCCTAGCCATGAAGAATAAGGCAATTCTCTGCTACAGATCCAGCTGGAAGCATGGGTGCCCCTTGTGTACACTTAGTTTGTTCGTTTAGTCCCTGGGAGCTCTGGGGGTGGGTATGACTGGTTGATAGTTCTTCCTATGAGATTGGAAACCCCTTCACCCCCTGCAGTCTTTTCTCTACCTTCCCCAGTGGGAGCCCCATGGTCAGTCCAATGTTTGACTGTTTACATCCACATCTGTATTGGTCCAGCTTGGACAGAGCCTCTCAGCTGACAACTGTACCAGGCTCCGGTCAGTAAGCACTTCTTGGCGTCAGCAATAGAGTCTCGGTTTGGTGCCTGCAGATGGGATGGATCCCTAGGCAGGGGCGTCTTTCTTTTCCAGTTTCTGTTCCATACTTTGTGCCTGAATTTCATTTTGACAGGAGAATTTCTGGATTAATATTGTTTTGAGGTGGGCGGGTGGTCCCATCCCTCAACTGGTGGCCGTGCCTATCCACTGGATTTGGTGTCTAGAGATTCTATCTCCCATTTGTTGGGTATTTCAGCTGAAGTCCTCCATGTTGGGCCCTGGGAACCTCTTGGGTCCCTGCGTCTAAGGCTTTCTAGTAGCGACCACAGTGTTTTCCCCCTCCCCTAGATACCTACTTTCAAATTCCTGACCTTTTGTACTTCTCCCCCATCTCCTCCCATATCTAAACTGGTGCCCCCTTTTCCTTCCTCATCCTCTCTCCCTCTCAGATCCCTCTCTCCCTCTATTTCCCAGAGATTATTCTGTTCCCCCTACTGCACTGTAATATCCACACGTTGTTGTGATCTTTCTTTTGGGGTTTCATATGGTCTGTGAGTTGTATCATTGGTATTCGTAGCTTCTTTTTGGCTAATATCCACTTATGAGTGAGTGCATATCATGTGTGTTCTTTTGTGACTGTGTTACCTCACTCGGGATGATACTTTCTATTTCCATCTATTTGCCTAAGAATTTCAGGAAGTCATTGTTTTTAATAGATGAGTAGTGCTCCATTGTGTAAATGTAGCACATTTTCTGTATCCATTCCTCTGTTGAAGGACATCTGGGTTTTTTCCAACTTTTGACTATTATAAATAAAACTGCTATGAACATAGTGGAACACGTGTCCTTGTTATATGTTGCACCACCTTTGCAGTATATGTCCTGGAGAAGTATAGCTGGGTCCTCAGGTAGTACTATGTACAATTTTCTGAGGGAATGCCAGATTGATTTCCAGAGTGGTTGTACTAACTTGCAATCCCACCAACAATGGAGGAATGTTCCTTTTTCTCCACATCCTCAATCGCATATGCTGTCAACTGTGTTTTGATCTTAGCCATTTTGACTGGTTTGAAGCAGAATCTCATGGTTGTTTTGACTTGAATTTCCCTGATGACTAAGGATGTTGAACATTTCTTTAAGTGCTTCTCAGCCATTTGAGATTTCTCAGTTGAGAATTCTTTGTTTAGCTCTGTACCCCTTTATAAATAGGATTATTTGGTTCTCTGGAGTCTGACTTCTTGAGTTCTTTGTATATTTTGGATACTAGTCCTCTATTGGATGAAGAGTTTTCTCAGTTTGTGGATTCCTCTTTTGTCCTATTGACAGTGTCTTTTGCCTTACAGTTTGCAATTTTATAAGGTCCCATTTGTCAATTCTCGATCTTAGAGCATAAACCATTGGTGTTCTGCTCAGGAAAATTTCCCGTGGGCTAATGTGTCTGAAGTTCTTTTCCTCTTTGTCTTCTGTTAGATGCATCATATCTCATTTTATGTGTAGGTCCTTGATTTACTTGGACTTGAGCTTTGTAAAAGGTGATAAAAATTGGTAAATTTGCATCCTTCTACATGCTGACCTCTAGTTGAACCAGTACCATTTATTGAAAACACTGTCTGTTTTCCACTTGATGGTTTTGGCTCCTTTGTCAAAGATTAAGTGACCATAAGTTTATGGGTCTGTTTCTAGGTCCTCAATTCTATTCCATTGATCTACCTGTCTGTCTCTCTACTAATACCATGTAGTTTTATTACTATTGTTCTGTGGTATAGCTTAAAGTCAGGGATGGTGATTCCCCAGAAGTTGTTTTATTGTTGAGAATGGTTTTTGATATCCTGAGTTTTTGTTATTATAGATAAATTTGAGAATTGTTCTTTTTACCTCTGTGAAAAATTGACTTAGAATTTTGATGGGGATTGTATTGAATCTGTAGATTGCTTTAGGTAAGATGGACATTTTTAATATGCTAACCATGCTGATCCATGAACATGGGAGGTCTTGCCATCTTCTGAGGGCTTCTTCAATTTCTTCAGAGACTTGAATTTCTTGTCATATATATCTTTTCCTCCCTTAGTTAGATTCTCACCAAGATTTGTAATGATTGTGAAGGGTATCCTTTTCCTAATTTCTTTCTCAGCCTGTTCATCTTTTGAGTAGAGGAAGGCTAACTGATTTATTTGAGTTAATTTTATATCCAGTTATTTTGCTGAAGTTGTTTATCAGCTGTAGAAGTTCTTTCCTGAATTTTTTTTGATTTTTTTGTTACTATCATAACATCTGCAAATAGTGATATCTTGACTTCCTTCTTTACCATTTATATTCCTTTGATCTGCTTTGTTGCCTAATTGCTCTGGCTAGAAATTCAAGTACTGTATTGAGTAGATGGGAGAGAGTGGGTATCCTTGTCTTGTTCTTGATTTTAGAAGGGTTGATTCAAATTTCTCTCCATTTAGCTCAATGTTCTCTATTGAGTTGCTGTATATTGCTTTTATCATATTTATATGAACTTTGAATTTCTATTCTCTCCAATACATTTAGCATGAAGGGATGTATTTAGCCACAGACTTTTTCACCATCTAATGAGATGATCATGTGGTTTTTTTCTTTGAGTTTGTTTACATAAAGGATTACATATATCGAACCATTCCTGCATCCCCAGGTGGAAGCCTATTTTGTGATGGTGAATGATCATTTTGATGTATTCTTGAAATCAGTTAGCAAGAATTTTATTGAGTGTTTTTGCATCATTATTTGTGAGAAAAATTGGTCAGATGTTCTCTTTCTTTGTATGGCTTAGGTATTAGTGTAACTGTGGTTTCGTAGAATGTATTAGGTAGTATTCCTTCTATTTCTATTTTAAGAAATATTTTGAGAAGTATTGGTATTAGGTCTTCATTGAAGGTCTGATAGAATTCTGCACTAAAACCATCTGGTCCTAGGGATTTTTTGGTTTGGAGACTTTAAACAACTGCTTCTATTTCCCTAGGGTTCATGGGACTGTTTAGATGGTTTATCTGATCCTGATTTAACTTTGATTAAAGTATTGTCTTTGTAACCTATAGGTTAATCTGCCTAAGGGTTTATCTATCTTGATTTAAAAAAACAAAACAAAATACCACCACCACCAACAACAACAAAATAACAGCACCTGGTTTTGTTTATTCTTCGTATATTTCTCTTTGTTGCCACTTGATTTATTTCAGCTCTGAATTTGATTATTTCCTGCCATCTACTCCTCTGAGGTGTATTGCTTCTTTTTGTTCTAGAGCTTTCAGATGTGCTGTTAAGCTGCTAGTGTATGCTGTCTACAATATCTTTATGAAAGCACTCAGAGCTGTGAGTTTTCCTCCTAGCACTGCTTCCATTGTGTCCCATAAGTAAGGGTATGTTGTGCCTTCATTTTCATTATATTCTAAAAAGTATTTGATTTCTTTCTTTCTTTTATCGTGACCAAATTATCATTGAGTGGAGTGTTGTTTAGCTTCCGTTTGTATGTGACCTTCCTGTTGTTTTTGCTGTAATTGAAGACCAGTCTTAGTCTGTGGTGATATAATATGATGTATGGCATTATTTCAATCTTTTTTTATTTGTTGATACAAGATCAGTGTTGGATCAGGTACCATAAGATGCTGAGAAGAAGATATTTTCTTTTGTTTAGGATGAAATATTCTGTAGATATCTGTTAAGTACATTTGGTTCATACCTTCTGTCAATTTTACTGTATTTCTTTTTAGCTTCAGTTTCCATGAACTGCTCATTGGTGAGAGTGGGGTGTTAAAATCTCTTACTATTATTGTGTGAAGTTCAATGTGTACTTTGAGCTTTAGTAATTTTTTTTTTACATATGTGTGTGCCCTTGCATTTGAAACATAAATGTTTATAATTAAGGATTTCTCTTGGATTTTTTTTCCTTTTAAGCTTTTGTAGTGTCCTTCCTCATCTTCCTCATCTTTTTTTTTTTTGGTTGACTTTTGGTTGAAAGTCTATTTTATTAAATACTAGAATTGCTACTCCAGCTTGTTTCTTGGGACCATTTTCCTGGAAAATTTTTCCATCCTTTTACTTTGAGGTAATTTCTATCTTTTCACTGATGTGTTTTCTGTATGCAGCAAGTGCTGGGCCCTGTTTCCTTATCCAGGCTGACAATATATGTCTTTTTATTGGGGAATAGTGTCCATTGATTTGGAGAGATATTAATGACCAATTATTGTTGCTTCTTGTTATTTTTGTTGTTAGAGGTGAGATTATGCTTGTGTGGTTCTCTTCTTTTGGCTTCATTGTGAGAAGATTAGTTTCTTGCTTTATTGGGTATGTAGTTTCCCTCCTTGTATTGGAGTTTTCCTTTTATTATCCTTTGTAGGGCTTGATTAGTGGAAAGATATTATTTAAAGTTGGTTTTGTCATGGAATGTTTTGGTTTCTCCATCTTTGTTAATTGAGAGTTTTGCTGGACATAGTAGCCTGGCCTGGCATTTTTGTTCTCTGAGGATCTATATGACTTCTACCCAAGATCTTCTGTCTTTCCTGGTCTCTGGTGAAATGTCTGGTGTAATTCTGATATGTCTGCCTTTATATGGTACTTGACCTTTTTTCCTTATTGCCTTTAATATTCTTTCTTTGTTCTGTAGATTTGGTGTTTTAATCATTTTGGCAAGAGAAATTTCTTTTCTGATCCCATCTGTTTGGCGTTCTGTAGGTTTCTTGTATGTTTATGGCCATCTCTTTATTTAGGTTAGGGGAATGTTCTATAATTTTGTTGAAGATGTTAGCTGGCCCTTTGAGTTGGGAATCTTCACTCTCTTCTATAGCTATTATTCTTATGTTTGGTCTTTTCATATGTCCTGGATTTCTTGAATGTTTTGAGATAGGAGCTTTTTGCTTTCTGTATTTTTTTTGACTGTTATGTCAATGTCTTCTATTGTATCTTCTACACCTGAGTTTTTCTCTCTTCTATCTTTTCTATTCTGTTGGTGATGCTTGCATCTGTCACTCCTGATCTCTTTCCTCAGTTTTAGATCTCCACGGTTGTCTCCCTTTTGTTTTTTTTTTTAATATTTCTATTTCCATTTGTAGATCCTAGTCAGTTTACCTCCTCTTCCTGTTTGATTGTGCTTTCCTGTGTTTCTTTAGGAGATTTATTTGTTTCTTCTTTCAGTGCTTCTATTTGTTTACCTGTTTCCCCCTGTATTTAGTTAAGTGAGTTATTTATGTTCTTCTTACATTTCTCTATCCTATTCACGAGATGGGATTCTAGGTCTGAATCTTGCTTTTTAGGTTTGTTATGGTATCCAGGGCTTGTTGTGTTGGGAGTACTGAGTTCTGATATTGTCATGTAGCATTGGTTTCTGCTGCTCATGTTCTTGCATTTGACTCTTGCCATCTGGTTATCTCTAGTGTTACCTGCGCTTGCTGTCTCTGACTGGAGCCTGTCCCTCCTGTGATTCTGGTTGTGTCAGAACTTCTCAGAGTCTAGCTGTCTCTGTGATCCTGTGATTCTGAGATTGTGTGTGATCCTGAGGTTCTGGGTATATCAGAGCTCCTGGGAATCAAGCTGCCTCTGGTATCCTGAAATTTGGTGTGACCAAGCTCCTCACATCCTCTGATCCTGTGATCCTGGGCGTTTCAGACAACCTGAGAGTCGGGCTCCTTCTTGGAGTTGTGGGACTGGGTGCAGAGCCAGTGCTCCAGGTGTGCTCTAGGTGCAGGATCAAATCAGAAGGCGTTCCCCATTTTTTAAGAAAAGGAAATTAAGACTTTCATCTACTGGAAAAAAGCAGAAGTCACTTGGGTCTTTGACCCAAGGTCTACCTGCTTCTGAACCAGAGCCGCCCTTACTATATCTTCAACATCTTTAGAATTTTAGTAACTTTTAAATATTAATAATAAAATGGATTTCTCTTTCACAAGAAAACCTAGAAGACAGGAGTGCTTTGTTCAGTGCTGCTGCTGGTGATTGTTCACAGACATTTTCTGTGTTAGTTTGCAATGTGTACTTGTGCTAGAATGCAGAAATACAGTATGTGAAAGATGAAAGTCCAAGTGTTTGTTTATGCTACAATGCAGAATGATCAGACATCTTTGAATGGTCTGTATATTACTAACAAAAAATGAATCTAACCAATATAATCATATGGTGAGAATGGTTTAAAACTCAGAGATATAATTAAAATGAAAATGTTATCTTCTAGTTTCTACTATGACTTTAGCTTAATTTAAACTAATGGGTGATAAGAAACTGTCAAAAGGCCCCCACAGCAAAGAAATGTGGCTACCTGTCTGCTAGGAGTCTTCTAATGAGAAGCCAACCATTTATTATTCAATTTTGTTTTAGGTTAGCACAAAGTAATGTGTTTTAATATGGTGCAGGCATGTGCTTGTAAACATACACACACACACAAAACACACTCACACACACACACACTATGTGACTATCTCACTATCTTTATGGATAAAAATGAGATATCTATCTTATCAGTATTAACAACAGAATGGTAAGTGGCCACATTTATCTTTCCATAATATTCTTTTGTGTTCCAACACTGCTTCAAGTCTTCCACATTATCTTGAAGGTGTCGCATTTTCTCTTTTGCTTCATTGCCTAATGTCGTACACTCTCTTCAGTGTTGCTTTACTCATCTTTATAATTCATTGCTTTGTGCCCAAGGTACCTTGTGAAATTGTCTTAAAAGTGTGCTTGACCCGCATGGAAAACAGAAAATGAAGCACATATTGGCACGTTGAATAAGTTTCTTAGCATGCTTAACATCCAAAAACCAGCATTTTGATTATTAAGCTCTAATTCACTGGCTCATAATTTATTGTATAGTAAGATACCCAACAGGTGAAAAGATAGTAATGAATATCAACTACCATTATTTTGTCTTTCATAAATAAATTATTCATCTGAAATGTGTTTATTAAAAATATGTGAACTTCAACAACCTTAGTCATCAGGGAAATGCAAATCAAAACAACCCTGAGATTCCGCCTCACACCAGTGAGAATGGCTAAGATAAAACTCAGGTGACACCAGATGCTGGTGATGATGTGGAGGAAGAGGAACACTCCTCCATTGTTGGTGGGATTGCAAACTAGTATAACCATTCTGGAAATCAGTCTGGAGGTTCCTCAGAAAATTGGACATTGAACTAATTGAGGACCCAGCTATACCTCTCTTGGGCACATACCCAAAAAATGCTCCAACATACAACAAAGACACATGCTCCACTATGTTGATAGCAGCTTTATTTGTAATAGCCAGAAGCTTAAAATAACCCAGATGCCCTTCCACAGAGGAATGGATTCAAATAATATGGTACATCTACACAATGCAGTACTACTCAGCTATCAAAAACAATGACTTCATGAAATTCATAGGCAAATGGAATGAATTACGAAATATCATCCTGAGTGAGGTTACTCAATCACAGAAAAACACACTTGGTATGCACTCATTGATAAGTGCATATTAGTGAAAAAATCTCAAATTACCCAAGATACAATCCACAGACCACAGGAAGCTCAAGAAGAAGGGTAACCAAAATGTGGATGCTCCCATTCGTTCTTAAAATGGGGAAACATATCCATAGGAGGGGATATGGAAGCAAAGCTTAGAGCAGCGACTCAAGGAATGGCCACTCAGAGCCTGACCCACATGTGGCCCATATATATACAGCCACCAAAACTAGATAAGATTGATGAAGCTACAAAATGCATGCTGATAGGGACCGGATATAGATCTCTCCTAAGAGACACATCTAGAGCATGTCCAATACAGAGGTCAATGCTAGCAGCAAACCACTGTAGTGAGAAAAGGACCCCCTTAGGGGATTACAGGAAGTATTGAAGGAGTTGAAGGAGCTTGCAAACCCATAAAAACAACAATGTCAACCAACCAGAGCTTCCAAGGACTAAACCACTACCGAAAGACTATATAAGGACTATACAGTTGACCCAGGGCTCCAACTGCATTATGTAGCAGAGAATAGCCTTGTTGGGGCATCAGGGGAAGGGGAAACCCTTGGTCCTGTGAAGGTTGAACCCCAGTGCAGGGGAATGTGGCTGGGGCAATAACGAGGATGTATAGGGGGAATACCTGTATGGGGGAAGGGAGGGAATGGGGGCTTATGGACAGGAAACCGGGAAGGGGAATAACCTTTGAAATGTAAGTAAAGAAGTATATCTAATAAAAGTTAAAAAAATCTGTGAACTTATTTTAGATTTCAATACAATTAAACAGAATATGTTCAATTACAATTATTGAAAAATATTCTTTAAGGTAGATGTCAGTTTAATGTATTTATAATTTTTATTTTTAGCTCAAGTCAAAAGACAAATATCAGAGAACTGGGAAGCCATTAGAAAGTTAACCAGATACTTTATCTCCTTTTTTGTCTTCTTGCTTTTATACGAAGCCTTATAATTTAAATGCTTACCTATAAATAAAACAATTGATGTTAGAAGGTCAAAGTTATGATCTTTCACAAGTGACTTGCCCACTGTGTGTGTGTGTGTGTGTGTGTGTGTGTGTGTATGCTGTATACTTTACTCAGAAAAGAGATCTTTTATTTAAGAGAGCATTAACTGTTCACATATTAATGAACTGGGGGTTTTGGAATGTCTAGGGACCTTGGTGGATAATGGACTGACCTTTGATCTTCAAGCTCAGCAACAGTCAACCTCAGACAAGTGAAAAGTTCTGTGTCAACTGCCTGTATGATGAACAAGAACTCCCTACTATCTTTGACCCAATTTTGCATTACTAACAGGTCTGGTCTCAAGAGATTCATAGGCTGTTAGAAATGGAATTACATCTACTCATGGAGAAGAGTGTCTGATCTTCAAAATGGGTTCTAGCATTATAAATGGTAATAGTTGGCCAAAGCAATCTTGTGTAAAAGCCACAGTTTATTCCTAAAATTATGTGAAAACTTGAAATGTTGGTATAGCTTACTGGATAAATTTGCTTTTTATTTGAAATATCCTGTGTATCCATTTGTAAAATACTTCATTTTTATAATCTTACAGAAGTAAAAAATAATCCTAGAATGCATTAGGTTGTAACATTAATAATTACAGGAGAACTGTGAAGTGTAGTAACAACATCCAGTGATGATACCAAGGAATTTCAGAGTGTTCTTTGAGATTGTGTCACATTGAAATATCAGAGGCTATACCCCCAGTACTCACCAAGAAGACCAGCCAAATGTAAGATGATCAGGTAATGCACCAATAGAGGTGACAGGGAATTGACCAATGATCATGCAAAGCTGAACAGAGAAAAGCTGAAAGATCTCAACTACATAGGAAAGACTATAGGCAGTTGAGTGAAGGCAAAAGAAAGAAAGGTGGTATTCCCCAGAGAGAAGCATATGAAATGGTTGTCCAATGCCACACAGCAAACTGTGAAAACACATATAAGCAACCTTATGTATACTCAACATATATTTAAGAATATATTCATATATGCAATAATAATTAGTAAGAAAAGAGAGCATGAACTTAGGAGAGTTTGTAGGTGTATATGGGAGGACTTGAAGAGTAAAAGAAGGGCCAAATGTTGGAATTATGATCTAAAAGTTAAAAATAGCCACAATATACAAGTCTTGCATTTTAATTTGTATAAAGATATGGTAAGTTTTGCAACCTGTTACTAAAATTTTATTCATATAACTTTAAAGGAGATTCTCTTTGACAACAAAAGCCATAATCATGTAAAAATATGAAATTTGCTTGAGGGCATGGCTGCCAATTTGTATATTTTTGATTGTCAATTACTTAAAGTAAGATTTTTGGTAGACAAACGGCATTAGTAGGGATTCAGTGAACTAATGCAGATCAAGTGACACAATCCACTAATTATTTCAGTTACACAGAAAAAAATGGCTTTGGGGTAGAGTTTTGAATGATTCATACCCAAATATTCAAATAATACTTCAGTAATTTCAATGGGAGAGATTAGTTTTTTATACTGAAAGATGAGTATTATCAGTAAATTGTACTTGGTCATAACCTTTAACTGTATAAAAATAAGAACTATATTAAATCCAATTACATATCAAGTCATAAAAGATAACATATGATTTGAGACACCAATGCATTTCATGATAAAAATTACTGAGTTAATGTTTTTGCTTGGGTTATTTTTCATAATATTTCTCTACATTTTGTGATGTAAAATGAAAACTTGCATTTATTATGCTTTTTTCAATTATGTGGGCCAAACCCAGAGTCTCATATAGTTAGATAAGTGCACAACCATTGAGCTTACCCTGGAGATCTCTCTCTCTCTCTCTCTCTCTCTCTCTCTCTCTTTCTCTCTCTCTTTCTCCATATATATGTATATATATTTATATGTATATATGTTTATTCCATAAGAAGAGAAGTTTCTAGAAGAGGTTGAGAACATGAAAAAAAAGAGATAAATCGCATTGGGTGATTTGAAAGAAAAACAAGTGAGAGTAAGATCTTGTAGGTGATCTTAGTACATGATCCTGTAGAACATGGTCCAAATCCTGTGAGTCATTAAATAATAACATAAGAAGACTTCACTATAAGTAGAAGAGGGATTAAAAGGAGGATAAATATCAACCAATGACTTCTCAACAAAATTATATGGAAAGCCACTTACAACTGTAGAAGCTACACACACACACACACACACACACACACACACACACACACACACACAAATGAGTTCAATGGAGCTATTCTATAATGGAATAACAATGCCCCTACAACAAGACAGCATCAGCTAGGAAATAAAAGCACAGTACAAGGATATTATATATATATATATTCTACAGCTGCTGGGCAGTGAGGTGCCATAGACTACCAAATTTTACAGAGCTTTATCAATGCTACTGGTTACTCTATAGAACTTTACAGTAATCCTTATTGCTATAGAATAATATACCTGAGTAGGATACACAATGATATTAAACGTAGTCCTGACTTGGAAGCTTTATCTGCTTGGGCACCTTTCAC
Source organism: Rattus norvegicus (assembly GCF_021556685.1). Classification (NCBI taxonomy): domain Eukaryota; kingdom Metazoa; phylum Chordata; class Mammalia; order Rodentia; family Muridae; genus Rattus; species Rattus norvegicus. The sequence continues at coordinate 97,806,949 of NC_141535.1, forward strand.
ATTGGTGCAAAGTGTTATTTGTGATACTGGAGGAGAAAAATAACAATGTATCTTTCTCAGCTATGAATGCTGTTATTTGTTATAATAACTTATCTTCAAAAAATACCTAGTGACATCTATGCTAACTAACTGCTTTTTAAATTGGATATAAGGTGTACTCCACATGAGGAAATCTTTAACGAGTTCCACTCTCAGTCCAAGAACCTATGGATAAATAAGCCTGAGGCCTTAGTGCAGAAGCTACTGCTATTATTCTGCTAAAAATAAATAGCATAAAACCAACTGCTCCTGATTTATCATTATACCCACAGAGTAACACATCTCTCACCCCCAGCAAAGAAACTTCTATTTACAGTTAATGGTGATTAACAACTGGTTATATGCAGAAAAGTGACTGTGAATTAGTCAATCCTAAATTTGACACCTGTATTACACTCCTCCCTCCTAATGATATGGGGCCACTGTGGAAGAGAGGACAGGAAGAATCTAAGTTATAGAAGTTGGGAACAGTGCCTTCTATATATCTCAGCACACATGCACATACAAACTCAAAATAATCATTACTTCAACCACAAGCTTCACGTTAACCCAGACCAAATCCTACTTTGGAGAAGGGAAGTAGGCATGATGCTCTATCCTGAGTCAACATGTTAATGACAATTAAGTATTGTCACTAATAAGTTGGGCTGTAGTAGGGAACCACACATCCAAGAATATACAGAGAACACAAGTTGTTCTTGGTGGGTAAAAAAGATTAAGAAAATCCAAGGTGTGGGTGTTGAATGAAGCAGGATTTGGGAGAAGTGGTGTGTATTTGAATATGATCAAATTTCTGCACAAATTTCTTAAAGAAATAATCAAAATAGAATACTTTGCTGATAATGCAAATGTATTAGCTGAACAGAAACAGTGCTGTGAAGGAAGAACACAGGTCAAGGGGTAAGGGATTGAAATGACACATGAAAAATCAAAGTTGGGTGCAGGGAAAGGACGCTTTTCTTTGTGGAGTCAAAGAACTTAGCAGAACTCTGATGTGTAATGAAGAGCTGGATTTTAGCTTCTGTCGTTAAGAGTTTTGCTTTTATACTTTAAGATCTTTTAAGGTAATTAATTTTTAGTATGTAACTTTTGAAACAGAGATCAGATATAATTACTCCCACCCATTTGTAAACTATTAGTTTCTGATACTGTTTTCCCTACTTAACATGGGTCTCTAAGAGTCCCAGAACACTGGCACCAGAACAAGACAATTTCATCCTTACTAAATCTTTAATTTACAGTTTTGTTTGTTTCTAAAAACTATAGCAATAAGGCATAAAGTTCCTTTACTAGGGATAAAGGACATATCCTCATGCCAAAGTTATGCTGCTACAGGAACTACAAAACTCACATCTGTGTGAGTTCCATATTCCCATGACCTTTTTCTATAATGCATGCTCTTTAGAGCCTGTGTCACAGTTGTAATTTAAATAGCTACTTACTTATTAGCTTAATATATATATATATCATTGGCTAGATAAGAAGGCAAGACTCTGTCTCTTTTAGCGCAACTGACTCTGAATGCTAATTGAATTTCAAAGAAGAGCTTAAATGTAATTATTCAATATAAGATTGGAGCAGTGAATGCATAAAGCTCCTCTAGCTTTTTCATTTCATATTTCACTCTTCTCTAAAAGTAAGATGTCCACCACTGAGTTGTTTTGCTTTGCTTCCATATGTTTTTTTTTAATTACGTTTTGGTGTCATTGACTTGGATAATCCATCAACTTGCAAAAAAGCTTTTTTCTAGAAGTGGGTTGAAAGATCAAAAAATAGAAGCTAGAATTCCTTGGAAATAGTTGTAGGAATAAAATACCATTTTCATACAGAAAACCAGAATCACTGATAATCGTTATGCACTTTCCTTTAAAATGCTTGCAGGTTTCCCATATATAAAGCAGAGATGACAGATTCATAAACTGTAACATAAGACTGTCCCCTCCTCCAGTCTGCAGGCACTAAGTGCCTGTGAAGCCAGTTGAAGACCCCTTGCTTTAAAGATGATAACATTGTTGGAATGTAAATAGTGTAAAACTTCCTGAAGGAAAACCATTCCTTTATGGGGAAAGAGTGACTGGGGAAAGAGTCAGACTGGCTTAGCCCATTTTGCACCTTTGTGCCTAAGAATCTCTCGGTTTAAATTACAGAAGCTTCAGTCTTTGCCTCTCAATCCCTTAATCCTCGAGGAGCATGGGTTTCCGTTCAAGACAACTTCACACAGAACACAAGAAAGGACTGTGTGAGCCTTCCTCAAGTATGATGATCTTTTCTCATCTGTGATCCTTCACTTGCATCCATAGTAGAAATGTCTTTGAGGCAAACTGGTGTCAAATAATTAATGCATTTCCCAGCAAATGCACCCCCCAACTCTGCTATAAATGCATTGCATAAAAAGCAGTAAATGCTTTCATGTAAGCCACTTGAACCTGTGGTTTTCATCATGGTTTCACTGGGATCCCTCACTTTAGGGAATCGTTGTGAGGTGCCTAGCTGAAATGGAAAGAAAAGCTGGCCCAGGAGGTTTTACATCTGGTAGCCTACCCCATTACTTAAATAGGCTACGTCTAAAATAAAAAGGGGGGCAGTTATACAGGTTGGAATGGGGCAATTATGTTCTGATCTAAGACATATATGTTTGTGGATTATTTCCAGGTGTTTCTTCGAAAACATGTTTTCTTGATCTATAATTAATATGTTGCTAATGGAACTCCAGCAAATGCCTCAAAGACCATTCACAATTTCCCTACGCCGTAAACGATAAGGACTAATAGTAACCATATTACAACTCTTGGGCTTTTAAGCATTATCCTAGTTTGTGTCACAACTGTTACTTGAAATTACAATATCCAGGTGCTGGGTATGGTATTTGATCAAAGGAAATCGAAATGTAATGAGTTATAACTTTATTCCCCAGGGACTTTAACTGTACATAATGGGAGTGGCTGTGATTTATTTTCTGAGTCATTCTGGCAACAGTTATGAAAAGCTTTAGTTAAAGGTTGGTAACATAGGCTATTGAAATGGCTGATATATATATATATATATATATATATATATGTGTGTGTGTGTGTGTGTGTGTGTGTGTGTGTGTGTGTGTGTGTGTGTATGTATGTTTCCCTTACAGGGAAATGCTGCACCAAATTATTATTTAAAACTCTGAATATCAAAACATTTTAGTATCACTCACCGGGTTTTAAATGAAAATTTGTGAGCTTTGTGTAGAGTGTTCATAGACAGACAGACAGACAGCAGATAAACACACACGCACGCGTGCGCATACCACACGTATGCACACACACACACACACACACACACCCAAAGACTTCAAAATTGACCTTTAGAGATAACAACACTGATACCAGATTTTTTTATGGTGATAAAATTACAATAAGCAGAAGAGCTATAACTTTTGTGGAAGCAGTTCTAATTTTTCTCACATTAACCTTTTGTTGAAGAATGCTGACAACTTTTAAGTCACTAAACTAATCCACTCCCATCCCCCAACATCAGTGGGCTCAGTCCTTTGCCTTGAAGCCAACACAATAATGATGCTTCAGAAGAGAGCTGAACACATTTTCTCTTATTTTTGATCTTCCTCGAATATTGTTTGACCTTAATCATAGTCTTCCAACAAGCTTTATGTGACGTCACCTTGAAACAAAAACACACAGCACTCCAGTCTGGCTCTGGAAGAAGTCCCTGATTGCCCGTCCTCTGTGTGATCTTTTCAGATTGCATTGAAGAGATGAAGTTTAATCTCATTTCTCTCCTCTCCAGCACCACAAACCACAGGCAGTTTAAAGCAGCCTGAAAATCTCTTACATCTGGAAGAGCAATAATTCATGGGATTTTGCCTGGCAGCCATGACACACAGCAGGGCCGCCAGAAACAACAGTCTCTTATGTTGTGCTATTTGCAAAAAATCAGAAGAGGAGGAGCCGGCACAGGGCCACATCCTTCTTTAGCATATGTTAGTGTCGAAACCCTTTTATTTTCTGCCAGATGCTTCATGAATAGGTCCTAAATATTACATAGACAGTAGCTATCGCTTCCAAACGAAATTCCTGCGTGTCTGCTGAGCTGCAAATGCATGAAGGCCCATTGTCTGGCAAAAGGGTCATGGTTAAATTTGCACAGATTTTTTTTTTAGAAAAAATAGATATTTCAGATTCTACACATGATTTATAGGCATTTGGACACCCTGCTGTGCATGAATATGATGCCATCTTCTGAGAAGGATTATTTCCTGAAATGTATATGGGATTTAGCAACAGTAACTTTTACTGGGCAGCTTAGAATGGCCAGCAAAGTACCAGAATTTACTGCTGCACAGCTTGGCCTGTCAGGCTCAGGGTTGGTGTTTATGATTTCTGCAGAAGCAGAAATAAACAACTCTCCTTAATGGCTTTCTTTATGTGTAGGCAGCGGTGGCCCTATCTGGTCTCACAACAGTAGCTGGGGCAGCACTCAGTCCCATTTCATGTGGAACCAATGTCTGAAAATTTACATTTATGCTTTTCTGGGCTTTCTCTGGCAGAAGCCAGAAATGGGAAATAGACTGAGAAGGTCTGAATGGGTAGCCTTCCAGTCCGCTGTTTTTAGGGCTATAAATACATTGTGGAGAAAATGACTCAATTTGAAAACCCTGACAGAGAGATGAGGAGAAAACGGCTGGATTCATTTTCAGATTGTCTATTGTCCATAAACCCTGCAAAAATGCTCATCAAAAGCAAATTCAAATGTCTCTCCAAGGCTGTTTCCTCAGAGTACATGATATAGTTAACTCACCATTCAACATGAATTTCAAGGCATCCTTGAACAATATCTCGGATGATGTAAAGCATATTCACAAGCATTTGAATATATTAAACATACATTTTCCTATTTAGACAAAAATAAAATGATTATCTAAAACTTTCCTGATGTAACAACAGTTTTTAAAGTTCAAAAGAACATGGACATATACTGTGTAGAGAAGCAGGCTGAAATACATTTTTTTCCAAAATGAGACAACTGTTTCATGCCAAAGAAAAGCAATCCCTTTGCCAAGCTACACATTGTTAACTGAAAATGTGTTCCATGTGGAAACAGGAAGACTTATTTTTAAGGAAAGGCTAGTGGTCTGAAGTTAGCTGGCTCAGTGCCTGTCAACTACACATTTTGGCTTCTAGTTTTACAGCTAGAATTGGAAATATTTATTTCCCCTTTTAAGACCTGTTCTTTTCCTTTGACTATTAAACCAATGTATTTGCCTGTAAACATGCATACAGAGAAAGAGACTTCCAGGCAGTACGCAGGGGGAGGATAATTTAAAATCTCTTGTAGGCAGCATATCGTAGGCTGGAAAGATTGTATTTCATTCTGTTCTCATTTTGTCCAGCTCTTTTGCCAGCATTTTTGTGTACTCATCACATTTTCTGGAAAGAAATTAAATTACCAAAGCCTTTGGCTCTTGGGTTTCAAAGCTTATGACCACAAGACAGGCACATATTTGAAATGCTTACAGTTCTACTGATGACGGTATTTACCTATCTCTACTGGTTAGAATTATCAGTATTCACAAACCTTTGAATGGCGTATTTCTGACTGTTTTGAAGGAATCATTATACTTTCATATTGTGCTGGTTGCAGGTGAATTCTGCGAGGTATCAGGAGCCCATATTGAAGAGTAGTCACAGTAAAGAAGGAAAGACCTTGAGAAAGGAGCGCTCTCTCTCTCTCTCTCTCTCTCTCTCTCTCTGTGTGTGTGTGTGTCTGTGTGTGTGTGTGTTTGTGTGTGTGTGTGTGTGTGTTTGTGTGTGTGTGTTTTGGTCTATATGCTTTAAATCCTAATACTCATTTGCTAACCATATCAAACTTAACATTATACATCCTTTAGCATTTTGATTATTTGAGAATAGAAGATATGGCTTACTATTCTTGTCTTGCTTTACATAATGCAAAAGATAATGTTAAAGGGGAGGGAAAAGAACTACCAGCATACACGCAGAATCCACTGCACATATTCCGTGAGCCTTCGGAGGCTTTCGTGGGGTAGACGTTAGCAAGTCCGTGTGGGTAAAAGCTATTTCATGCACTTTGAAGAAGGCCACATTTTGCCTTTCACACATTTCCCTGTGTTAGAATACCCAAGGTTTATTTATGATTTTGGATTTTATTTCACAGCATTCCAGTTTAGTTTAGCATGATGTATTTAATAACCATGTCGACTGTCTTAATTACCCTATAAAGCAGGGTTCCATTGGCATTTGACCCTCCATGGCATTCCAGAGAAACTGCAGGGCCATGATAATTACCAACCGCCTGTGAGAAAATTAAACAAAAAGGGCCAACTTTTAAAGCACCGTTTTAAACGACCTATTACATTGTGTGAATAAATCATTGGTGGAATAGCCTGCCTAACAGGAAAATAGCTATTCCATAGCAAAGAATTTCCCCTTGCATGATCATGAAGAGAATATTAAGTATTCTTCAGCTCAAAAGGTTAGATTTTATGTCTGTCCAATGCCTTTTAGTGACACATTTTTGTGTAATTTTACTGTAATCAAGCCTTCCCAATAGAGGTTATAGACTGGATATTTTGTCAGTATTAAACACTTTGGTGTCCATAGAATACTAAATGTGGTTGGACAAGACTAGCCAAAGATCTGCTTATAATTGAACAAAACTCAAATCCAAAGAAGATCTACACACACTTTTATTTCCCTTTACTAACACTGCCATTTGCAATAAATTTCACAAAAATTGCTAATCAATTATTTTCAGTGATAAGATTAATTTGTTATTTGTTACTCTATTAAAAACAAGCATGCAAACAAAACAAAACATGATAATCACCCTCGTGGAAGGTCTTAGTGTCTAAATAAATTTGAGAATGGTGGCCAATATGGTCTAACTGACTACAGTATCACCTTATATTCATTTATCTATCTATCTGCGCTTCAAGAAACAAACTTTAAATTCTCCCTCCTCACCACTCCCTGCTGACAAACGTTTGTTTTGTGAAAATTGATACCTTTACATGTGTTTCCTATTACGATTCCCAGTGTGGCGCTAGAGATGTGCTAGATAATTCTTTTCTGATCTCACCATAAGCCAATGATTATGGTTGTGCATTTTGAAAGTGCATACAATTCCAGTGAAGACTTGGAAAAAATTCTAGAGTTTTGTCCTATGTTATTCATTCCTATTTTAACAGTTTTCTTTGAGATAAACATGTTGGATCATATAAAGAAAACAAGCTGGGAGGGCATATAAGGTTGATTCCTAGGCTTTTTATGGTATCTTGTGTTTTTCCCACTGGCACATTTCCTGACACCCAGGAAACCAGCCAATGGATACACTGTGATACACAATGGATAATGAGTGAACCAGCACCCACCCCCACTGGAAAGGATGTATAGCAGAAAAGGCAGATCCCAGGTTTTCAGTTAGGCATCTGGACATCTCATGCTCATTACTATGGGATGTCTAATAAATTACTCACCTTCTAAGAATTTTAGTTTCCTTTCTTGTAAAATGGATGCAGTAGTAGGTATTTCATGGGTCAGCAGCACGATGGTATCTGCAAAACCCATTCTATGATGTCAGGCTCCAAATCATTGCTTAGTTTTCTTTGGATTTGATATTTTATCTCTGACTTCACCTGATTTCATAATAATAAGTCTAAAGTTTTGCTAAATGCTTTGATATTGAAGGTGGCAAGGGTTAGATGGCCAGACAACTTTCAAACATCCCTGCTTGACTCATGGATATAAGGCAGTCAGTTTGGTCAGGAGCTCCCTTTCCCAGTGGTATATATTTCCTTCTCTATGAAATTCTTTCCCACATTTAAACATTTATTGTGATTCCTTTAAGAACAGCTGAAGAAGAAACTTGTGTAATAAATAGTTTAAAAATTTAAAGAGAAGAGTGTATTTAAAAACATTTTTAAAGGATACCAACAATAAATATGTTAAAGTAGATGGGGAAAGGAACATGGGCCCTTGCCCATACAAAGACTGACAGGCAAGTAAAGAATGCTGACATGGGGAGAAGCAGTCTTTTCCAGGGAAGAGTACACCAATGGTTACCCAGGGTCAAACAGCCAGCCCTGAAAACATAATATAAGAGGCATGGTAAAGACTGAGAAGATGTGTGTGTATGTGTGTGTTTATTAATGTTACAACAATTAATGAAAAAAAGATGCAGAGGCCATGCATTTAAAGAAGGAGGAGGAGCATATAGGAGAGAGTCTGGAGAGAAGAATGGGAAAAGAAAATAGAAGGAAATATACTATAATCTCAAAAATTAGAAACAATGTCATTGGATCCTTGAATTACAGACTTCTGACTTACCCTCACCAATGAGTTCTGTCTGTATAGTTCTAATGTGAATTTGCCTTTTGCTGTTTTCCTCATTTCTGGTTTTCATGGAAAGAATATATCCTCCACCAGAGCAAAACCACTCTTTAATCCATTAATCTCTGCTCTTCAAGGTTTAGGACATTAGCCTTGCAATGTACTTAAGACTCTTGTGCTCTAATGATAGCTTCTATTCCAAAGAAATATGTCACAATTTGTCTCATTTCTAGGCAAACAACATCAAAATAGCTATCCCAGTGAAAGAGTCATGACACAGTCTGTCCCAGAGATGTGCTCACTATAACATTAAGGCAACTGGGTTTATTATATTTTTGTCATATTGGAGGTCAAACACATGGCATTGAACAGACAAGAAGACACATTACCACTAAGCTCTTTATTGAGCCTATGAAATTATTTAAGTGAATGGATGTCTCAGTTTTATTCCCCAAGTGTAAATTCCCAGGAAAAGATTCATTACCCTCTCCAAATACAAAGTGCAAAAGGAATAAGAAACTGGCCAAAGTGAAGTTTTTGCCTAGATTGAAGGAGGTATTTGCTTAATACACAGGACGAATATTTAAATGAACAAACACTTAAATAAATAAATCTCGTTCCCCTGTAGTAAGGGGAAAAGAAGAGGAGAGAAAACCAAATTTGTTGACCTGCACTTAGGTTTCTGAGATTCTTCCTTTTTTAGCATTCTGTGATGGTTGCTTTTAATGTTAACTTGCCACAAACGATAACCAACAGTAGAGACTGTCAATTGAGAAGTTGTCCTAAATTGACTTAATTGATGTAGAATGACTCAATACAGATATAGGGGGGCCATTCCGATACAGCCCATATCAAGAAGGACACGACAGAAGAAAGCTTAGTCTCTCCTTTGCTCACTTGGACTTTCCTCTCTCCATACAGTTCCTTTATCCTGTTGCTGCCGCTGCTGCCAATTTATTTGCTGATACAAGAACCAGTGTTTCCAGACTTTCTCTGCTGTAGCACTCCAGGGATTCTCTAGGTTTTCAGTGCCAGACTGGGGTTGCCAAAACACCAGCCTTGTGTACTGAAGGTTCTCAACTTCTCAGGTGTGTCTCAGCTACTGTTATTATGTCAAAGTAAGTGAACTCAATGAATAATGTGTAAGTTATGTTCCACCATAGAAGCCTGCCTAGGGCAGATTATCTCAAACATTTACTTTCTTGAAATGATAGATGAGTAACTATGGACCTGTTATGATCTAAGAAGGAGGGATTTGGGGTCGGGGTGTTAAAGTAACAAGGTTAGAAAATTATTACCTAATTACCAATTTTAAACTAAAGCACATAATTTGATTAAACCTTGACTTCACATAGACCAGGTACAGTCTTTAAAACTGGCACTAAGGAGACAGAAGCATGCAGAATTTTGTGCCATACTTATCTACATAGTAAATTCCAGTATAGGCAGGGATAGGGAGAGTAACTCTGTTTAAAACAAACAAACAAACAAAAAAAGGAACATAGCAGCTTTATTTATTTATTTATTTATTTATTTATTTATTTGTAACTTATAGGAAATTTTTTTTATTATATTTCCAATGTTATCCCCATTTCCTCCTTCCCTGGTTGGTTGCTATTGTTGTTTTTTTTATGGAGTTGCAAACCCCTTCAGCTCCTTCAGTCCTTTCTCTACCTCCTCCATTTGGTCCTGGTGCTCAGTCCAATGCAAGCATCCTCATCTGTATCAGTAAGGCTCTGGCAGAGACTCTCAGGAGATATCTATATCAGGCTCCCTTCAGCAAACACTTCTTGACATCCCCAATAGTGTCTGAGTTTGGTGACTATATATATGGGATGGATCCCCAGGCGAGGCAGTCTTTGGATGCCTTTTCTTCAGCCTCTGCTCCAAACTTTATAAAGAATTTCCTCCCTTGAGTATTTTGTTCCCCTTCTAAAAGGGACTGGAGAATCCACATTTGGTTCTTCCTTCATGAGCTTCATATGGTCTGTGAACTGTATCTTGGGTTTTGAGCTAATATCCGCTTATTAGTGAGTGCATACCATATGTGTTCTTTTATGACTGGGTTACTTCACACAGGATGATATTTTCTACTTCATCCATTTACCTAAGAATTTCATGAAGTCATTCTTTTTAATAGCTTAGTAACACCCCACTGTATACATGTACCACATTTCCTATATCAGTTCGTCTGTTTGAGGACATCAGGGTATTTTTTCCAGCTTCTGGCTATTATGAATAATAGCCACATAGTGGAGAATGTGTCCTTGTTATATGTTGGAGGAACTTTTGGGTATATGCCCAGGAGTCATAGGTCCACTAGTAGTACTATGTTCAATTTTCTGAGGAACGTCCAGACTGATTTCCAGAGTGGTTATACCAGCTGGGAATCCCTCCAACAATGAAGAAGTGTTCCTATTTCTGCACATCATTGCCAGCATCTGCTGCCACCCGAGTTTTATCTTAGTTATTCTGACTGGAATCTGGTGGAATCTCAGGGTTGTTTTGATTGGATTTCCCAGATGACTAAGAATGTTGAACATTTGTTTAGGTGCTTCTTGGCCATTTGATATTCCTTAGCTGAGAATTCTTTGTTTAGCTTTGTATTCCATTTTTTAATAGGATAATTTGGTTCACTAGAGTCTAGCTTCTTGTGTTTAGTACATATTAGATATTAGCCCTCTATCAGATGTAGAATTGGTCAAGATCTTTTGCCAATCTGTTGGTTGCCATTTTGTTCTATTGACAGTGCCCTCTGCCTTACAGAAGATTTGAAATTTTATGAGGACCCATTTGTTGATTGTTTATGATAGAGCATAAGCCATTGGTATTCTGTCAGGAAAATTTCACCTGTGCCTATGTGTTTGAGACTCTTCCTCACTTTGTCTTCTATTAGTTTCAGTGTATCTGGGTTTATGTGGAGGTCTTGGATCTACTTGGACTTGAGCTTTGTACAATGAGATAAGAATGAATCGATTTGCATTCTTCTACATGCTGACCTCCAGTTTCATCATTTGATGAAAATACTATCTTGTTTCCATTGGAAGGTTTAGTTCCTTTGTCAAAGATCAAGTGACCATAGGTAGGTGGGTTCATTTCTACGTCTTCAATTCTATTTCATTGATCTACCTGCCTGAGTCTGTACCTATACCATGCAGTTTTAATGACGGTTATTCTGTAATACAGTTTGAGGTTAGGGATGGTGATTCCCTCAGATGTGCTTTTATTGTTGAGAATAGTTTTCGCTATCATTTTTTTTATTAACTTGAGTGTTTCTTATTTACATTTCAAGTGTTATTCCCTTTCCCGGTTTCCGGGCAAACATCCCCCCTAATCCCTCCCCCTCCCCTTCTTGATGGGTGTACCCCTCCCCATCCTCCCCCCATTGCCGCCCTGCCCCCAACAATCACGTTCACTGAGGGTTCAGTCTTAGCAGGACCAAGGGCTTCCCCTTCCACTGGTGATATTACTAGAATATTCATTGCTACCTATGAGGTCAGAGTCCAGGGTCAGTCCATGTATAGTCCTTAGGTAGTGTCTTAGTCCCTGGAAGCTCTGGCTGCTTGGCATTGTTGTTCATAAGGGGTCTCGAGCTCCATCAAGCTCTTCGAGTTCTTTCTCTGATTCCTTCAACAGGGGTCCCGTTCTCAGTTCAGTGGTTTGCTGCTGGCATTCGCCTCTGTATTTGCTGTATTCTGGCTGTGTCTCTCAGGAGCAATCTACATCTCTGACTCCTGTCGGTCCGCCCTTCTTTGCTTCATCCATCTTGTCTAATTGGATGGCTGTATATGTATGGGCCACATGTGGGGCAGGCTCTGAATGGGTGTTCCTTCTGTGTCTGTTTTAATCTTTGCTTCTCTATTCCCTGCCAAGGGTATTCTTGTTCCCCTTTTAAAGAAGGAGTGAAGCATTCACATTTTGATCATCCTTCTTGAGTTTCATTTGTTCTAGGCATCTAGGGTAATTCAAGAATTTGGGCTAATAGCCACTTATCAATGAGTGCATACCATGTGTGTTTTTCGGTGATTGGGTTACCTCACTCAGAATGATATTTTCCAGTTCCAACCATTTGCCTATGAATTACATAAAGTCATTGTTTTTGATAGCTGAGTAATATTCTATTGTGTAGATGTACCATATTTTCTGTATCCATTCCTCTGTTGAAGGGCATCTGGGTTCTTTCCAGCTTCTGGCTATTATAAATAAGGCTGCTATGAACATAGTGGAGCACGTGTCTTTTTTATATGTTGGGGCATCTTTTGGGTATATGCCCAAGAGAGGTATAGCTGGATCCTCAGGCAGTTCAATGTCCAATTTTCTGAGGAACCTCCAGACTGATTTCCAGAATGGTTGTACCAGTCTGCAATCCCACCAACAATGGAGGACTGTTTCTCCTTTTCCACCTCTTCCACAGCATTTGCTGTAACCTGAGTTTTTGATCTTAGCCATTCTCACTGGTGTGAGGTGAAATCTCAGGGTTGTTTTGATTAGCATTTCCCTTATGACTAAAGAAGTTGAACATTTCTTTAGGTGTTCTCAGCCATTCGGCATTCCTCAGCTGTGAATTCTTTGTTTAGCTCTGAACCCCATTTTTCAATAGGGTTATTTGTCTCCCTGTGGTCTAACTTCTTGAGTTCTTTGTATATTTTGGATATAAGGCCTCTATCTGTTGTAGGATTGGTAAAGATCTTTTCCCAATGTGTTGGTTGCTGTTTTGTCCTAACCACAGTGTCCTTTGCCTTACAGAAGCTTTGCAGTTTTATGAGGTCCCATTTGTCGATTCTTGGTCTTAGAACATAAGCCATTGGTGTTTTGTACAGGAAATTTTTTCCAGTGCCCATGTGTTCCAGATGCTTCCCTAGTTTTTCTTCTATTAGTTTGAGTGTATCTGGTTTGATGTGGAGGTCCTTTATCCACTTGGACTTAAGCTTTGTACAGGGTGATAAGAATACTTTGATCTTCCTTCTTCTACATGGTGACCTCCAGTTGAACCAGCACCCTTTGCTGAAAATGCTATCTTGTTTCCATTTGATGGTTTTGGCTCCTTTGTCAAAAATCAAGTGCCCATAGGTGTGTAAGACCCATTTCTGGGTCGTCAATTCTGTTCCATTGGTCTATCTGTCTGTCTCTGTACCAATACCATGCAGTTTTTTATCACTATTGTTCTGTAATACTGCTTGAGGTCAGGGATAGTGATTCCCCCTGAAGTCCTTTTATTGTTGAGGATAGTTTTAGCTATCCTGGGTTTTTTGTTATTCCAGATGAATTTGCAAATTGTTCTGTCTAACTCTTTGAAGAATTGGACTGGTATTTTGATGGGGATTGCATTGAATCTGTAGATCGCTTTTGGTGAAATGGTCATTTTTACTATATTACTTTTGACAATCCATGAGCATGGGAGATCTTTCCATCTTCGGAGTCTTATTCAATTTCTATCTTCAGAGGCTTGAAGTTCTTATTGTACAGATCTTTTACTTGCTTGGTTAAAGTCACATCGAGGTACTTTATATTATTTGGATCTATAATGAAGGGTGTCGTTTCCCTAATTTCTTTCTCGGCTTGTTTCTCTTTTGTGTAGAGGAAGGCTACTGATTTATTTGAGTTAATTTTATACCCAGCCACTTTGCTAAAGTTGTTTATCTGCTTCAGTAGTTCTCTGGTGGAACTTTTGGGATCACTTAAGTATACTATCATATCATCTGCAAATACTGATATTTTGACTTCTTCTTTTCCTATCTGTATCCCCTTAACCTCCTTTTGTTGTCTGATTCCTCTGGCTAGAACTTCAAGAACTATATTGAATATGTAGGGAGAGAGTGGGCAGCCTTGTCTAGTCCCTGATTTTAGTGGGATTGCTTCAAGTTTCTCTCCATTTATTTTAATGTTAGCAACTGGTTTGCTGTACATGGCTTTTACTATGTTTAAGTATGGGCCTTGAATTCCAATTCTTTCCAGGACTTTTATCATGTAGGGGTGTTGAATTTTGTCAAATGCTTTCTCAGCATCTAATGAAATGATCATGTGGTTTTGTTCTCTCAGTTTGTTTATATACTGGTTCATGTTGATGGTTTTCGGTATATTAAACCATCCCTGCATGCCTGGGATGAAGCCTACTTGATCATGGTGGATGATTGTTTTGATGTGCTCTTGGATTCGGTTTGCCAGAATTTTACTGAGTATTTTTGCGTCGATATTCATAAGGGAAATTGGTCTGAAGTTCTCTTTCTTTGTTGGGTCTTTGTGTGGTTTAGGTATAAGAGTAATTGTGGCTTCATAGAAGGAATTCGGTAGTGCTCCATCTGTTTCAATTTTGTGGAATAGTTTGGATAATATTGGTATGAGGTCTTCTATGAAGGTCTGATAGAATTCTGCACTAAACCCATCTGGACCTGGGCTCTTTTTGTTTGGGAGACCTTTAATGACTCCTATTTCCTTAGGAGTTATGGGGTTGTTTAACTGGTTTATCTGTTCCTGATTTAACTTCGATACCTGGTATCTGTCTAGGAAATTGTCCATTTCCTGAAGATTTTCAAATTTTGTTGAATATAGGTTTTTATAGTAAGATTCGATGATTTTTTGAATTTCCTCTGAATCTGTAGTTATGTCTCCCTTTTCATTTCTCATTTTGTTAATTTGGACGCACTCTCTGTGTCCTCTCGTTAGTCTGGCCAAGGGTTTATCTATCTTGTTGATTTTCTCAAAGAACCAACTTTTGGTTCTGTTGATTCTTTCTATGGTCCTTTTTGTTTCTACTTGGTTGATTTCAGCTCTGAGTTTGATTATTTCCTGCCTTCTACTCCTCCTGGGTGTATTTGCTTCTTTTTGTTCTAGAGCTTTTAGGTGTGCTGTCAAGCTGCTGACATATGCTCTTTCCTGTTTCTTTCTGCAGGCACTCAGCGCTATGAGTTTTCCTCTTAGCACAGCTTTCATTGTGTCCCATAAGTTTGGGTATGTTGTATCTTCATTTTCATTAAATTCTAAAAAGTTTTTAATTTCTTTCTTTATTTCTTCCTTGACCAGGGTTTCATTGAGTAGAGCATTGTTCAATTTCCACGTATATGTGGGCATTCTTCCCTTACTGTTATTGAAGACCAGTTTTAGGCCGTGGTGGTCCGATAGCACGCATGGGATTATTTCTATCTTTCTGTTCCTGTTGAGGCCCGTTTTTTGACCAATTATATGGTCAATTTTGGAGAAAGTACCATGAGGAGCTGAGAAGAAGGTATATCCTTTTGCTTTAGGATAGAATGTTCTATAAATATGTGTTAAGTCCATTTGGCTCATGACTTGTCTTACTCTGTCTACATCTCTGTTTAATTTCTGTTTCCATGATCTGTCCATTGATGAGAGTGGGGTGTTGAAATCTCCTATTATTATTGTGTGAGGTGCAATGTGTGTTTTGAGCTTTAGTAAGGTTTCTTTTACGTATGTAGGTGCCCTTGCATTTGGGGCATAGATATTTAGGATTGAGAGTTCATCTTGGTGGATTTTTCCTTTGATGAATATGAAGTGTCCTTCCTTATCTTCTTTGATGATTTTTAGATGAAAATTGATTTTATTTGATATTAGAATGGCTACTCCAGCTTGCTTCTTCTGACCATTTGCTTGGAAAGTTGTTTTCCAGCCTTTCACTCTGAGGTAATGTCTGTCTTTGTCTCTGAGGTGTGTTTCCTGTAGGCAGCAGAATGCAGGGTCCTCGTTGCGTATACAGTTTGTTAATCTATATTTTTTTATTGGGGAGTTGAGGCCATTGATGTTGAGAGATATTAAGGAATAGTGATTATTGCTTCCTGTTATATTCATATTTGGATATGAGGTTATGTTTTTGTGCTTTTCTTCTCTTTGTTTTGTTCCCAAGACGATTAGTTTCTTGCTTCTTCTAGGGTATAGCTTGCTTCCTTATGTTGGGCTTTACCATTTATTATCCTTTGTAGTGCTGGATTTGTAGAAAGATATTGTGTAAATTTGGTTTTGTCATGGAATATCTTGGTTTCTCCATCTATGTTAATTGAGAGTTTTGCAGCATACAGCAACCTGGGTTGGCATTTGTGTTCTCTTAGGGTCTGTATGACATCTGTCCAGGATCTTCTGGCTTTCATAGTTTCTGGCGAAAAGTCTGGTGTGTTTTTGATAGGTCTGCCTTTATATGTTACATGACCATTTTCCCTTACTGCTTTTAATATTCTTTCTTTATTTTGTGCGTTTGGTGTTTTGACTATTATGTGACGGGAGGTGTTTCTTTTCTGGTCCAATCTATTTGGAGTTCTGTAGGCTTCTTGTATGTCTGTGGGTATCTCTTTTTTTTAGGTAAGGGAAGTTTTCTTCTATGATTTTTTGAAGATATTCACTGGTCCTTTGAGCTGGGATTCTTCACTCTCTTCTATACCTATTATCCTTAGGTTTGATCTTGTCATTGAGTCCTGGATTTCCTGTATGTTTTGGACTAATAGCTTTTTCCGCTTCACATTATCTTTGACAGTTGAGTCAATGATTTCTATGGAATCTCCTGCTCCTGAGATTCTCTCTTCCATCTCTTGTATTCTGTTGTTGAAGCTCGTATCTTCAGTTCCTTGTCTCTTCTTTTGGTTTTCTATATCCAGGGTTGTTTCCATGTGTTCTTTCTTGATTGCTTCTATTTCCATTTTTAATTCCTTCAACTGTTTGATTGTGTTTTCCTGGAATTCTTTCAGGGATTTTTGTGACTCCTCTATGGGCTTCTACTTGTTTATTTATGTTTTCCTGGAATTCTTTCAGGGATTTTTGCGATTCCTCTCTGTAGGCTTCTACTTGTTCTCTAAGGGAGTTCTTCACGTCTTTCATGAAGTCCTCCAGCATCATGATCAAATATGATTTTGAAACTAGATCTTGCTTTTCTGGTGTGTTTGGATATTCTGTGTTTGCTTCAGTGGGAGAATTGGCCTCCGATGATACCATGTAGTCTTGGTTTCTGTTGTTTGGTTCCTGCGCTTGCCTCTCACCATCAGATTATCTCTAGTGTTACTTTGTTCTGTTATTTCTGACCGTGGCTAGACTGTCCTATAAGCCTGTGTGACAGGAGTGCTGTAGACCTGTTTTCCTGTTTTCTTTCAGCCAGTTATGGGGACAGAGTGTTCTGTTTTCGGGCGTGTAGTTTTTCCTATCTACAGGTTTTCAGCTGTTCCTGTGGGCCTGTGTCTTGAGTTCACCAGGCAGGTTGCTTGCAGCAGAAAAGTTGGTCTTACCTGTGGTCCCGAGGCTCAAGTTTGCTCGTGGGGTTTTGCTTATGAGGTCGCCGAGTTGGCAGCAACCAGGAAGATCTGCGCCGCCCTTTCCGGGAGCTTCTGTGCACCAGGGTTTCAGATTGCGTTTGGTGTTTTCCTCTGGTGTCAGAGATGTGTGCAGAGTGCAGTCTCTTCTGGTTTCCCAGGTGTGTCTGCCTCTCTGAAGGTTTAGCTCTCCCTCCCACGGGATTTGGGTGCAAAGAACTGTTTATCAGGTCGGTCCCTTCAGGTTCTGACATTGTCTCAGACTCAGTGGATCTGCTGCTCCTGGGCCCTCCTCTACGGAGACCCAGAGGCTGTATACAGTTTCCTCTTGGGCCAGGGATGTGAGCAGGGGTGGGCAGTGTTGGTGTTCTCTTCTGCTCTGCAGCCTCAGGAGTGCCCACCTGACCAGGCGGTGAGGTCTCTCTCCCATGTGGTTTGGGAGCAGAGAGCTGCTGCGGGCAGGGATCCCCCGGTTTGGGACTCCTGCTAAATACTGGAAGTGTCCGGTCCTAGAGGAATTTTGCCTCTATGTGTCCTGAGTTCACCAGGCAGGTAGCTTGCAGCAGAAAAGGTGGTCTTACCTGTGGTCCCGAGGCTCAAGTTTGCTCGTGGGGTGTTGCTTATGAGCTCTCTGCCGTGGCAGCCACCAGGAAGCATTTTTTTTTTGTTATTCCAAATGAATTTGCAAAATGATCTTTCTAGCTCTATGAAGAAATCAGTTGGAAATTTGATGTGGATTTCATTGAATCTGTAGATTTCTTTCAGCAAGATGGCCATTTTTACTACATTATTCCTGCCATTCCATGAGCATGGGAGATCTTTGTTTTTCTTTTACTGGACATTTTTGTTTATGTTTCAAATATTATTCCCTTTCCAGTTTCTGGGACATAAGCCCACTATCCCCTCCACATCCCCTTCTATAAGTGTGTTCTCCCTATCAACTCCCTTTCCCGCCCCCCTCCCCTGACATTCCCCTACACTGGGGAGTCCAGCCTTGGCAGGACCAAGGGATTCTCCTCCCATTGGTGCACAGCAAGCCCATCCTCTGCTACATATGTAGCTGGAGCCCCTGGTCATTCCATGTGTACTCTTTGGGTACTGGTTTAGTCCCTGGGAGCTCTAGTTGGTTGGCATTGTTTTTCTTACAGGGCTGCAAACCCCTTCAGCTCTTTCAATCCTTTCTCTAATTCCTCCAATGGGGATCCCTTTCTCAGTTCAATAGTTTGCTGCTAGCATTTGCCTCTGTATTTGACATGCTCTGGCTGTGCCGCTCATGAGAGAGCTAGGTCCTGCTCCTGTCAGCATGGATGTCTTTGCTTCATCAATCTTATCTAGTTTTGGTGGCCATATACATATGCAGTATACCCATGTGGGGAAGTCTCCGAATGGCTGTTCCTCCAGTCTATGCTCCAGCCTTTGACTCCATATCCCCTCCTATGAATATTGTTCCCCCTTTTAAGAAGGAGTGAAGCATCCACCCTTTGGTCATCCTTCTTCCAATTTCTGAGATATTTGATTTCTTTCTTCAGAGACTTGAAGTTCTTGTCATACAGATTTTTCACTTGCTTTGTTAGAGTTATACAAAGGTATTTTTTATTATTTGTGACTATTGTGAAGTGTGTCATTTTCCTAATTTCTTTTTCAGCCTGTTTATCCTTTGAGTAGAGGAATGCTACTGATATTTATTTTTTTTAGTTAACTTTATATCCAGCCACTTTGCTGAAGTTGTTTATCAGCTATAGGATTTCTCTAGTGAAATTTTGGGTGTCACTTAAATATACTATCATATCATCTGTTAATTGTGATATTTTGACTTCTTCCTTTCCAATTTATATCTCTTTGACCTCCACTTATTTTCTGAAGGCTCTGGCTAGACCTTCAAGTACTTTATTGAATAGGTAGAGAGAGAATTGGCAGCCTCCTTTAGTCCTTGATTTTAGTGGGCTTGGTTCAAGTTTCTCTACATTTAGTTTGCTATATATTGCTCTTACTATGTTTAGGTATGGGCCTTGAATTCCTGATCTTTCTAAGGCCTTTGCCATGATGGGGTGTTGAATTTTGTCAAGTGCTTTCTAAGCATCTAATGAGATGATCATGTGGGTTTTTTTTTTAGTTTGTTTATATAGTGTATTATGTTGACGGATTTCTGTATATTGAATTATTCCTGCATCCCTGGGATGAAGCCTACTTGATCCTGGTTGATGATCATATTGTTGTGTTTGTGGATTCAGTTGGGAGAATTTTTTTAAGTATTTTTCTATCAATATTCATGTCTGAAGTTCTCTCTCTCTCTTTTTTTTTTTTTTTGAATTTCCTCAGTTTCTGTTGTTGTGGCTCCCTTTTCCTTTCTGATTTTGTTAATCTGCACACTCTTTGTCCTCTGCTTAATCTGACTGTGGGATTATCTATCTTATTGATTTTCTCAAACAACCAGCTCCTTGTTTTTTGGATTCTTTGTGTAATTGTTTTTGTTTCTACCTGGTTGACTTGGGCTCTAAATTTGGTTATTTCCTGCCTTTTACTCTGCTTTGTTTTTGTTTGTTTGTTTGTTTTTACTGTTGTTGTTCTAGAGCTTTCATGTGTGCTCTGAAGCTTCAACTGTCTGCTCTCTCCAGTTTATTTTGGAGGCACTCAGAGATATGAGTTTTCCCCTCAGCACTGCTTTTATTGTATCCTTTAAGATTGAGTATGTTGTGCCTTCATTTTCATTAAATTCTAAAAAGTCTTTAATTTCTTTATTTCTTCCTTGACAAAGTTGTTATTGAGTAGAACATTGTTCAGCTTTCATGTGTACGTGGGATTTCTGCTGTTTTTATTTTTATTGATGACCAGCCTTTGTCCATGTTGATTTGATAGGATGCATGTGATTATTTCAATCTTCTTGTGTCTCTTGAGGCAAGTTTTGTTACTGATTATATTTTCAATTCTGGAGAAGGTACCATGTGGTCCTGAGAATAAGATATATTCTTTTGTTTTATGATGAACTGTTCTATAGAAGTCTTTAAATCCCTTTGATTCATCCCTTCTTTTAGTTTCACACTGTCTCTGTTTTGTTTCTGATTCCATGATTTGTCAGTTGATGAGATTGTGATGTTGAAGTCTCTCACCTTTATTGTATGCTTTGAACTTTATTAAAGTTTCTTTTATCAATGTGTGTGCCCTTGTATTTGGACATAGGTGTTCAGAATGGAGAGTTCATCTTGGTAAAGTTTTTTTCTTTGATGAGTATGAATTTTTCTACTTTACCTTTTTTGATAATTTTTAGTTGAAAGTCTATTTTATTCCGTATTAGAATGGCTACTCTACCTTATTTCTTGGGACCATTTGCTTGCATATTTTTCCAGCCCCTTACTCTCAGGTAGTGCCTGTCTTTGTCATTGAGTTGCATTTCCTGTATGTAGCAAAATGCTGGTCCTGTTTATTTATCCAACCTGCTAGTCTATGTTTATTATTTGGGAATTCAGTCCAGTGATGTTAAGAGTTATTAATAGAGATTGTTGTTTCCTTTGATTATTGATTGTTAGAGGTGGAATTATGTTTTTTGCCTGTCTTCTTTTGGGTTGGTTGAAAGAAGATAATTTTCTTCCATTTTCTAGGGTGTAGATTCCCTCCCTATGTTGGAGTTTTCTATCTGTTATTCTTTGTAGGGCTGGATTTGTAGAAAGATATTGTATAAATTTGGGTTTGTCATAGAATATTTTTGTTTCTCCATCTATGTTAATTGAGAGGTTTTCTGGATAGAGTAGCCTGGACTGGCATTTGCATTCTCTTACAGTCTGTATTACATCTGTCCAGGATCTTCTAGCTTTCATAGTTTCTGTTGAGAAGTCTGGTGTAATTCTGACAGATCTGCCTTTATATGTTACTTGACCTTTTTTCCTTACTGCTTTTAATATTCTTTCTTTGTTTTGGGCATTTGGTGTTTTCACAATCATGTGACAGGAAGAATTTCTTTTCTGGTCCAATCTATTTGTGGTTCTGTTGGCTTCTTGTATGTTCATGGGCACCTTGTTCTTTAGGTTAGGGAAGTTTTCTTTTATCATTTTGTTGAAGATGTTTACTGGTGCTTTAAATTGGGAGTCTTCACTCTCTTCTATACCCATTTCTCTTCAGTTGATCTTCTTATTTTGTCCTGGATTTCCTGGATGTTTTGGGTTAAGAGTTTTTAGCATTTTGCATTTTCTTTGACCGTTGTCTCAGTGTTTTCTACGGTATTTCTGCACCTGAGATTCTTGATTCAATCTCTTATATTCTGTTGGTGATGCTTGCATATATGACTAGTGATCTCCTTCTTAAGTTTTCTATCTCCAGAGTTGTCTCCCTTTGTGATTTTTTTATTGCTTTTTTTTCCAATTTTAGATCCTGGATGGTTTTGTTCAATTCCTCCACCTGTTTGGTTATGTTTTCCTGTAACTCTTTAAGGGATTTTTGTGTTTCCTCTATAAGGGATTCTACTTGTTTACCTATGTTGTCCTGTATTTCTTTTTTTTTTTTTTGGTTCTTTTTTTCGGAGCTGGGGACCGAACCCAGGGCCTTGCGCTTCCTAGGTAAGCGCTCTACCACTGAGCTAAATCCCCAGCCCAGTCCTGTATTTCTTTAAGGGAGTTATTTATGTTCTTCTTAAAGTCCTCTAATATCATTATGGAATGCGATTTTAACACCAAATTTTGCTTTTTCAGTGTGTTGAGGTATCCAGTACTTGTTGTGATTGGAGAACTGAGTTCTGATATTGCCAAATAGTCTTGGTATCTGTTGATTACATTCTTGCCCTTTCCTTTTGCCATCTGGTTATCCCTGATGTTAGTTTGTCTTGCTGTGTCTGTGGTGTTCGATATACTGGGACCTTTTTGTGTACTGTTAGTTGGAGACTGTAAGGTAGAACAGACCCTGGTAACCTCATTTGAGTCAGTACATTTATCCAGGCAGTGGTCCATTTTTCTACAGTCAACCGTCTTACTCTGACTTGTGATTCTCTTAAAAACAATAAAGGAGCATGGCCTCAGTGTGCGTCAGCAGCAGCAGCAGCAGCAGAGGCAGTGGCAGCGGAGTGACCCGCACGGGTGTTTTTGTCGGGTCACCGTGCCTCCCTACCTGATCAGCGGCGGCACCCGCTACGTTCCCAACGATACGTTCCCAAGGATGGGCTCACCGCGCAGCAGCTCTTCACCAATGCGGAAGGCCTCACCTACCACGATTTCCTGATCCTTCCAGGATTCATAGACTTATGGCAGATGAAGCGGACCTGACATCAGCCCTGACCCGGAAGACCACACTGAAGACACCACTGATCTCGTCTCCCATGGATACTGTGACAGAGGCTGACATGGCCATTGCAATGGCTCTCATGGGAGGAATTGGTTTCATTCACTTTAACTGTACTCCAGAGTTCCAGGCCAATGAAGAGCGGAAGGTCAAGAAGTTTGAGCAAGTCTTCATCACAGACCCTGTGGTCCTGAGCCCTTCACATACCGTGAGTGATGTTTTCAATGCCAAAATACAACATGGCTTCTCTGGTATCCCTGTCCCCGCTATGGGCACCATCGGAGCAAGCTGGTGAGCATCGTTACCTCCTGAGACATCGACTTCCTTGCTGAGAAGGACCACACCACCCTCCTCAGTGAGGTGATGACGCCGAGGACCGAGCTGATGGTGGCTCCAGCAGGTGTGACATTGAAAGAGGCAAATGAGATTTTATAGCGCAGCAAGAAGGGAAGCTGCCCATAGTCAACGATCAAGGCAAGCTGGTAGCCATCATTGCACGCACAGACCTGAAAAAGAACAGAGACTACCCTCTGGCCTCCAAGGACTTCCACAAGTATCTGTTGTGTGGGACATCTGTGGACACCCATGAGGATAGCAAATACCATGTGGATCTGCTCACTCAGTCCAGCGCTGACTTCATAGTGCTAGATTCATCCCAGGGGAACTCGGTATATCAGATCGCCATGGTGCGCTATATCAAGCAGAAGTATCCCCACCTCCAAGTGACTGGGGAAACGTAGTGACAGCGGCCCAGGTCAAGAATACTAGTGTGGATGGGCTTCCCGTGTGCCTGGGCTATGGTTCCATCTGCATCACTCAGGAATTGATGGCCTGTGGTCGACCCCAGGGCACTGCTGTCTACAAGGTGGGTGAGTATGCCCGGCGCTTTGGGGTGCTGGTAATAGCTGATGGTGGTATCCAGACCGTGGGCCATGTGGTCAAAGCCCTGGCACTCGGAGCCTCTACAGTGCTGGCTGCTACCACAGAGGCCCCTGGTAAATACTCCTTCTCAGACGGGGGTGAGGCTTAAGAAGTACCAAGACATGGGTTCCCTGGACGCCATGGAGAGGAGCAGCAGCAGCAGCCAGAAGCGATACTTCTGTGAGGGGGACAAAATGAAGATCGCATAGGGTGTCTCAGGCTCCATCCAGGATAAAGGCTGCATTCAGAAGTTTGTGCCCTACCTCATAGCAGGGATCCAGCATGGCTGTCAGTATACTGGGGCCCAAAGCTTGTGTATCCTGCGATCCATGATGTACTCAGGAGAGCTCAAGTTTGAGAAGCAGACCATGTCAGCCCAGATAGAGGGCAGCGTGCATGGCCTAGGCTCTTATGAGAAGTGGGTGTACTGAGGACTGCGGGGAAGACCAAGGCAGTGGAGAGGGCGAATCCCAGGTTTCCACTCCAGGAACAGCCCCCTCCATAACTGAATGGTCCATAGATTTGCACTACAGGTTCCCCAGCTCCTTTCCAGGGAGAGGAGTGGAGTCCCTGAGGGGACTGTAGCCCCTCTCTGGGCAATCCCACAGAGTCAGGTAGCCCCCTGTGCCAGGCTGCCCCGTGAGATCTTCTGGGTTCCCCCTTCCTCAGCCACCTGAGCCCAGTCAACCTTGGTTCTCAGGCCCTATGCCTGCCTCAGGTCTTTCTCGCTGCAGCCTGCTCTGGCCCAGTGTCCAACTCTGACCCCTGGGGAAGGTAGACCCTCCTGGCTTCTCCTATAGGGCACATATCTCTTGCTGCCCACTTGCTCCCAGGAAATGGTGCTCTTCTGACCCTGCCTCTGGCCCATCCTTGGAGTGCTGTCCTCTCAGCCATGTGGCACTGTGGGTTTTGGTTCTAGGCCAGGGGGAGGTCTCTGCTCCCTTCCTCTGGCATGAGGCTCCCATGGGACCTGTTCCTCAGTCTACTTCCCTGTCTCTAAGCCCAGGGAGGGCCCGATGATGACCGCCTACCCTTCATTCCTGACTCACCATTGTCCCCAGGTGTACCGTCCCTGCCCTCTCTTCTCAGCTGCAGATGAAGGCTTTAACTTTGCACACTTTGGGGTCACAATTGTGTCATTATACATTAAATAATCTGAATAAATCAAGGAGTTAACAATGGAAAAGAACAATAAAGAGCCCCATATTTTAATTGCCTCTTTAAATTTTATATTGGTGTCTCTTTCTTGACTCCAACAGATTCCAGATAATAAACTGCTAGTATACTCAAGCCAGACCCAAATACTCCAAAACCTCTGGCTAAACACTTCCAGAGATCACAGTTGTTTTCCTGGAGTTTTATCTATTTCTGGGAACAGATGATGTCAGTCACAGTTAGGTCAATAAAGTTTGCCTGTGAACAAGGAAGGCTTAAGAACAGGTCTTGAGACGAGATGCTACTGAGCAGAGCTGGTAGATTTCGTGCTAGCCAAGTCTCAGGGTTTACTGTGCTGATTGACTGCACTCATATTCGCTTATCCTAGTGTGACTTCAGTATACAAGACGAGTTTATAGATTATTAGTTTTTTTAACTTTTTTCTTTTATTGAGTATTGATTCTTTTCTCTTACGATAAAACCTGATTGTAGTTTCTCCTCCCTCTAGTCCTCCCAGTTTTTTCTCTCCTCCTCCTCCCTATGGATCCACTCCTTTTCTGTATCTCATTGGGGGAAAAAAGGTTTCTAACAGATAGCCACCAAACACAACAAAGTAAAATATAATAAGATAAAGCAAAAGCTGTTATATCAAAGTTTGACATGGAAACACAAGAGAGGGAAAACAATCCCATGAATAAGTACAAGAGTCAGAGAAGTAACCTTTCTAAAAGATAGTAGTTGCATAAAAATAATAATGTAACAGATATATATTCAGAGGGCCTGGTGTGGAGCCATGAAGACCCTGTGCTTTCTGTTTCAGTCCCTGTGAGTTCATATATACCTTGTTTATTTGATTCAGGAAGACTTATTTTGCTGGTGTTTTCTATTCCCTCTGGCCCTTGCAAACTTTCCATTTCCTTTTCCACAGGTTCTCTGAGCATAGAGGAAAGGGATTTAATGGATTTCTCCAATATAGAATCAGTGCTTAATATCTGGCTGTGGATCTCTGCATTTGGTCTTATATGTTTCAGGAGGAAGCCTCTCTGATGATGACTAGATAAGGCAGGGATATCTAAGTATAGGAGAATTAATTAGGAGTCATTTTATTTGGATATATTTACATTGGATATGTATATGTATATATGTATCTGTACGTGTATGTATATGTACGTATCAGACCGATTATGTTTTGTTTTACCCTAGGTCTCTGCACTATCTATATCTGGTTATTGGTAACCCAAGGAATGGCACATGTGGTCTTTCTTATGAAGTAGAGGAGTGCACAAATATTTATATAGTTTTTTACTCTGCTATGAGGAAAATGCAACACAACAGAAAGAAAGTAAATGAGATGATTTCAAAAGTTTCAAAGTAACTAGTACATAGGTGATAGGAACTCTATGGGAAGACCAATTGAGTCAACTAATCTGTACCCCTGGAAGCTCTCAGAGACTGAGCCACCAATCAAAGAACATGCACAGGCTAGACTGAGAGTCCCGGGACATATGTAGCAGACGTGCAGCTCAGTCTCTGTATGGGTCCCTCACAACTGGATCATGGTCTCCCTAAAGCTGTAGCCTGAGTGGAATCCATTCCCTAACAGGACTACCTTGTTCTGTTGCTCCTAATGCTACAGAAAGTTGATGAGCCAGGGTGGGAGGATATCCTTTCAAAGGGGTTAGGGTGGGAGAAGGGATTCTATGAAGAGGGATGAGTAGGAGGACAGCTTTTGTGATGTAAACAAACAAATAAATAAATTTTAATTAAATGGATAGTATCAAAACTAACACACACACACACACACACACACACACACACACACACACACACACCCTTGTCTGCCTTGTTCTATGATGGAATTCTTTAAATGGCATAGATTATTATGTCCATCTTTTCCCTTTGACATTCCTTTCCCTTCCTCCCAGTTTTGAATGAATCTGCTGATGTTTACCAGAACCTGGAGCTGATCTGCCACTCAAGTCACTATTGTTTTTTCCAAAACATCTATTTCTTTATTTTCATTAACCTTCTTTCTTGAGTATAGCAGTAATTTGGGATCCCAGTATAGCGTGTTACCAATTGTATCACCAGAGGGTAAGACTCAGTAATATGATAGAGGAAAGAGATTTCCTTTAAGGAAGGAAGCATAGGAAACATCCTGGATCCCTAGAACGTGGTTAGAACAGACAAGCCACTTTCTGTATAGCTCCTTTTTATAGCATGTTGCCTTTGAATAGCTGCAGCAGTATTTCAAAGGCTGGCATGCACTTTTGATTTTCTGGCTTTGCAGATTTTTCAAATAAACACCATGTTACCAATCATCATACAAACCATCTTTATGCTTAGGGTCAGAGTAAAGTTAGAATAACCTTTCCATAGCACACATCTGCTGCTCTAAATTTTAACTAATTGGAAATCTAGTCTGAGAAACTCTTTTGCCTGTTGTCAACCTGAGAAAACCCAAATAGCATATATTTGTATGCTTCATGGACTCTGTGCATGATGAAAGTATTACAGGTCTCTCCATTCAGTAATGGTACTATATATGTTAATTTATATCAAAATAATGATTCCATTTAAATATAAAACTAAGCTTTAAGCTCTTTTCAAGGATTAGGTGTTGTGCAATATGCCAGTGGCATATTAATTTTATGAGTCAATACTGACTCTAGGTGCATATAGTCACCCAAAGAGAAATATTAGTTTCAGATAAATCAAGAAAAATATTCGCAGTCTTAAAAATGATAAGATCTGAGCTAATTTTGGATGTCAAGGAAAAATCATCCCATGATATCACAATGAAAGATGAGTAGTGAATTAAACAAAGAGACAAGGGTGGGGCTTCACAGCTCAGTGAGCAGACTATCCAAGGGGGACACAAAAAGTGAATTACAAGTATCATTTTGGCTAGAACCTAGAGGAGCAAGAGAGAGCATAGCCCTTGGGGAGACCAGAAAGATGGGAAGGAGCCAAAGTTTGAAGAGCCTCATAAGCCATGTTAAGAATGTTTTTAATTAAAGTAGACTTGAGGAAAACTCTACAGATTTGGAACAGATGCTGTGGGAAATGGGAACTAGCTGTTGAGAGAGGAGCGAAGGGATTGCCAATGTTTGCAAA
This sequence comes from Rattus norvegicus, assembly GCF_021556685.1. Lineage (NCBI taxonomy): Eukaryota > Metazoa > Chordata > Mammalia > Rodentia > Muridae > Rattus > Rattus norvegicus. The sequence continues at coordinate 97,835,027 of NC_141535.1, forward strand.
GGCCCAGCTGAGGTTGGACATCATGACAATGTAATGAAAGCAATCAGCAAAGCTATTTAATTTTCTCCAACAACACTTAGCAGCCTGGAAATCGGATGAGAACTCTAAGTAACCAGCTTGCCTCAAAAGTAGGTTGTTCTAGGAAAAATACAAAGGAAAAACAAAGAAGGTATTTGTGGAGCAGTGCTCAAAAGGTTGACCCTGAGATACTAATTTTATAAAAAAGGCATTTTAGAAAGACATCCTAAAGCCAGAAAGACACATATGGTAGATACTTACTTATAGGTGAAATTAGCCACAAACTGCAGGGTAGCATGCCACAAACCACAGAACCCTCAAAAAACCTGGGTAAAAAGGAGGGCTCAAGGGAAGGTATGTGAATCTCACTTAGAAGAGGAGACTAAATAGTCATCTGAGGTGGTTGGAGAGAGACAACTGGGTAGGAGAGGGAGCTAGAATGGGAACAGGGATGGTGATCGGGTATACGGAGAGGGAGAGCAGGTTAGGAGTGAGAGTAAGAATGGATATCAGTGGGGGATATCTCTGGTGATTTGCTGAAGGCCTGGGATAGAGAAGATATAGGAAGTCTATGGGGGGTGATCCTAGCTGAGATTCCTACCAGAGAGTGATAAAGAGATTGAAGTGTCTACCTCCTGTAACCAGGCAAGATTTCTAGAGTGCGACATCAATCCACCCTTAAAACTTTCTACCCCAATTTAGTCTTGCCCACAAGATGTGCAACAATAGAGATGGACCAGGGAATGAAGGAACAGTCAACAAATGACTGTCACAACTTGAGACCCATTCCATGGGAGAGAGCCAACCCCTGACACTATTAATGATAGTCTGCTATGCCTAAAGACGAGAACCTAGCATAGCTGTCTCCTGAGAGGCTTTCTACAGCAGCGGAGGGAGGCAGATGTAAAGACCTACAGAAAAACAAGAGGCAGAACTCAGGTATCTTGTGGAAGAATGGGAGATAGAAATGGGCAAGAGGGAGGCATCAAGGAAAGCACAAGAAGACCTACAGAGTCTGCTAACCTAGGACTAAGGGAGTTCATAGAGACTTAGCCACCAACTAAGGAGTAAGCTGGGGCTCAACTTAGGGCCCCTTTAGACTTGTAGTCAATGTATGTGTTGGTCTTTATGTGAAGTAGTTGATGCTACAAGTTAATATGACAGAAGAGGTGATAAAATGAAGTCTATACATATGTGGATACTAATTAGATCAAGAATGGAAATGGAATCTGTGACTGTTAGTGCTTTGATCAACATAACAAAATCCCATCTCACTGAGGAAAAGTCATACTTTCAACTAGGAAAATGTCCCTTGAGATTACGCTGTAGGTAAGTCTGTGAGCATATTCTCTTAATTAGTCATTGGATGTCCTAAATAAGTGATACTACCCTTGAGTCGATGGTCCTATACTGTATATAAAAGCGGGTGTAGCAAGCCATCAGGAGCAAAACCAGTATGCAGGACTCCTGCACGGTCTTTGCTTCAGTTCGTAGGTCAAGGTAAATCTGTGAGTTCTCTTCATGGTAGTCTGTGATGGGGACTTATAAGTCACTAAACCTCTTTCCCATACTATTTTTTGTCATAATGTTTTATAACAGCAACAGAAAACATTTGGGTATTGATTGTTAGAAGCTGCATGCCAGCCTGTGACCCATAATGATAGCATAAGAAAAAGGCAAGCTGTGCATTGGAGGTATGTTGTGAGGTTTATAGTTATCAGTCAGAGAAATTGTATGTGCAGACTTCTTAGCTTTTATTATTGTGTTTTCATTCCTGGATCCCTATGTTCTCCCACTCTTCTAAATCACTCAGTAGAACCATGTTTTTTTTTTTTTCTTGAGGAAACTTTGCCTCTTGATGTGCTTGCTGGCAGTGACATATTTTTGCTTTCTATTGCTGTTTTAAGACACCGTGACCAAAAGCAACATAGGAAAGAAAGGTTTAGAGACTTACAACGACCATAGTTTGTCTTGTCTAATAGTGTTTCTCTTTCTTCATTGGGTGTTCATGCTTTCAAATATAGCAGGTATAAAAACTGTCCAACTAAAGATTCGGTTCCTGTCTTGTCAGTCTAGCATCCTCAACCCTAGCCTGCTCTCATTAGTCAACCAACAGTCATGAAAGGGCTCCTCCTGTGTGCCAGGAATTGCTGTTCCGAGTAATGCCCTAGTCATCTGATATTCTTCTTCTCTCTTTTGAAGACACTCTGATTTTTAGACTCTGAATTCTGTTACCAGCTGTTTGAGATCACTGAATTCCTTAGTATGTAAAGGAGCAGGTACCTGGAGAATAGTAAGTACTGCATTCTGTTGGGATAGAAATCACAGCTAGCATCTGAACAAACCACACCAGGCCAACATGGTTCCATGTGGAAGGGGTTTGTTAGGATGATGGAGACAAGAACGAGAGAGAAAGGAACAGAGAAAAAGAGAAGAGAGAAAAAGAAGAAGGGGACAGAAAGGGTCTGCCTTTTATTTGAACTGTGATGTAACTGTTCCTAGGTGAAGGGGGGTACTGAACAAAACGTATGCAGGGAATGTCTTGTAATTGTCATGGCAACAGATGTGCAGGTGATCAGGTGACGTCACTGCTGGAGGCAAAAGCAGTTCATGATATCAACACCTTCCCTTTGGTCTTGTTTTGCTCTCTGTGGTTGTAATTGGAAGACCCCTTTCACCTTTCTCTTCTTTCACATACATTTCTTCAGAGATTTACTTCTTCCTCTGCCCCCATGCTCCCATCTGCTTCCATGAGAAGTCAATGAAACTAAAATTAAATTAACGTCAGTGAACATATTTATTTGAAGCTCCAGATTTTAGAAATTGTTTTCAAGCATAACTTCTGTAATTTTCCAACATTTAATTTATTTACATAATCAGTGATTTATATGCATTTTTAAGTAGATTGCAATATGTAACCTCAGGGAAGGTAGACATGGGGCAGGGGTGGTCTAGAACATACCAGAGATCTGGAAGTTGAGAGACTCTTAGGACTCAAAGAGAAGGACCTTAGATGAAATGCCCAACAGTGGGGAGAGGAAAGTTTAGAGTCCACCTCCACAGGCATCAAATAGAGGGATGTGGTTGTCATTCCACAGTCAAAACCACTGACCCAAAATTGTTCCCCTCTAAAATACTGCAAGGACAAAAATGGAGAGGAGACTGAGGGAAAGGAGGTTCAGCAACTGGCTCAGCTTTGGATCCATATGAAGAAGAGGCTCCATGCCTGACACTATTACTTTTTGCTATGATGTGCTTATAGACAGGAGTCTATTATGACTGCCCTTGAAAGGCCCAACAAGCAGTTGAGTCACATGCAAATACTTACACCCAACCAATGGACAGTAGCTGGTAACTCCTGTAGTTGAATTGGGGAAAGGCTGTAAGAAGCTGAGTGGGAGGGCAATCCCACAGGAAGACCAGCAGTCTCAACTAACCTGGACCCCAGAGATCTCTTCAATCAGGCACCAAACAGTCGGCATTGACTAGCTGATATGAGGCCTCTGACACATACACAGCAGAGGACTGCCAGGTCTTGCCTCAGTGGCAGAAGAAGCACCTAACCCTAGAAACTTGAGGCCTCAGGGAGTGGGGAGATCTGGTAGGGTGGGGTGGGAAAGGGATTGGGGGTCAGGACACCTTCTTAGAGATGAGGGAAGAGAAATGTAATGAGGAACAGACAGAGAGCAGACCCAGAGGGGGAAGGACAACAACTGGACTGTAAATATGATTAAATAAAAGTAATGATGATAATAATAGAATAAAATAGGATAGATAGATAGATAGATAGATAGATAGATAGATAGATAGATAGATGGATAGATAGATAGATAGATTCCCAAACCACAATTTCAAACAAATCTGTAATCTAGTCTTGTGACATTCGTTTGTTCAAGAATAAGTGTCATCTGGTCTACACCACCTGCATTCGTTTTATCCATCCATTCTACAAGAGCATTTTACTGTACCTGCCTCCAAAGTATGTTTATTTTTAGCTTACACTGAATACACACATTTTTCATCTTGGGTCATCTTTTTTTTTTCTTTTGCCCTGGTAGTCATGGCTGGTGTTGACACACAGATGAAAAAAAATGACAGAATGAATTCATGGGCTTTAAATTTTTTCACTTAGATTCTTAGATTTCATCGTCCAAAGAAAATAACAAGGCCAAAGATTACTTTCTATAATTTCCCTTGAGAAGTAATCTGATAAAAGATATGTGGTAAGACTGAATCCAGTAGGAAATGGTGGTGAATATTTTGAACAAATGATACACTGTATAGAAATTTATACTCTGGTTAACTTGGCCTCATTCACTCCATGTCTTTAACAAAGACTCACAATTTCTTTCTAGCTGACTGCATTGTCCAGGAATCTTCACTTATGTTCCACAGTTGAACAGTCAGCCCCATGCAAAATTCATGTAGGCAATAAGTTTCTGCAAGTTAAAGTTAAACATGTTTTCTTCAATTTTTTCCATCTTTATTAACTTCAATAATTCTTATTTACATTTCGATTGTTATTAAACTTCCCGGTTTCCAGGCCAACACTCCCCTATCCCTCCCACTCCCCTTCTATATGGATGTTCCCCTCCCCATCCTCCCCCCATCACCGCCCTCCCCGTAACAATCACATTCACTGGAGGTTCAGTCTTGGCAGGACCAAGGGCTTCCCCTTCCACTGATACTCCTACTAGGCTATTCATTGCTACCTATGAGGTTGGAGCCCAGGGTCAGTCCATGTATAGTCTTTGGATAGTAGCTTAGTCCCTGGAAGCTCTGGTTCCTTGGCATTGTTGTTCATATGGCGTCGTGGGCCCCTTCAAGCTCTTCCAGTCCTTTCTCTGATTCCTTCAACGGGGGTCCTATTCTCAGTTCAGTGGTTTGCTGCTGTCATTTGCCTATGTATTTGCTGAATTCTGGCTGTGTCTCTCAGGAGAGATCTACATCCAGGTCCTATCAGCCTACACTTCTTTGGTTCATCCATCTTATCTAATTGGGTGGCTGTATATGTATGGGCCACAAGTGGGGCAGGCTCTGAATGGGTGTTCCTTCAGTCTCTGTTCTAAACTTTGCCTCCCTCTTCCCTCCCAAGGGTATTCTTGTTCCCGTTTTAACGAAGGAGTGAAGCATTTCCATTTTGGTCATCCTTCTTGAGTTTCATGTGTTCTGTGTATCTAGGGTAATTCCAGCATTTGGGCTAATAGCCACTTATCAATGAGTGCATTCCATGTGTGTTTTTCTGTGATTGGGTTACCTCACTCAGGATGATATTTTCCAGTTCCATCCATTTGCCTAGGAACTTCATAATGTCATTGCTTTTCATAGCTGAGTATTATTCCATTGTGTAGATGTACCACATTTTCTGTATCCATTCCTCTTTTGAAGGGCACCTGGGTTCTTTCCAGCTTCTGGCTATTATAAATAAGGCTGCTATGAACATAGTGGAGCATGTGTCTTTGTTGTATATTGGGGCATCTTTTGGGTATATGCCCAAGAGAGGTATAGCTGGATCCTCAGGCAGTTCAATGTCCAATTTTCTGAGGAACCTCCAGACTGATTTCCAGAATGGTTGTACCAGTCTGCAATCCCACCAACAATGGAGGACTGTTTCTCTTTTTCCACCTCTTCGACAGCATTTGCTGTCACCTGAGTTTTTGATCTTAGCCATTCTCACTGGTGTGAGGTGAAATCTCAGGGTTGTTTTGATTAGCATTTTCCTTATGACTAAAGAAGTTGAACATTTCTTTAGGTGTTTCTCAGCCATTCCATATTCCTCAGCTATGAATTCTTTGTTTAGCTCTGAACCCCATTTTTTAATAGGGTTATTTGTCTCCCTGGTGTCTAACTTCTTGTGTTCTTTGTATATTTTGGATATAAGCCCTCTATCAGTTGTAGAATTGGTAAAGACCTTTCCTCAATCTATTGGTTGTGGTTTTGCCCTAACGACTGTCCTTTGCCTTACAGAAGCTTTGCAATTTTTTCATTTATTTTATTTTATTTTTTTATTAACTTGAGCATTTCTTATTTACATTTCGAATGTTATTCCCTTTCCCGGTTTGCGGGCAAACATCCCCCTAGTCCCTCCCCCTCCCCTACTTTATGGGTGTTTCCCTCCCCACCCTCCCCCCATTGCCACCTTCCCCCCAACAATCACGTTCACTGGGGGTTCAGTCTTAGCAGGACCAAGGGCTTCCCCTTCCACTGGTGCTCTTACTAGGATATTCATTGCTACCTATGAGGTCAGAGTCCAGGGTCAGTCCATGTATAGTCTTTAGGTAGTTGCTTAGACCCTGGAAGCTCTAGTTGCTTGGCATTGTTGTTCAAAAGGGGTCTAGAGCTCCTTCAAGCTCTTCCAGTTCTTTCTCTGATTCCTTCAACGGGTGTCCTATTCTCAGTTCAGTGGTTTGCTGCTGGCAATCGCCCCTGTATTTGCTGTATTCTGGCTGTGTCTCTCAGGAGAGATCTACATCTGGCTCCTGTCGGCCTGCACTTCTTTGCTTCATCCATCTTGTCTAATTGGGTGGCTGTATATGTATGGGCCACATATGGGGCAGGCTCTGAATGGGTGTTCCTTCTGTCTCTGTTTTAATCTTTGCTTCTCTATTCCCTGCCAAGTGTATTCTTGTTCCCCCTTTTAAAGAAGGAGTGAAGCATTCACATTTTGATCATCCGTCTTGAGTTTCATGTGTTCTGTGCATCTAGGGTAATTCAGAAGCTTTGCAATTTTATGAGATCCCATTTGTCAATTCTTGATCTTACAGCATAACCCATTGGTGTTTTGTTCAGGAAATTTTCTCCAGTGCCCATGTGTTTGAAATGCTTCCCCACATTTTTCTATTAGTTTGAGTGTATCTGGTTTGATGTGGAGGTCCTTGATCCACTTAGACTTAAGCTTTGTACAGGGTGATAAGCATGGATTGATCTACATTCTCCTACATGTGGACCTCCACTTGAAACAGCACCATTTGCTGAAAAGGCTGTCTTTTTTTCATTGGATGGTTTTGGCTCCTTTGTCAAAAATCAAGTGACCATAGGTGTGTGAGTTCATTTCTGGGTCTTCAATTCTATTCTACTGGTCTATCTGTCTGTCTCTGTACCAATACAATGCAGTTATTATCACTATTGCTCTGTAATACTATTTGAGTGCAGGGATAGTGATTCCCCTGGAAGTCATTTTATTGTTGAGGATAGTTTTAGCTATCCTGGGTTTTTTGTTATTCCAGATGAATTTGCAAATTGTTCTGTCTAACTCTCTGAAGAACTGGATTGGTATTTGGATGGGGATTGCATTGAATCTGTAGATTGCTTTTGGTAAAATGGCCATTTTTACTATATTAATCCTGCCAATCTATGAGCATTCCATCTTCTGAGGTCTTCTTCAAATTCTTCCTTCAGAGGCTTGAAGTTCTTATCATACAGATCTTTTCCTTGCTTGGTTAAAGTAACACTGAGTTATTTTATATTATTTGGGACTATTATGAAGTATGTCATTTCCCTAATTTCTTTCTCTGCTTGTTTCTCTTTTGTGTAGAGGAAGGCTAGTGATTTATTTGAGTTAATTTTATACCCAGTCACTTTGCTGAAGGTGTTTATCAGGTTTAGTAGTTCTCTGGGGGAAATTTTGGGATCACTTAAATATACTATCATATTATCTGCAAATAGTGATATTTTGACTTCTTCTTTTCCAATCAATATCCCCTTAATCTCCTTTTGTTGTCTGATTGCTCTGGCTAGAACTTCAAGAACTATATTGAATAAGTAGGGAGAGATTGGGCAGTCTTGTCTAGTCCCTGATTTTAGTGGGATTGCTTCAAGTTTCTCTCCATTGAGTTTACTGTTAGTGACTGGTTTGCTGTATATGGCTTTTACTATGTTTAGGTTTGGGCCTTGCATTCCTATTCTTTCCAGGAATTTTTTCATGAAGGGGAGTTGAATTTTGTCAAATACTTTGTCAGCATCTAATGAAATGATCATGTGGTTTTGTTCTTTCAGTTTGTTTATATAATGGTCACATTGATGGTTTTCCGTATATTAAACCATGCCTGGGATGAAGCCTACTTGATCATGGTGGATGATTGTTTTGATGTGCTCTTGGATTCGGTTTGCCAGAATTTTATTGAGTATTTTTGTGTTGATGTTCATAAGGGAAATTGGTCTGAAGTTTTCTTTCTTTGTTGGGTCTTTGTGTGGTTTAGGTATAATAGTAATTGTGGCTTCATAGAAGGAATTCGGTAGCACTCCATCTGTTTCAATTTTGTGGAATAGTTTGGATAGTATTGATATGAGGTCTTCTATGAAGGTCTGATAGAATTCTGCACTAAACCCATCTGGATCTGGGCTCTTTTTGGTTGGAAGACCTTTAATGACTGCTTTTATTTTTTTAGGAGTCATGGGGATGTTCAAATGGTTTATTTGTTCCTGATTTAACTTTGGTACCTGGTATCTGTCTAGGTAATTGTCCATTTCCTGCAGATTTTCAAGTTTTGTCGAGTATAGGCTTTTGCACTAGAATCTGATGATTTTTTTGAATTTCCTCTGATTCTGTAGTTATGTCTCCCTTTTCATTTCTGATTTTGTTAATTTGGACACACTCTCTGTGTCTTCTCGTTAGTCTGGCTAAGGTTTATGTATCTTGTTGATTTTTTCACAGAACCAACTTTTGATCTGTTCTGTTGATTCTTTGTATGGTCCTTTTTGTTTCTACTTGGTTGATTTCAGCTCTGAGTTTGATTATTTCCTGCCTTCTACTCTTCCTTGGTGTATTTTCTTCTTTTCGTTCTGGAGCTTTTAGGTGTGCTGTCAAGATGTTGATATATACTCTCTCCTGTTTCTTTCTGCAGGCACTCAGAGCTATGAGTTTTCCTCTTAGCACAGTTTTCATTGTGTCCCATAAGTTTGGGTCTGTTTTACCTTCATTTTCATTAAATTCTAAGAAGTCTTCAATTTCTTTCTTTATTTCTTCCTTGACCAGGTTATCATTGAGTAGAGAATTGTTGAACTTTCATGTATATGTTGACATTCTTCCCTTATTGTTATTGAGGACCAGCTTTAGCCTGTGGTGGTCTGATAGGACGCATGGGATTATTTCTATCTTTCTATATCTGTTGAGGCCTGTTTTATGACCAATTATATCGTCAATTTTGGAGAAAGTACCTTGAGGTGGTGAGAAGAAGGTATATCATTTTGTTTTAGGATAGAATGTTCTATAAACATCCATTAAATCCATTTGGTTCATGACTTCTCTTAGTCTGTCTATGTCTCTGTTTAATTTCTGTTTATATGATCTGTCCATTGAGGAGAGTGGGGATTTCAAATCTATTATTATTGTGTGAGGTGCAATGTGTGTTTTGAGCTTTAGTAAGGTTTCTTTTATTTATGTAGATGCCCTTGTATTTGGAGTATAGATATTTAAGATTGAGAGTTCATCTTGGTGGATTTTTCCTTTGATGAATATGAAGTGTCCTTCCTTATCTTTTTTGATGACTTTTAGTTGAAAATTGATTTTATCTGATATTAGAATGGCTACTCCAGCTTGCTTCTTCTGACCATTTGCTTGGATCATGGTTTTCCAGCCTTTCACTCTGAGGTAATGTCTGTCGTTGTCTCTGAGGTGTTTTCCTGTAGGCAGCAGAATGCAGGGTCCTCAATGTGTATCCAGTTTGTTAATCTTTGTCTTTTTATTGGGGAGTTGAGGCCATTGATGTTGAGAGATATTAAGGAATAGTGATTATTGCTTCCTGTTTTATTCATATTTGGATGTGAGATTATGTTCGTGTGCTTTTCTTCTCTTTGTTTTGTTGCCAAGACGATTATTTTCTTGCTTTTTCTAGGGTGTAGCTTGCCTCCTTATGTTGGGCTTTACCATTTATTATCCTTTGTAGGGCTGGATTTGTAGAAAGTTATTGTGTAAATTTGGTTTTGTCATGGAATATCTTGGTTTCTCCATCTATGTTAATTGAGAGTTTTGCTGGATACAGTAACCTGGGCTGGCATTTGTGTTCTCTTAGGGTCTGTATGACATCTGTCCAGGATCTTCTGGCTTTCATAATCTCTGGTGAGAAGTCTGGTGTGATTCTGATAGGTCTGCCTTTATATGTTACTTGACCTTTTTCCCTTACTGCTTTTAATATTCTTTCTTTGTTTTGTGCATTTGGTATTTTGACTATTATGTGATGGGAGGATTTTCTTTTCTGGTCCAATCTATTTGGAGTTCTGTAGGCTTCTTGAAAGTTTATGGGCATCTCTTTCTTTAGGTTAGGGAAGATTTCTTCTATGATTTTGTTGAAGATATTTACTGGTCCTTTGAGCTGGGAGTCTTCACTCTCTCCTGTACCTATTATTCTTAGGTTTGATCTTCTCATTGAGTCCTGAATTTCCTGTATGTTTTGGACCAGTAGCTTTTTCTGTTTTACATTATCTTTGACCATTGTGTCAATGATTTCTATGGAATCTTCTGCTCCTGAGATTCTCTCTTCTATCTCTTGTATTCTGTTGGTGATGCTTGTATCTGCGGCTCCTTGTCTCTTTCTTTGGTTTTCTATATCCAGGGTTCTTTCCCTTTATGATTTCTTTATTGCTTCTATTTCCATTTTAATTTCTTCACATGCTTCATTGTGTTTTCCTGTTATTCTTTCAGGAATTTTTGTGATTCCTCTCTATAGGCTTCTACTTGTTTATTTATGTTTTCCTGCTTTTCTCTAAGGGAGTTCTTTATGTCTTTCTTTAAGTCCTCCATCATCATGATCAAATATGATTTTAAATCTAGATCTTGCTTTTCTGGTGTGTTTGGGTATTTAGTGTTTGCTTTGGTTGGAGAATTGGGCTCCGATGATGCCATGCAGTCTTGGCTTCTATTGCTTGGGTTCCTGCGCTTGCCTCTCACCATCAAGTTGTCTTTGGTGTTACCTTGTTCTGCTATTTCTGACAGTGGCTAGTCTGTCCTATAGGCCTGTGTGTCAGGAGTGCTGTAGACCTGTTTTCCTGTTTTCTTTCAGCCAGTTATGGGAACAGAGTCTTTTGCTTTCTGGCATGTAGTCTTTCCTGTCTATTGATCTTCAGCTTTTCCTGTGGGCCTGTGTCCTGATTCCACCAGGCAGGTCGCTTCGAGCAGAAAAGTTGGTCTTACCTGTGTTTCCGCGGTTGAAGTTGCTTGTGGGGTGCTGCTTTTGAGCTCTCCATGAGGCCGGCAACCAGGATGGCCTGGGCTACCTTTTCCCGGGGTCCCCGTGCACTAGAGTCTCAGATGGCATTAAGTGTTTTACTCTGGAGTCATAAATGTGGGCAGAGTGTAGTTTCTTCTGGCTTCCCAGGTGTGTCTTCCCCTCTGAAGGTTTAGCTCTCCCTCCCACGGGATTTGGGTGCAGAGAACTGTTGATCGGGTCCCTACAGATCTGGGTGGTGTCCGCACCGCAGGGGACCTGCAGCTCAAGTGCCCCATCTTCTGGTTCCCAGAGGCCCTATACAGTTTCCTCTTGGGCCAGAGATGTGGGCAGGTGTGGGCAGTGTTTGGGGTCTCTCCAGCTCTGCAGTCTCAGGAGTGCCCACCTGTTTGGGTGATGAGCTCTCTCTTGTACGGGGTTTGGGAGCAGCGAGCTATGGGCCAGGATCAGTGAGGTTGGGGCTCCAGCTAAAAACCAGAAGTGTCCAATCCCAGAGGAATTTTGTCTATGTGTGTCCTGAGTCCACCAGGTAGGTCGCTTGGAGCAGAAAAGTTTATCTTACCTGTGGTCCCGTGGCTCAAGTTTCTTGTTGGGGGCTGCTTTTGAGCTCTCCATGAGGTGGCAACCAGGAGGGCCTGTGTGCATTTTCCTGGAGCTCAATTTTTTTTTTTTACTTTTTTTCTTTCTCATTTTATTTTGCACATAGATTATTATTTCGATCAACAATATATCAAAACACATGGTGCATACTATTTTTGTCTCTTATTCTATGTCTATAGACAATGAGTTTCTTGAGATTCAGAACATATATACAACACACTATCCTCCTTGATTATTTCTGTATCCTTATGTATATTTTTAAATTTTGCATCGTCTCTAGCAGGCACACAGTGAATGCATTATTGTTACTACAATGAATGATGTAGTGAGCAAACTGCTAGTCTATTTCTGCTGCTGTCCCTCCACTTACTTTGCTATGACACCATTCTGTCTCTTTTCTGAAGCTCAGAATAGACTGATGTGCTTTGTCTGTGAAGGGCAGGCTGTACACATTAGCAAGATATACATTTATCCTTCTGACACTTTTGTATCTTTGTGGGTTTCATTTCAAACCACATTGCTCATTTCTACCAGTCCCTGTCCAGCTAATAATATAGTTAGTCATTTTTATCTACTTATAATCTTATCTCAAACCATACTTTTCTTTTTCCATTAAGTAAAGGACTTTTGTTTTCTTCCTTAAAACTTGTGTGAAACATAAGTGCATGAGTTATTTACCAACACCCTCAGTAATGCCTAAAACACTACAGTTTTAAAACTGTAAGACAATAATATAGTTCTGTAATATATAATATGATATAATATGCTATATTTTCTACCACATATCTTTGGATGAAGTTTAACTCATTAGTCACAAAAAGAGAATAAGAACAATAATTAATAATAAAATGGAGCAATAATTACTTTTGCAGTAAATGTTTTGTGAATATAACTTCTGATTTTTTTACCCAGTATTTACATTTTTTACTGTGATTATGAGGAATAATGTGTCTATAAAAGGTTATGACAGGAGGTGAATGACAGAGGCATGAAGTGCACTGTTTGTTAATTATCACTTTCTGAGGTCATGTCAGAACGAGGATCAACAACATCAAGTGATCCTGGATGAATGCTGACATTGGTTGAATGTCAGAAGCAGGTTTTGTGGATGAGTGATTCTCAACCTTCCTAAGCTATGATCCTTTAATACAGTTGCTCATGTTTTGGTGACGCACAACCATAAATTGTTTTCGTTGATTCTTTATAACTGTAAATTTGCTACTGTTATGAGTCCTAATGTAAATATTTTTGGAGCTAGACGTTTGCCAAAGGGGTCTCCACCCCCATTGAGAGCCACTGATGTGGATATTTGGAGATCATTTACATTTAAAGATTTCTGTGTTGAGGTGTTTTGCAAGAACATTATGATTAGAAGCAGTTTTCTATTTATTTTTAACCCATCAAGTGTTGCCTGTGTGTTGTAATATGGTGGATTTTAATGCTAAATTTCACACCAGGATCTTGATTACTGCTTCTCCAGTAACTGTTTTAAATCTAAACCTAATTCCATCCCATGTAACCACCCTTTAGTTAACATAAATATTTTCTTTCATTTGAGGGAATCCCCTGCTGAAATCTTTACATAGGCTCAATGCTTTCTGAAGCGAAATGCTGCCATTTATGGAAGTATGTTTTCTATTTTGTTTTCTACTCACAAAGGTCAAGTCCTTTCTTCCGTAACTACACACTTAACACGTACTCTTGATACACATTTTGAAGATGAGGTATATCAACAGACCTGCACGAGATTCTTTATTTAATCATAAGTTCATGAGTAGATTTATGTTAATATAGATTTTATAATCTTATCTCAAAACGTAATTTTTCTTTTCCCATAATGTAAAGGACTTTTCTTCCTTGAAACAAACAAACAAACAAACAAACAAACAAATAAACAAACAAAACACCACATGCAAATTGTCAGCATCTGTACTTTGGGGAATTATAAAGTAAATATCAAAAGCAACCAACCACAAACACAGTCCAGCAATATAACCCCCGTGATCCGAATACGGTTTATCTGATACCCAGGGTAAGATAACAAGTGAGTGACATACACACTTTGTATACATTTCAGCTGGGACAGCTGAAAGAGCTTGAAATTATTATTTTACTTAGAACAACGTGCCCATTCATATGGACAATTCTAGAAAATGGTTGTTCTCTAGAATCTTCCATATATAACTTTGTCTAATTTTGTCCTAGAGTAAGTAGAAGTTCTGACAATGGTACGGCAAGCTAGTGAGCAGTCCTGGATCTGTCATGGCTCTTTCCACTTTACATTTTCTCCTTCTTCCTTCAATGACTTTAAACTACATCTCTTTTCCACTCGCATTTCTCCTTACTCTCCAAATTCTGCAGGTCTTTTTAAAAATCAAATAATTTCAAAAGGTCAAACTAACTGATTCTGCCCTATAGCACAACAAAACTCATTTTAACTTGTATTACACACACACACACACACACACACACACACACACACACACGTTTTAAAGGCTGGTTTCATAGTAGGAAGGGAATGTATTGAGTTTGGAGAGTCAGGTCTTAAACTCCAAAGTATCAGCCCCACGTGAATAGCTGAAAGTAAAGAATGACAAGAAACCTGTCTGTGAGTGTAACATGGTCTCTCACCTCAGAGCCCACAAGAGATGAGGACTGTATTGTGAGGTTCATAGGGGCTCACTTGATGTTTCAGGAAGTTCCTGGTAAGTGAACTTCTTCTCATTGAGCAAGAGAATACATTAAAGAGGACAACACTAAAAACTTGAAACACACGTCCTCCAACAAGAATTTCATAAAGTTTATGAATTGTCCACATAAAATCAGGTGTTTTGAACTCTTATAAGCCTCAAACAGCATGTTTGCCACTGTGTGTGTATGTGTGTGTGTGTGTGTGTGTGTGTGTGTGTGTGCATGTCTATTACTCTGTTTGAATGTAGCATGAAAAACAAATGACATAATAAAAGACCACTTATGAGATCTGTGAATTATTCCTGAAATTTAATGTAGCATTAAAGAGGAGACCAAGCTACAATAGAAATAGATGTGCTGTCTGATCAAGTGTGAAACTGTAGAAAATCTTCAGTGACGTACAGAGATAGCTTCGTTCTCATATATATTAATGCACTAAGCATAATCTCCAAGTTGTAGGATCAGTTTCAATGCCCAGAGCATTGATAAACTAAGTGTGATGTATATATACAATAGAATTTTTTTCATCCACAAAGAAATTCTAACTGTGAATTTCATATTAAGCCAAAGAATTCAAACTCAGAATGCATTAGTCTATACGTATACATACATAAATATGAATTATAAAAAACTAGAAAAGGACTCATTTGAGAAAATGAACAATTCTAACAGGAGGAGCAGGGGATCCAGAGAGGGGTAGTGGAGTTGAATATGAGTGTGGGCAAATACAGGATATATTTGATGCAAATGAATATATGCTAATAAAACTGTTAGATGTTCTTTTAAGAAAACTGTGCCACTGTAGTGGAAAATGTATTAAATAATTTGAATGTTTATTTTTATAAGCGTGAATTACTTTTGTAGGATAGATACAATTTTTATGAACTTAAATAGCTATGACAAAGATTTTGAGAAACACACAATAAAATATGAATGCTTGTCTAAAAGTAACAAGTTAAATTTAATTTAATAAACAATTTACAAATTCATTTCATGGTTTCCCCTTTAATGGCTTGTTTTCATAAAGATTTAAATTAAAAAATGTTATTGCATAAAGCTAAGTTAATAATTCAATGAGAACCTAAGGTTTATGAAGCAAAAACAAATGGACCTAGTAAATTATAAATATTTTGATTGAAATAGAATTATATGTGAGGCATAACTTACAACTTCTAAAATAAAGATGCAAACATTTTTGAATGGCTTTCTCTTGTCAGTTGTTCTCAGTATTTGCCGTGGGTCCTCATTGGACGAATAAGAACTTGTATCATATGCTCAAATCTATCTTGATTTCAGCTTTTCCTTTCAGAGTACCAATCCTTAAAGCTTACTTACTGTTCCTTTTTTTGAATTTACATATATAGTGAATAGTAGTAAAAACATGTCACATATTCTTAAATGTAAGTTCCTCTAGGAAAACTGACAAATTTCAAATAAGTTTATTTAATGTTCTGAATTTTTTTTCCGGAACTGGGGACCGAACCCCGGGCCTTGCGCTCTACCACTGAGCCAAATCCCCAACCTTTGTCCTGAATGTTTTATACACAGTGGAAAATGGTCAAAGTTTGTGAACCAGCATGTCATCTGCCTTCACAGCAGCATGCTGAGGTATCCTTCGCAGACTGTCAGTTACCCCTTGGTTCTCACTGTTACCTGTTCTCCTGGAGGAAGCTGATAACAAAGGATATGTCTACCATTCATCCCTTGTGACCAGTGGTAGAAAATGGCTCCCAATTTATCTTCTACTGGTTAGACATAAGCAACAGAAGCACATGGTACAAGGAGAGAATAAAAAGATCACAATTCATAGCAGCCAGCTGCCTTCCAATTATCCATGTTCATATACTGTGATGTAAAGGATAGACGAGAAGGGGTGGCTAGCATACTGTTTTTAGTCCTAAAAATTAATAATACTTAGAGAAAATGATGTGTTTATATTTGTCTGCATTAGTGAAGGTACCATAGTAGGCCAGTGGTCTTGAGTCCACTGTTGTTGGAATTCACAGACCATTGTGAGGCATGAAAACATACTGAGAACCAAAACAGCACAGACCATTCTTCACAGCTGAACAATTTCTCTAGTTCAATAATTTCTCTAATTCAATAATTTAACTTGGGCAAAGTGTCTAATATTGATGAATAAAATAATGAAAATATTTAAGTCTTATTTTTATAATTTCTAAACCTTTCATAGTTTTAATGGATACATTCTAGCAAAAAATGCAAACAGATTTGACATAGCTAAGGATCTCAATTGATTTTGATAGGAAGTCATTTAACTTGCTGGGAAAAAATAATGATTGACTTTAGGTTCAGTTTACAAAATGTTTTCTTGGATGCTAGAATTTAGTAATCAACAAAGAAGATGCAAAGGGTAGATTCTAATCGAGAGGTAGGTAATGATTAAACCAGGAACTAAATGAGAAACAAGAGGACCCTGTGTCAGTTAATCTTCATTACCAATTTGAGATTAAACCCACCTAAGGGAATAAGTCTCTGACAGGTAGGTATATTTTGATGTATCTTTATATTAATCTCATATATAACTACAGAGATATCATGAGCAGGCATGATGAAAAGTGTAAAGGGAGGCTTTCAGGATGTACTTCTCATGAATATGGAAATGTGAGAGATTACTCAGCAGGGGCCACATTTGAATGTGAGCTTTGCAGGGTCAAGTGTAGTTGGACAGTGAAGGTAGGCAGATATTGCTGATTAAACAGAGCAAGAGACAGCAAAACATTACAGAAAATCAGAAATTACTCTGTGGTGTGAGAAATGTAGCAGCTTTATCAGAAACAGAATCCCAGAGGTCTTTCACACTGTGTTATGGCATCTGGGTTCTCTCTTTTGAATAACAGAGCCATGGTAGGTTCTAAACAAAAATAATCAGACTTTACCCTTCAGATTCAGACTTTTGTTCCTCTAAGAAGAGTAGGCTGGGAGGTGCCATATTTGCCATATGAACAGTGGCAGACACCCATTGTACTCAAGGAGGAATGTGGGAATGGCAGGGAAAAGAGGAACCATCACTGGATATTAAAAGGACATTCCTAGCATAGACTCACTGTGCTGGCATTTTAAATGGTAGCCTAAGTACGATCAGCAATCCCAAATTGAGTCAGAGAGAAACAGTGGAATGCAGGGTAGCATGGCAGCATGCACGCATCTAATTTGCTCTAAGATCTAAGATTCGAAGAGCAAAAGTTAGTGTCATACATCAAACACTTCCACATTGCAGAAGATTGAGTTGTGTCTACTGTGGTGAAATTTAAACAAAGCCATAAAGTCTCACCAACATGCCCCCCTAAACATGAGCTGAGCAAGCACAGCAGACAAGCCCACCTGACAGATGGAAGATGTCAGTATCAGCACCCACCTCCAGGTTCCTGGCCTGTTGACTCCCTTTCTTCTGTGATGAACAGGGATATGGAAGCATAAGCCAAACAAAACAAAACAAGCAAACAAACCATTCCTCTCCCAATTGCTTTTTGTTCGTAGTATTTTATCACAGTAATAAAAACCTTAACTATGACAGCCCTGGAAATATTTCATATATATCTCACTATAAACAATATCCAGATTGACTAGGCTATATTTAGGATATATGCTTTATATACAAACATATGAATGTAACAGCATTAATGAGAAAGACGTATGAATTTGAAAGAGACGAAGAAGTGAATTTAGGTCCTGGAGGGAGGAAGAGGAAGGGAAAATAATGTTTATTATAATATTAAAAAAGAGACTGAATCACCAACCAAACATTATTCAGGAGCTGTACCTAGCCCTCCTACACATTTGTAGCAGGCATGTAGCTTGGTCTTCATGTGTGTTCCCTAAACATTGGAGTGGGGACTGTCTATGATGCTGTTGCTTATCTTGCATCCCCACTCCTAGGTGGGCTGTCTT
Organism: Rattus norvegicus; assembly: GCF_021556685.1. Classification (NCBI taxonomy): domain Eukaryota; kingdom Metazoa; phylum Chordata; class Mammalia; order Rodentia; family Muridae; genus Rattus; species Rattus norvegicus. Next base: position 97,853,410 of record NC_141535.1, read on the forward strand.
TGCTGGGCTCAGTGGGAGATAATGTACCTAGCCCTGTTGTGATTTGATGTGTTAGGGCAGGTTGGTACCCATGGAGTTCTTCTCCTTCTCCTTAGAGAAAAGCAAGAGTAATGGGGGGAGGTCATGTGAGGTTGGGAGGAAACGAGGTAGGTGGACTGTGATTGGGATATAAAGTGAATAGAAATTAAATTAATTATATAAGAAAACAATTTAAAAATCTACTTTGGGGGCTGCTGGGGAGACAACATGTGAACAATTGTCAAGTCTGAGAGCCCGAGTAAGTTTCATCCCTGGGATCCACATAGTAGATGCAGTGGACTGGTCTGCTTCGTGGTTGTTGTGTCATTTCCATATGTGAGCCATGACAGACATATGCCCAACTCTCCCAGAAGAAATAAATAATCATAAAATGTTTAAAATGCATTTACTAATAGGAGCTAAGTCTCTCTCACAACAATATATACTACACTGTACCGATCAGATAATGATAACCATGCCTATTTATTCTCTATGATTCATTTTACACTCAAAGGTAATTATGTGTGTCATTTATAAATACCTGACTTAGTAGACACTGTCCTAAGAACTTTGCCTGTGCTAGTTTCATTTAATCATTTTAAGTGCCCTGTCAAATACGAACCACTGTTATCCTCCTCTATTTTACAGTAAAGAAAAGACTGAAAGAGACCATGCTATGTGTTAAAGGTGAGCAAATAGTAAAAGCAAGAATTCTCACCCTACTCTCCACTATGACAGAAGAGGCCAATTCTGTCTCTATCTCTGTCTCTGTGTCTCTGTGTCCTCTCTCTCTCTCTCTCTCTCTCTCTCTCTCTCTCTCTCTCTCTCTCTCTCTCTCATCTAATAACACAGCAAGGTAGATCATTTGTATGACTTCTTGGAGACTCTTATCTCAAAAACATATACACATCCTTTATTGTTCAAGGTTTGGAATTAAAAAGACAAGCACAGAAAGGCAATTTGTGATGTCATTAAGTGTACTTGAGTTTTTGCAATATCATACTGCTAATTTGACTGATTAGTTAAATGAACCCCCAACAGAAGTAAAAACGTCCATAAGTGTACTTGAATTTTTGCAATATCATACTGATAATTTGACTGATTAGTTAAATGAATCCCCAACAGAAGTAAAAACCTCCATGATTATTTCTGGGTGTAGAACTAGTCTCTGGCATCAGCAGTTGTGGGTCCTAATCTAATTCAGCACTTACTAACAGTTTGATCTCAGGAAGTTCCTTTCTCTAATATCACCCATATGTCGAAAGAAGCTCCATGTCAGTGTCACTCCATAGAGTGAAACTAAACAAGCTTAGTTATGTTTGTTTGTTTTTTTAATATTCTGTGCATCAACCACTGGATTAGAAGCACTGAAGTAGCAGGTTGGTTACAGAATGTTCCTTTCCCCTCTCTGTTTAAATCCGGACACATTATTCTGTCTTCTGCTCTGGGTAATTTTTCTAGTCTCCTGTCTGTCTCTCCTCTGAATCTGTGAAGCAAACCGAAATTAATTGAGGGAAGACTGGAGGTACTTTTCAACTCTTGGGGTCCATGTGCATAGACAGAGACCTGCCATACCCGGCACATCTGTCACCAGCTCCTTCTCACTTTCTGCTTGGCTTTTTGCCCTTCTATCCCATGTGTTGGCTGTTCTCATTTCCAGATCAGAGCTGACCTTTTTTGTAAGGTTAAGAAAAGCGTTAAAAGCCCCTGCCTTTTTACTGTCATACATTATTAGCTCTTTCATCCCATCAAATAAAAAGCTGCACTCTTGTCTACCAAGCTCTGGTGAGTAGTGAATTTAAGACAAGCTTGCCTCTTTATTTTCTTACAAATTTCCAAAGTATAGCACTATGAATTGGTTTTGTAAGTAGAGTAAAATAGCCTTTTATATTCAGTGTAATTAAAATTGAGTATCAAATGTCTGTGAATCAATTGCACTAAAACATACTTGGAAAATTATAGCAATATGTTTTCACTCTTAAGCATATATGCATGTAGATATCTCAGTAAACACTATTGAATTACATATTGATACAAAACAAGATACTGCCATTTTATAAATGCTGTGTTTTGAAATGACATAGATTTGCACGTAGTTGGGAGGGAGATATATGAGATATAGCATATAACTTTTGTGGAATTTTTTTCTAAATATTTGTAAATAAATAATTGCTGTTTGCATTGCCACCACATGGAAATTTTTTTTCCACGTGGAGAGGTTTAATGAGAGAAGAAGAGGAGAGGAGAGGAAAGGCCGGCCATGAGCACGTGGAGGGAAGGGGTGGGGGTAGAGAGAAAGGACAGGGAAGAGAGGAAGAGCAGGGAAGAGAAGAGAACAAAGAGCTTTTTTTTTTTTTTTTTTTTGGAAATTTTTATAACACCCAGTGTCATCTCTGATCTGAACGCAATTATTTTTCATGGTCAGTACAAATTTACTGTCCCAGTGAAGTCACATGCTGAACTGATGAATGTTTGAGAAAACAAAACAAACCCTGAAACAACAACAATAACAACAAGACACTTTCTTGAAGTGTAAAACAGTTATGATATTTCAGGGCAGTGTTTATAATTTGTGCATTTAATGATGCAGTGGACAGTAAAGACACTCCAAGTCATTCTGTTACCACTGATGCAATGCAGCAAGAGGTGTTGTTGTGTTTTTTAGTTGAATTGAATGTATGTTTAACATGACAGTCTCTGTAATTTTTCTTTTAATATTCATTTTATCCAAATTTTGACTGAATTAGAAGTCTCTTCAAATACATTTTAAGACAGGCAAACTGGATGAATGCTCTTTCATAATAGAAGGGGGGATATTCTCTTCAGATTTCTGCAATATTTTCTATGATGTAATCATAAAACTAAGTTATAATGGTGACAGTCTTCCATACCTGGCTCCTCTGAGTCCATTTCTATTAAGTCAATGGCAATACAACTCTGGGAAGCGAGAGGCTGTGACTTGGAGTCCAATTAAATACATAACAAACTATTCATAAAAAGACAATCTTAGAAAGTTTTTTTCATGCAAATCTTTTTATTTATTTATTATGCAAATTCTTAAAACCTTGATATATTTCATGTTGTAAGAAGAATTTTATTTTTCCATGTAAGGAAATTAAAGTAAATCGAAATAAACTCACTTGGAAATACAATCAAATTTGCCTCAGAAACAAGATTTGGAGACTTAAACAGTGTACTTCATGTGTACAAAAGAGTCCTGGTTTTCTTTTGAAATTAAAAATGGAAAACCAAACCAAAATATGTATCATAAAATTAATCCTAATCTAGGAATCCACTAAGTAGAAGCTTCCCAGTTCAGACTGGAAGGAGCTGCCAGCTGGTGATATTAAAGACTGAAAACGATTATGGTCACCCAGCTTGTACAAGGCCCACAACACATGTACAGCAGAGGCCCTCATGGTCTGAATTGAGAGAATACACACCTAACCCAGTGGCTTGAGACCCCTAGGAGTGGGAAGGCCTGATCACGTGGGTGGGGCAGGGAAGGGGGGGAAGATTCTCTTGGAGACAGGGGGAAGGAGGAATGAACTGAAGAACTGTCAGAGGACAGACCAGGAGAGGGATAATGACTGGACTGTAAAGCAAAGATTAAAGATAATTAAAAACCCTGTAGTCATGTTAACAGGTTAACAGTACATGTGGTAATGTTAGAAGTTACCTGGGAAGACAATGACCCATTTACTTGTGATCCCATTGAAGGACCCAGTTTTTAACCATCATTCTTTTCCCTTTTGTATTGTTCATAGGTGTGGGACATGCATGTACTGAGAACGCATGATTTTGCCTGTCTGCAGATGCTCTTTGTGTGGGAGTACATGTGCACATGTACCTATACTAGTGAAGGCAAAATGTTGATATTGAAAATCACCTCCCATCTTCTACCATAGTTACTGGACAGCATCTTTTAAACTTTATATGACTTATTTACTTTATATTCCTCTCACTGCCCCCATCCTGGTCATCCTATCCCATAAACCTTTCCCTATCTCCCATCCCCTTCTCCTCTGAGCAGGTGAAGCCCCCTGTATATCCTCCCATCCTGAACCAGTGTCTTTTAACAAACACAGAACTCAGTGATAGGATGCTCTTACTAGCCATGCCTAGACCAGATGTGGTTGTAGTGATCCAAATTGCACTCCTTGAAGAAAGTGGAGAGAGAATCCAAGCATACTCTAGGGTAGATATCGAGTCTAACTGCTGTTGGGGATTTTGGGACCTGGACATACTGTCACAGTACATCTTTACTGACTAGACACCCATGTGCTGAGCATGAGTTTAGCACAAGACCCTCTCATCGCAGTGATTCACCTTGAGTTGAATGCTGTACCAAGGTCTTTTGTTATGAACTCAGTACTAAACTAACCAAGTAGAGAAACAGAAGCAATTAAAGAAATTTCTACTGCGAATTATTATTGATCTGGAAACTACTGGTACAGAACACTTATCTTTGACTGGGATTAAGTTCATTAATGGAATACAGGCTTTGAAAGTCAATGATATTTATCAGGAAAGGAGAACAAGAAGGGTTGAGGTTGATATTTAAGTATAGTCATGAGAATCTAATGATGGAGTGCTTGTGAGACTGCTTTGCTAAATATGAATAACTATTTTAATGAGCTTTTCCTTGCTTTCTTTGTATTTCTATTAGCTGGTTACAAAACAGTTCAATAAACAATGATGAATAATTTTTTGAAGAAAACACTATAGAAAATTCCATTTAATTTTGATGACCTGTCCTTATGTCCTTGATACATTAGTGAAAAGATGACAAGTCAGTTCTGTGATCCACATCATGCTTCCTACCTCCCCATATATGGAATTACAAACACATGGCATGTATAGATGTGTAATTTTGAACATTGGCTCTAAGGATCTAAACTCAGGTTCTGATACTTTACCATTGGAGTCCTCTCTGAACTCTGAATCTTCTTGGTCCTGTTGGGAAGTTTTCTTTTTAGTTTTCTCTGTTCCTGGGTGGATTGTAAGAGCACACTCCACGGTTTATAAACAGGTAAGTGGAGAACTCTTAGGATCTAGACCCCTGCACATTCAGCAGTGTTCTCCTGCACAGTAGGACACTCATGTTTCTACAGTGCTTGGGTATATTTACAGTGGTCACAACTACCTGAAATAATTGCCTTCCCAAGCTACCATCTTTCAACTTTTGGATATATTTTCCAAAATATGAGTACTCAACGATTTCCTGTATTCACGTTGTCACACCTTCCCCGATGAAGAATGTTCCCACACAAATACTCACTAGGTCCTAGTGAGTGACTCAGGCCCTAGTGAATGATCTCAGGTACCTGGGAAAAAATGAATTTCCTGTTTCTGATTGTATATGTTTCTTTACTCTGGACTTTCCATGTCCTTGTCAGAGTAAAATAGTTATTTTGTTGACTTGGTTTTTATGAGATAGCTTTTCTCTCATTCAGCTCTAGGTTTTGTATCTATGTATAGCTTGGGGTTACTCTGTTCCATACTTTGGCCTGGAAAAGGAAGTGACTCATTTACTTCAAAAGTAGTAATATGGGAATTGAAAAAGTAATGCAGTACACCAGAAACTTCTGGTATAAATTATAAACTCAAGAAAGAAAACAGATATTCAAAGTAAGTATTTCACGTAGAATTTTAGAGGTGCTTCTTCAAATTCAGTTGCATGTATAGAACTATCTTTCCTTACACAGATCTCTTAACTAATTTTGCCCAGGTGATTTCATACATTAGGTCAACAATTGTCTTACATAAAAAATTATTCTTGAAATTGTAGAAAGTTGTGGGTACAAATGCTGCCTTTGAATATGTAATTTGAAAGGAAAAAATATTTACAGAGCTGTTTATTCTTCTGTAAAAGAAAGTCATGAATATTTGTTTTTAGTTCAGTTTTAGAGTATGTGACAATCTAGTAGTATCTTGGCATCGGGAAGTTCCTTGATGGACATAAGATGTCAGCTAAAAATAACACAGCTGGAGACAAACTAACTCAGAACCAGTGCATTCACCTCCCTAACATAGTAGCTCCAAAAATCTAAAAGTCAATAAGAGCATGTATCCAGGAGTGGTAGCATAACCTGGAAGCCCTGGATTCAGGAGGCCAAGGTGAGACAATTACTAGAATTCGAGGCTAACCTGGGCTATAGAGTGTGAATTAGGCCAACCAAGACTACAGACAAGAGGACTGAAAAAGTCTTAAAAATAAGGAAACGATAGCAACAAATCTCCAATCCAAAATAACAAACTAAACTCTATTCTATCATTTTATAGAGTGTTAATCTCTACAGTGAGAAAACAGCATGCAGTAAGCAGTGGGAAGGTGCTGCTCCATACAAAGCCTTTCTGTTCCCTTGGAGGACTGAGGTGTGAACCTAGGTCTTTACCCACACGAGGGAGAAGCACTAGCACAGAATTGCAACCCTGACATTGTGTAATCTCTCTATTCCCTTTTGATATGAACTGTGGGTTTGTACAAAATTATTTCATTATTTTATAGTGCTTTATTTATACAATAACCTCTGCCTATACATCATAGTGATGTGAATTTCTTGTGTGTGATTTTACGAAGAAACATCTGATAATTGAAGAAAAATGTTCAGGTGTATTTTACCCTTTGGGTGTTTTGAATTCTATACAGCTTTTTTGGGTGTTTGACAACCATGTAGGTTTGGATTCTAACCTTAGAAATGAATCATATGTACTCTAACATTTTAGATATCATCCCGCTTTCATGCTTATATAAAGAAGGTTACCCTAGGATCTCAAAAAACCAACAATTTTTCCCAAACCACTTAAAGTGCTTGTAATAGAAGGTCTGCATTGGACCAGATCAGCACTGCTTCTATGTCAATAACCATGTCTATAGATGGCAATACCAATGCTGGTAAGCCAACCTCCCCCTACCTGGGGAGGTGGGTGATAAAATTGGTTGGAGGCTCCTCTTCCATTACATTTACTTACAAAGACCTCCTTCAGAATCATTTACTTTATGTTTTTTTATTTTCCATCTATTTCATTTGTGTGTGTGTATGTGTGTGTGTGTGTGTCTGTGTATGCATGTGTCTGTGTGTTTGTGTGTCAGTGTGTGTGTGTTTGTGTGTGTGTATCTCTGTGTGTGTGTGTGTGTGTGTGTGTGTGTTTGTTTGTTTGTGTATGCATGGCCATGTGTTATATCACAGGTGTGGAAATCAGAAGACAACCTTCACGAATAGGCTCTCTCTTCCTGTTATGTAAGTGCCTGGAGTCAAACTCAGGTTGTGAGGATTGGGTATAAGTATTCTTTCTCTCAGAGCCACCTGGCAAGCCTACAGAACCTTACTTTTGTAGATATTTATTCAGTTGGCATGTTCATTTTTATCATTTCCTCATAAATTCTCTATTGTTTGCACGCATACATGGCCAGGCTTTCATATAAAGCTATACACGACCTTGACTTTGGAAGGAAGGTGGAAGTTAGGTACAGCCGCACACATCTAAAACCCCATTTGGAATAGAGACTAAGAATATGAGAAATTCAAGATCAGTCAAGGCAATATAGTGAACTCAAGGCCAAAATAAGGTGCTTGAGAATTCATCCCCAAACCAAACCAAACCAAACCAAACCAAACCAAACCAAACCAAACCAAACCAAACCAAACCAAATATCCTAAATGGTGGTGGAGAGTGAATCACAGAAAATAAAAATATCCTGGGAGTATATCTAATGGGAGAGATGTTGTCTACCACATGAAAAACCCTCTGTTCAATACCTGGTCTCTCTATCAGACTCTCTGTCTCTCTCCTTTTTCTTTCTGTTTCTCTCTTCTCTCTCTCTCTCTCTCTCTCTCTCTCTCTCTCTCTCTCTCTCTCTCTCTCTCTCCTCTCTCTCATGCATAAAATTTTTATAGTCTTTTAATTATTGTCATTCTTCTTATCCTTTCCCCAAACACACGCATAAACCTAACGTTTTTTAAACAAAATCTGTTTGTTTTGTTATCATAAGTTCTGAACAAATCTTCAATCTATATTTTATTTCTCAAATGTATTCAACCACTAAAATTGTACATGTATTCATGTATTTACAACCGTGCTTATTCATACATGGACATATAAGTCTACGTTAATCAACCAAGCACCACGATCTTGACAAAAACATCTTATTTTAGCCAATCTCATTTTTTTGATCCCATTTTTGCTTTGCTGTGTGGGGAAATTGTATAATGTCTGCGATGTATTGCTTTTCAGTGTAACACTCAGTAAGGAAAGCAACTGAAAACAGGACACCCAAAAATTACAAATTGAAGTACTCAGCACTCTAGTTCCCCGTCAAGAGCAAAGGATCTTAAATGAAAACAACCAGGCTGTTGAGTTGATTTCACTAAATTCCTATGAAAAAGAGCATTATCTGTGTTTTTGCTATACTATCTTAATCAAGTAAGCTTGCAAATGTTTGTTCTAGTGGTAACAATGCATTCTAGAAGCTCATGCCAAATGTAAGTTAGCAGCTCCTCTATGAACCCTAAATATCTAGTTTCCTGTCATACCTTGTTCTAATAAACTTCAAGTTCTATGGTACATTTGGAGACACAATTCCATTTTTAAAATAGGTAACATGATCTTTCAAAAACATTAGTTTTTATTAACCAGAGTGATTTTTCTTCTTCTGCTTGTGACTCTAAAGTTATTGATAATTTCTTGAATATTTCCTCAATAGCTGTCAAATATGTCTGAGCATTTTCATCATGTCCATCACAGTTATATCTCAGTGCTATAGGAAACATTATGCTACAGTTGTAATGACTGAGGGAGCATTCCAGGTTCATTTAACTCTACAGTGCCATTGGAGCTGATTAAGTGGCTTTGGGTTAGAGGGATCTGTATAGGGTCAGTTCTTTCAGACTGCAGAGCAACTGGGAAGTGGAAAAGCTGGTGACATTTAGATTTGCTCCCTCAATTTTCTAAAAGTTCAAACATAGGCTTACTCTTGGCAGAGGTGAAGGTCTTGTACAACGTTGAGATTAAATGAGATAATGATGAGAATTTAATGACAAGGGTCATTTAACCATAATAAATGATAATAGTTGCTAAGTTCAGTGGACTGAATGTTTACACCCTCAGCAAGCCCTGGAATTGAAATCTCGACATTATAAGCTGGAGATTCTGGAATTAGGCAGGTAAAATTGTATTTACAGTTTGTGTCAGCATAAGGAAGTTTAACTTAGTGTCAGCAGAAATTTTACATGTAAATTTTTTGATATATTTTCTGTGTCTCTCGGTTCCCCTCTCAATGTGTGTGATTGTGTGTATGTGTATATGTCTTCCTGTGTGTTCACATCTATAGTGGGGGTGTCGTAGTCAGAGAGCTTGTACTACCTGAGTTCTTTTTTCCACCATGTAAGTCTTGGGGGTTGCATTTTGTCTTTTAATTGTTATGTAAAATAAAATCAATTCTGATTTATTTCCAGTTTTTCCATCATATGTCTGAATTAGAGAAATAGAAACATAGTTTCCACCAAATAATTACTTATGAAGTTTAAAATATGCTAAAGTCAAAGTAATCCAATAAATAATCTGCTTAGGATATTAGTATTCCTAATACTTATAACAAGTATTGTTTTTTATCATAATTTAAAATATGAGAAATGCTGAAAATAGTGCCACATCATGTCACACAGGGAAACTTTAAATATACATATAAGATAGAAATCTAACAGCTAAATCATGCCACTTTGAGATTTTATATCATATGCAGCTTTTATGTTGAGTCTTCATGATTTTAAACTACCCATTAGACTTTCTATGGAGCTTGAAAAAAATGGAAAGAATTTATAATCTACTAATAATCAATTTAATAAATAGAAAATTATTTTGCCTATAACAGTTTCATGGATTTAAATTTGGAATTAACAGTATATTGATAATTAAACTGAACAAAATCCTTGGCTTGAAGGTAGAGTGTCTTAATGTAAATACTTCTCTGCTAGGATTTGAACAAATCTATAATAATCTAGACCCAGAGTTCTTACCTAACCTGTGTTGAGAGTTCCAGCCTCTTCCTTTATATTTTTCTGGAATAAGGAACTAAATGGAAAGGGATGGACCCTAGCCTGCAAATTTCAAATCATTTCATTTTAGAAATAGCAAGAAGTTATACTGAAAATGAAAAACAGCAATAGTTTACTACTTGGCACTATGGCTTTTAATATTCCCTTAATTATAATAATTCAAATCCTTGCTCTTTACCTTCCCAAAATAGCTATGCTAAGAGACAGAGATTTAGAGTTTTGAAGCTTCACATTTTATTAATTAAAAAAATTGGCTAAAACAAAACAAATACAATAAGGTTTTCCTAGGAAAAGAGAGAGAGAGAGAGAGAGAGAGAGAGAGAGAGAGAGAGAAGAACTACTGACTATTTTTTATTGATATTTAGTTTTTGACTATCTTAGTATCATATTTTGATAAACAAAAAGAGAAATGTTGAGAAACCTCTCAGAGATTACTGAGACCCCTGTAAATCTGCTATATTTCATACTGAGGCTCTTGCAACACTATAGAGCAATGTTGCTCTTTACATTATCAAATTCTATCAAATTAAGGCTCGTTAGTTTGTAAATAATCTTAAAAGTAAAGAAGAGCATTGTAATATTTGCAAAGTTTGAAAAGTTTTAGTCCATAGGCAACAATTTTCTTTTAAAACACTATTTTTCATAGTGGAAAAGTGTGGTGCATTTTCTCCTGAAGAATTTTACTTAAGTTGAAAAGAAAGTGAGGCAGCATGAAGTTTTGAAATCTGTAGTAAAGGAAGTCACAAATTTTGGTTGTATGTCCAGAAATTCTGCAATACTCTTGCTTTCTCATTAGTGTGTCCAATGTCACTAGTTATTCCTGGGATTTAGGTACAGAGAATGATGAAATGATGAGTAAATTCTTTGAGGACTAAAACTATATGAGCAGGAAAATTCAAGGCTGTTTTGAATCACAGTAAGAGTGTGACAGGTAGAATGTTGTATTTTGTTCCCAACTATACTTTAAAAGCAGAGACATCAGTATCTACAGTAAGCACCTCTCTATTTTTAGGAGGCAGATTAATAAAATAAAATATTTGACAATCAAGTTTATATTTCACAGCCTTTCTAGACAGGGGATTCTACAAAGTTCCTGCCTATCCACAAGTAATTAGACTTTCTATCATATTATGCTATGTCATAAATTAGACCCAAATTAAAAACATTATTATGTTTGTTATTCTGATTTTTTATTTTAACATATTTCCACTTGTATATCTAGCTACATACTGCTATTAGAGTAGCGTTCTCTTAGAAAAGCTATATTATTAGGAATAGTCACACTAAATTTAAAATTACATAGTGTCAAAGACCATTGAATATGTGATTTTCTTTTAAAAAATCAATAGCTTCTATGAATGTTCACATCTTGAATTTAAAGGAGTTTTATGAAAGTGAAGACAGAATTGTATATGGAATTTGATAAGAAATAGTTAATAATACATTTCTGGTTGATTAAATTAGAAATCACCACAAGAAATACAGTAACAAATTTTATATGTTTTGTTTAAATTATTTTGCCTGAATTTTAAATTAATGTATATGTATGCTTTGCCTGCATACATATACATTATGTTCTATATGAAAGCAGTGACTTCAGAGGCCAACAAGTGTTAAATTTCCCTAGAACTGGAGTTAGCAATGATGAGCTGGGAATTGGAGATGGGGACACTGGAAGAGCAGTCAGCGCTATTCACCTCTGAGCCATACCTCCAGACCTCTCCAATGTGTTTTTAGACAGGATGGCATCCATCATTGGCTTTCATGTCCAATTATGAAAGCTGATCTCTAGTCAGAATTGTTAACTTATTTAAGCTCAAAGAAAAGGCAACAATATTGTTTTCATACCCTACATTTAATTCCAAGCCTATATTCAGGGAAGAAACACTACAGAGGAAAGAAAAAGAAGAAGCAAGTAAGTGAATTCTGTCAATTTGGATACATACTTTGTGCCCTTTGGTTCTGGCTAAGGGTTTATCTTGTTGACTTTCTCAAAGAACCAGCCCCTGGTTTTGTTGGTTCTTTGTATAGTCCTTTTTGTTTCTACTTGGTTGATTTCAACCCTGAGTTTGATTATTTCCTGCCTTCTTCTCCTTTTGGGTGTATTTCCTTCTTTCTATTCTAGAGCTTTTAGGTGTGCTGTCAAGTGCTGATGTATGCTCTCTCCTTTCTGCAGGCACTTAGAGCTGTGAGTTTTCCTCTTGGCACTGCTTCCATTGTGTCCCATAAATTGGGTATGTTGTGCCTCCATTTTCATTACATTCTAAAAAGTTTTTAGTTTCCTTCTATATTTCTTACTTGACTAAGGTACCATGGAGTAGAGCATTGTTCAACTTATATGTATATGTGTTCTTTCTGTCATTATTGTTGTTATTGAAGAACAGCCTTAGTCATGATGATCTGATAGGATGCATGAGATTATTTTAATTTTGTATCTCTTGAGGCCTGTTTTGTGACTGAGGATATGGTCAATTTTGGATAAGGTATCATGAGGTGCTGAGAAAAATGTACATTCTTTTGTTTTAGGATAAGTATTCTATATGTATCTGTTAAATCCATTTGATTCATAATTTTTGTTAGTTTCACTGTGTCTCTATTTAGTTGCTGTTTCCATGATCTGTCCATTGATGAGAGTGAGGTGTTGAAATCTCCTATTATTGCGTGAGGTACAATGTGTACTCTAAAACCTTTTAGTAAGTATGAATGCACGTGCCCTTGCATTTGGAGCATACATATCCAGGATTGAGAGTTCATCTTAGTGGATTTTTACTTTGATGAATATGAAGTGTTCTTCCTTATCTGTTTTGATAACTTTTTGTTGAAAATCAATTTTACTTGATATTAGAATGGCTATTCCAGCTTGTTTCTTGGTACCATTTGCTTGGAAAACTGTTTTCTAGCCTTTTCCTCTGAGGTAATGTCTATTTTTGTCACTGAGGTGTGTTTCTTGTATCCAGCAAAATGCTGAGTCCTCTTTATATATCCAGTCTGTTATTCTATGTCTTTTTATTGGGGGAATTGAGTCCACCGATGTTAAGAGACGTTAAGTAATAGTGATTGTTGTTTCCCGTTATTTTTGTTGTTAGAGGCGGAATTATGTTTATGTGTCTTTCTTCTTTTGGTTTCGTTGCAAGGAGATTAATTTCTTGCTTTTTCTAGGGTGTAGCTTCTCTCCTTATGTTGGAGTCTTTCATATATTATCCTTTGTAGCGCTGGATTTGTAGAAAGTTAGTGTCTAGATTTGCTTTTGTCATGGAATATCTTGATTTCTGCATCTATGTTAATTGACAGTATTCCTGAATATAGTAGCTTGAGCTGGCATTGTATCTCTTAGGGTCTGTATGACATCTGCCCAGGATCTTCTGGCTTTCATAGTCTTTGTTGAGAAGTCTGGTGTAATTCTTATAGGTCTGCCTTTACATGCTAATTGACCCTTTTACCTTACTGCTTTTAATAATCTTTGTCTTGTGCAATTGATGTTTTAATTATTATGTGGCAGGAGGAATTTCTTTTCTATTCACATAATATTTGGAGATCTGTAGGCTTCTTATACATTCATGAGCATCTCTTTTTTTAGGTTAGGGACATTTCTTCTATAATTTTGTGAAAGACATTTCCTGGCTCTTTAAGTTGGGAGTCTTTGACCTCTTTTATACATATTATCCTTAGGTTTGATCTTCTCAACCTAGATTTACTGGATATTCTGGGTTAGGAGCTTCTGGGGTTTTACATTATCTCTGATGGTTGTTTCAGTGTTTGCTATGCTATCTTCTGCCCCTGAGTTTGTCTCTTCTTTCTCTTATATTCTGTTGGTGATTCTTGCACATCTATCACTCCTGGGTTGTTTTTTTGTTTGTTTTGTTTTGTTTTTTGTTTTGTTTTGTTTTGTTTTTTTGTTACATTTTCTCCCTCCACAGTTGACTCCCTTTGTGGGTTTTTTTATTGTTTCTATTTCCATTTTTAAATCCTGATGGTTATGTTGAATTCCTTCACCTGTTTGGTTGTGCTTTCCTGTAATTCTTTAAGGGATTTTTGTGTTTCCTCTTTAAGGACTTCTAATTGTTTACTTGTGTTGTTCTGTATTTCTTTCAGGAACCTATTTATCCTCTACTTAAATCTTGCTTTTCTGGTGTGTTTGGATATGCAGTATTTGTCTGATGGGAGAACTGGGCTCTGATGATTCCAAATAGTCTTGATTTCTGTTGCTTAAGTTCCTGCACTTAACTCTTGCATTCAGATTGTCTCTTTTGTTAGCTTGTCTTGCTATCTCCACTCTGTGTGTCAGCACTCCTGTAGACCTGTTTTCTTTCAAGCAGATCTGGGGACAGAGAGCTGCTCCTGGGTTTGTGTATCCTGAAACCTCCATTCAGGTGGCTTGGAGAAGAAGAGTTTGTCTTACGTCTGCTTTCAGGTGAGTCAGTACTCCAGGTGATGGACTCTCAGCTCTGGGATCAGGCAGAAACTATAAGTGTCCTGTCCCTGACTGCTCCTAGGATCCTGTGCTCAGTGGGCACAGAGATACTAGGTGGGTTCTCTTGGGTCAGGAATGGGAGCAGAAGTAGTTGTCTCACCTGAACTCTCAGGATTGTCTGCACTTCTAGGAGTCCTGCTCTGTCCCCCCATGAGATTTGGGTACAGATAGTTGTGGGAGCAGTTTAGCTCCAGGTGCAGGCAGAAATGGGAAGTGTCTTGTCCCAGAAGACTTCTGCTTTTGTGTGTCCTGAGGCCACCAGGCGCATCCTTTGGAGCAAAAGTGTTGGTCTTACCTCTGCTCTCAATTGTGTATGTGATCTTGGAGATAGCATTTTCAACAAAGGGTGCTGGTTTAACTGGAGGTCAGCATGCAGAAGAATGCACATCAACCCATTCTTATCACCCTATATAAAGCTTTAAGTTCAAGTGGATCAAGTACCCCCACATAAAACCAGATACACTAAACCAACAGTGCAAAAAGTGGAGAAGAGCCTGGAACAAAGGAACCCTGGGGAAAATTTCCTGAACAAAACACCAATGGCTTATGCTATAAGATCAAGAATCGACAAATGGAACCTCATAAAACTGCAAATCTTCTGTAAGGCAAAGAACACTCAATAGGGCCAAATGGCAACCAAAGATTGGGAAAAGAATTTTATCAATCCCATAGCTGATAGAGGGCTAATATCCAATATATACAAAGAACTCAAGAAATTAGACTCCAGAGAGCCAAATAACCCTATTAAAAATGGGGTACAGAGTTAAATAAGGAACTCTCAGCCGAGGAATATTGAATGTCTGAGAAGTACCTAAACAAATGTTCAACATCCTTAATCATCAGAGAAATGTTCATCAAAACAACCCTGAGATTCAACCTTACACCAGCCAAAATGGTTATGGTCAAAAACTCAGGTGACAACAGATGCTGTCGAGGATGTGGGGAAAGAAGAACACTCCTCCATTGTTGGTGGGATTACAAGCTGTTACAAACACTCTGGAAATCAGTCTGGAGGTTCCTCAGAAATTTGGACATTGCCCTACCTGTGGACCCAGCTATACCAATACTTGGCATATACCCAAATCATGATGCAACATATAACACAGACACATGCTCCCCTATGTTCACAGCAACTTTGTTTAAAATAGCCAGAAGATGGAAAGAACCCAGATGCTTTTCAACAGAGGAATGGATACAGAAAATGTGGTATATCTACATAATGGAGTACTACTCAGCTATCAAAAACAATGAGTTCATGAAATTCATAGTCAGATGAATGGAACTAGAAAATATCATCCTGAGTGAGGTAACCCAATCACAGAACAACAGACATGGTATGCACTCACTGATCAGTGAGTTCAAAACCTCAAATTACCCAAGATACAATCCACAGACCACCTGAAGTTCAAGAAGCAGGACCACCAAAGTGCAGATGCTCCAGTCATTTTAAAAAGGGGAAACAAAAATATTCATAAGAGGGTATGTGAAGACAAAATTTAGAGCAGAGACTGAAGGAATGGCCATTCAGAGCCTGCCCCACCTGGGGATCCAGGCAATGTTTATACAGCAACCAAAACTAGAGAATATTGGTAAAGCCAAGAAGTGCATGGTGACAGGAGGTGGATATAGCTGTCTCCTGAGAAGAACAGCCAGAGCATGACAAATGCAGAGACAAATGTTAGCAGCAAACCATTGAATTGAGAACAAGGTCCCCTGTTGGAATTAGGGAAAGGATTGAAAGAGCTGAAGGGGTTTGTAACCCCATAAGAACAGCAATACCAACCAACCAGAGATTCCAGGGACTAAACCACTACCCAAAGAGTACACATGGACAGACACCTGGCTCCAGCTGCATATGTAGCAGACGATGGACTTGTTGTGCACCAATGGTAGAAGAAGCCCTTGGTCCAGACAAGGCTGGATCCCTCAGTGTAGGGTAATGTCAGGTTGGGGAGGTGGGAAGGGGGCTGATTGGGTTAGGGGAACACCTTTATAGAAGAATGGTAGGGGAATGGATAGGGGGCTTTTGGATGGGAAACTGGGAAAATGAATAACATTTGAAATGTAAATAAAAATCCAAAAAATATTTAAATTATTCACATTTAATAGAAAAAATGAAATGAAGTGAAATCGAATGCCAGGAAAGAGGTAGGCAGAATTGAAAAGTATTTGTCACCTGAATTGGAAATTATTTCTCCTTGAGAAAATAAAAACGTTTGGATCATTTCTGCGTCTTCAGTTCTATTCCAGTAATCTACTTGCCTGTCTTTGTACCAATACCATACAGTTTTTATCACTATTGCTCCATAGTATAGCTTGAGGTCAGGGATGGCGATTCCCCCAGAAGTTTTTTTATTGTTGAAAATACTTTTCGCTATCCTAGGCTTTTTGTTTTCCCAAATGAATTTGAGAATGTCTCTTTCTAAATTTATGAAGAATTGAGTTGGAAATTTGATGGGGATTACATTGAATCTATAGATTGCTCTTGGTAAGATGGCCATTTTTACTAAATTAATCCTCCCAATCCTTTGGAACTCTGTTATGTTATGAATATAAATCAATAAATGATTGACTCAAGTGAATGCATTGTATCATCCATACAAATAACAATGGTGCTATTATTGAATATATGAGAAGAGTGACAATATTAGGCTATGATATAAAAATGTATAATATTTTCATGTAATCTTATTATGAACCAAAGCCAGACTTTAATTTGGAGACCCAGGGCTTAAGTTTTTCTCAAAATTGATCAAAAGATGAAGTAACTGAAGGTTTTTGTGTTCCTTACAATTGCTATAAAATTTCACACTGAAGACAACCTGTGTAGAATATCATTGTGGTCATATTTGTAAGATAGTAGGATATCTACTAAGAAAATTTATTCTAACAATTATAGAACACTTTACTCAATTACGAGATGACACCAGATTACTCAATATCTATCCACTATTGAGTTTCTCATTTTAAAATCATATACAGTTTAAAATCCTCTACGCAAACAGCAGAATCTTTAAAATTAATGTGTTCAGCTTGGTGACCTGTGATAATTTTATCACCCAAATAGAAACATATTTAAGAACACGACACAGATTTTCATGTAACCTAAATATGTCTATCAAAGACCACATTATAATACTTTCTCCAGAAGAAAAGGACTTTTATTTTACATATTATGTTATTAACTTTCCTAGAATTCATACAAAGTGCATCATAAGCACAGGGCTATCACACATAGCTTCTTTTATGTCATCACTTAAAGCCTGATTTTTATTTGTTCCATACACTGAAGAGTAAGCCTACAAGTACTTACTCTTGACATAGTTACTTTTACATATGCATAGTTGTTTTTCTTCAGTTCACATTCGGTAGACTTCAGGGTAGTATATCTTGTTTACATTTTCATAATTTTTTTTATAAATACTTGATTGTTTTTTTTATTTTTTTATTAACTTGAGTATTTCTTATATACATTTCGAGTGTTATTCCCTTTCCCGGTTTCCGGGCAAACATTCCCCTCCCCCTCCCCTTCTTTATGGGTGTTCCCCTCTCAACCCTCCCCCCATTGCCGCCCTCCCCCCAACAGTCTAGTTCACTGGGGGTTCAGTCTTAGCAGGACCCAGGGCTTCCCCTTCCACTGGTGCTCTTACTAGGATATTCATTGCTATCTATGAGGTCAGAGTCCAGGGTCAGTCCATGTATAGACTTTAGGTAGTGGCTTAGTCCCTAGAAGCTCTGGTTGCTTGGCATTGTTGTACATATGGGGTCTCGAGCCCCTTCAAGCTCTTCCAGTTCTTTCTCTGATTCCTTCAACAGGGGTCCTGTTCTTAGTTCAGTGGTTTGCTGCTGGTATTCACCTCTGTATTTGCTGTATTCTGGCTGTGTCTCTCAGGAGCGATCTACATCCGGCTCCTGTCCATCTGCACTTCTTTGCTTCATCCATCTTGTCTAATTGGGTGGCTGTATATGTATGGGCCACATGTGGGGCAGGCTCTGAATGGGTGTTCCTTCAGTCTCTGTTTTAATCTTTGCCTTTCTCTTCCCTGCCAAGGGTATTCTTGTTCCCCTTTTAAAGAAGGAGTGAAGCATTCACATTTTGATCATCCATCTTGAGTTTCATTTGTTCTAGGCATCAAGGGTAATTCAAGCATTTGGGCTAATAGCCACTTATCAATGAGTGCATACCATGTACGTCTTTCTGTGATTGGGTTACCTCACTCAGGATGATATTTTCCAGTTCCAACCATTTGCCTACGAATTTCATAAAGTCATTGTTTTTGATAGCTGAGTAATATTACATTGTGTAGATAGATGTACCACATTTTCTGTATCCATTCCTCTGTTGAAGGGCATCTGGGTTCTTTCCAGCTTCTGGCTATTATAAATAAGGCTGCGATGAACATAGTGGAGCATGTGTCTTTTTTTTTATGTTGGGGCATCTTTTGGGTATATGCCCAAGAGAGGTATAGCTGGATCCTCAGGCAGTTCAATGTCCAATTTTCTGAGGAACCTCCAGACTGATTTCCAGAATGGAGGAGTGTTCCTCATTCTCTGCATCCTTGCCAGCATCTGCTGTCACCTGAGTTTTTGATCTTAGCCATTCTCACTGGTGTGAGGTGAAATCTCAGGGTTGTTTTGATTTGCATTTCCCTTATGACTAAAGATGTGGAACATTTCTTTAGATGTTTCTCAGCCGTTCGGCATTCCTCAGCTGTGAATTCTTTGTTTAGCTCTGAACCCCATTTTTTAATAAGGTTATTTGTTTCCCTGTGGTCTAACTTCTTGAGTTCTTTGTATATTTTGGATATAAGGCCTCTATCTGTTGTAGGATTGGTAAAGATCTTTTCCCAATCTGTTGGTTGCCGTTTTGTCCTAACCACAGTGTCCTTTGCCTTACAGAAGCTTTGCAGTTTTATGAGATCCCATTTGTCGATTCTTGATCTTAGAGCATAAGCCATTGGTGTTTTGTTCAGGAAATTTTTTCCAGTGCCCGTGTGTTCCAGATGCTTCCCTAGTTTTTCTTCGATTAGTTTGAGTGTGTCTGGTTTGATGTGGAGGTCCTTGATCCACTTGGACTTAAGTTTGTACAGGGTGATAAGCATGGATCGATCTGCATTCTTCTACATGTTGCCCTCCAGTTGAAGCAGCACCATTTGCTGAAAATGCTATCTTTTTTCCATTTGATGGTTTTGGCTCCTTTGTCAAAAATCAAGTGACCATAGGTGTGTGGGTTCATTTCTGGGTCTTCAATTCTATTCCATTGGTCTATCTGTCTGTCTCTGTACCAATACCATGCAGTTTTTATCACTATTGCTCTGTAATACTGCTTGAGTTCAGGGATAGTGATTCCCCCTGAAGTCCTTTTATTGTTGAGGATAGTTTTAGCTATCCTGGGTTTTTTGTTATTCCAGATGAATTTGCAAATTGTTCTGTCTAACTCTTTGAAGAATTGGATTGGTATTTTGATGGGGATTGCATTGAATCTGTAGATCGCTTTTGGTAAAATGGCCATTTTTACAATATTAATCCTGCCAATCCATGAGCATGGAAGATCTTTCCATCTTCTGAGGTCTTCTTCAATTTCTTTCTTCAGTGTCTTGAAGTTCTTATTGCACAGATCTTTTACTTGCTTGGTTAAAGTCACACTGAGGTACTTTACATTATTTGGGTCTATTATGAAGGGTGTCGTTTCCCTAATTTCTTTCTCGGTTTGTTTCTCTTTTATGTAGAAGACGGCTACTGATTTATTTGTGTTAATTTTATACCCAGCCACTTTGCTTAAGTTGTTTATCAGGTGTAGTAGTTCTCTGGTGGAACTTTTGGGATCACTTAAATAAACTATCATATCATCTGCAAATAGTGATATTTTGACTTCTTCATTTCTGATCTGTATCCCCTTGACCTCCTTTTGTTATCTGAAAGCTCTGGTTAGAACTTCAAGAACTCTATTGAATAAGTAGGGAGAGAGTGGGCAGCCTTGTCTAGTCCCTGGTTTTAGTGGGATTGCTTCAAGTTTCTCTCCATTTAGTTTAATGTTAGCAACTGGTTTGCTGTATATGGCTTTTACTATGTTTAGGTATGGGCCTTGAATTCCTATTCTTTCCAGGACTTTTATCATGAAGGGGACTTGAATTTTGTCGAATGCTTTCTCAGCATCTAATGAAATGATCATGTGGTTTTGTTCTTTCAGTTTGTTTATATAATGGATCATGTTGATGGTTTTCTGTATGTTAAACCATCCCTGCATGCCTGGGATGAAGCCTACTTGATCATGGTGGATGATTGTTTTGATGTGCTCTTGGATTCGGTTTGCCAGAATTTTGTTGAGTATTTTTGCATCGATATTCGTAAGGGAAATTGGTCTGAAGTTCTCTTTCTTTGTTGGGTCGTTTTGTGGTTAAGGTATAAGAGTAATTGTGGCTTCATAGAAGGAATTCGGAAGTGATCCATCTGTTTCAATTTTGTGGAATAGTTTGGATAATATTGGTATGAGGTCTTCTATGAAGGTTTGATAGAATTCTGCACTAAACCCGTCTGGACCTGGGCTCTTTTTGGTTGGGAGACCTTTAATGACTGCTTCTATTTCGTTAGGAGTTATGGGGTTGTTTAACTGGTTTATCTGTTCCTGATTTAACTTCGATACCTGGTATCTGTCTAGGAAATTGTCCATTTCCTGTAGATTTTCAAGTTTTGTTGAATATAGGCTTTTATAGTAAGATCTGATGATTTTTTGAATTTCCTCTGAATCTGTAGTTATCTCTCCTTTTTCATTTCTGATTTTATTAATTTGGACACAGTCTCTGTGTCCTCTCGTTAGTCTGGCTAAGGGTTTATCTATCTTGTTGATTTTCTCAAAGAACCAACTTTTGGTTCTGTTGATTCTTTCTATGGTCCTTTTTGTTTCTTCTTGGTTGATTTCTGCACTGAGTTTGATTATTTCCTGCCTTCTACTCCTCATGGGTGTATTTGCTTCTTTTTGTTCTAGACCTTTTAGGTGTGCTGTCAAGCTGCTGACATATGCTCTTTCCTGTTTCTTTCTGCAGGCACTCAGAGCTATGAGTTTTCCTCTTAGCACAGCTTTCATTGTGTCCCATAGGTTTGGGTATGTTGTACCTTCATTTTCATTAAATTCTAAAAAGTTTTTAATTTCTTTCTTTATTTCTTCCTTGATCAGGTTATCATTGAGTAGAGCATTGTTCAATTTCCACGTATATGTGGGCATTCTTCCCTTATTGTTATTGAAGACCAGTTTTAGGCCGTGGTGGTCTGATAGCATGCATGGGATTATTTCTCTCTTTCTGTACCTGTTGAGGCCCGTTTTTTGACCAGTTATATGGTCAATTTTGGAGAAAGTACCATGAGGAGCTGAGAAGAAGGTATATCCTTTTGCTTTAGGATAGAATGTTCTATAAATATCCGTTAAGTCCATTTGACTCATGACTTCTCTTAGTCTGTCTACGTCTCTGTTTAATTTCTGTTTCCATGATCTGTCCATTGATGAGAGTGGGGTGTTGAAATCTCCCACTACTATTGTGTGAGGTGCAATGTGTGTTTTGAGCTTTAGTAAGGTTTCTTTTACGTATGTAGGTGCCCTTGTATTTGGGGC
This sequence comes from Rattus norvegicus, assembly GCF_021556685.1. Taxonomy (NCBI): domain Eukaryota; kingdom Metazoa; phylum Chordata; class Mammalia; order Rodentia; family Muridae; genus Rattus; species Rattus norvegicus. The sequence continues at coordinate 97,875,563 of NC_141535.1, forward strand.
ATAGATATTTAGGATTGAGTGTTCATCTTGGTGGATTTTTCCTTTGATGAATATGAAGTGTCCTTCCTTATCTTTTTTGATGACTTTTAGTTGGAAATTGATTTTATTTGATATTAGAATGGCTACTTCAGCTTGCTTCTTCTGACCATTTGCTTGGAAAGTTGTTTTCCAGCCTTTCACTCTGAGGTAGTGTCTGTCTTTGTCTCTGAGGTGTGTTTTCTGTAGGCAGCAGAATGCAGGGTCCTTGTTGCTTATCCAGTTTGTTAATCTATGTCTTTTTATTGGGGAGTTGAGGGCATTGATGTTGAGAGATATTAAGGAATAGTGATTATTGCTTCCTGTTATATTCATATTTGGATGTGAGGTTATGTTTGTGTGCTTTTCTTCTCTTTGTTTTGTTGCCAAGATGATTAGTTTCTTGCTTCTTCTAGGGTATAGCTTGCCTCCTTATGTTGGGCTTTACCATTTATTATCCTTTGTAGTGCTGGATTTATAGAAAGATATTGTGTAAATTTGGTTTTTCATGGAATATATTGGTTTCTCCATCTATGTTAATTGAGAGTTTTGCAGGATACAGTAACCTGGGCTGGCATTTGTGTTCTCTTAGGGTCTGTATGACATCGGTCCAGGATCTTCAGGCCTTCATAGATTCTTGGAAAAAGTCTGGTGTGATTCTGATAGGTCTGCCTTTATATACTTGACCTTTTTCCCTTACTGCTTTTAATATTCTTTCTTTATTTTGTGCGTTTGGTGTTTTGACAATTATATGACGGGAGGTGTTTCTTTTCTGGTCCAATCTATTTGGAGTTCTGTAGGCTTCTTGTATGTCTATGGGTATCTCTTTTTTTAGGTTAGGGAAGTTTGCTTCTATGATTTTGTTGAAGATGTTTACTGGTCCTTTGAGCTGGGAGTCTTCACTCTCTTCTATTCCTATTATCCTTAGGTTTGATCTTCTCATTCAGTCCAGGATTTCCTGTATGTTTTGGACCAGTAGCATTTTCCGCTTTACATTATCTTTGACAGTTGAGTCAATGATTTCTATGGAATCTTCTGCTCTTGAGATTCTCTCCTCCATCTCTTGTATTCTGTTGGTGAAGGTTGCATCTATGGCTCCTTGTCTCTTCTTTTGGTTTTCTATATCCAGTGTTGTTTCCACCTGTTCTTTCTTGATTGCTTCTATTTCCATTTTTAATTCCTTCAACTGTTTGATTGTGTTTTCCTAGAATTCTTTCAGGGATTTTTGCGATTCCTCTCTGTAGGCTTCTACTTGTTTATTAATGTTTTCCTGTGTTTCTCTAAGGGAGTTCTTCACGTCTTTCTTGAAGTCCTCCAGCATCATGATCAAATATGGTTTTGAAACTAGATCTTGCTTTTCTGGTGTGTTTGGATATTCCATGTTTTTTTGGTGGGAGAATTGGACTCCGATGATGCCATGTAGTCTTGGTTTCTGTTGCTTGGGTTCCTGTGCTTTCCTCTCGCCATCAGATTATCTCTAGTGTTACTTTGTTCTGCTATTTCTAACAGTGGCTAGACTGTCCTATAAGCCTGTGTGTCAGGAGTGCTGTAGACCTGTTTTCTGTTTTCTTTCAGCCAGTTATGGGGACAGAGTGTTCTTTCAGGCGTGTAGTTTTTCCTATCTACAGGTCTTCAGCTGCTCCTGTGGGCCTGTGTCTTGAGTTCACCAGGGAGGTCACTTGCAGCATAAATGTTAGTCTTACCTGTGGTTCTGAGGCTCAAGTTTGCTCCTGGGTGCTGCCTATGAGCCCTTCTGAGGCAACCAGGAAGATCTGCGCCCCCTTTCCGGGAGCTTCCATGCACCATGGTTCCAGATGGCGTTTGTTTTCCTCTGGTTTCCGAGATGTGTGCAGAGTGCAGTGTCTTCTGGTTTCCCAGGTGTGTCTGCGTCTCTGAAGGTTTAGCTCTCCCTCCCACAGGATT